>NC_140180.1:45968461-46427026 GCF_963971535.1 Notolepis coatsorum | reverse complement strand
GAGAGAGAGAGAGAGAGAGAGAGAGAGAGAGAGAGAGAGAGAGAGAGGGGGGGAAATCCTCATGGGAGAGTTGTCACTTGAGGGTGTAAATAGGGGTTGAGGTGAACCAGGTTGTGGTCCATGATGCATCTACTGTGTCTCGACTATGTCCATATTAATCCATAAGGTACATCTCCCTTTGCTGATTATATATCATAGGCCGTTTACATTATAGTGTCAGAAGCAGATACTGAGCAGAGACAGGAGCCATAGAGCGACTGAGAACATAGTGTACAGAATATGTTCATGTAAGGATGTGTGAATAATTTTTCCTCCTTACAATCACATTGTAGGAGTCATACAGTATCATATTTACCAACTGAAGTTAAATGACTATTCTCTATATTTACTAACTGAAGTTAAATATCACTTCTCTATATTTACTAACTGACGTTAAATATGACTATTCTTTATATCGCTGCTGGCGGGACAAAACCTCATAACTCCAAAAACCCAACTTTTCAGCAGATGAAAAAAACGAACACAGATTTGAGGGCGAATAGAGTTACGAGGTTTTAGACAGATGATTGGTTTAATGCTTTCCCATTGTTTAAACTTTGTAAAACCCACACACACATATGGAGGATGATCTACGGCAGGGCTATTCAACTGGCGGCCCGCGGGCCAGATCCGGCCCGCGGGATGATTCTGACCGGCCCGCCAAAGATTACATGATAATAAAAAAAAATAAAAGAAAATATCTTTTTAATTATTTTTTTTTTTTTACTTTTTTCTTTTCATGTCAACGTTAACACGCACAATTGAGCCAAAAGTCACTCAATTAATGACAGATTTCATTGATAAATTGAGGGAAAACATTGCAAGTCGATTTGATGAATTTGACATGTCCAGAGAATTGATGCATTTTGTGAGCAACCCATTTGCCAATGTAGCTGCTATTTCCACAAAAGGACAAGAGTTCCTTGCATCACTTCACATTGATGAAGGTCTCCTGCAACTTGAAATAATTGACATGCAAGCATCATCTGCTCTGAAGCAGGCACTTGAGAATGAATCCACCACAACATTTTGGATAAAGTGTATTCATGTCAAGACATTCCCCAAAATAAAAACGCTGGCAATATCTGTGCTAACAATGTTTGGCTCAACATACACCTGTGAATCCAGTTTCTCTCACATGAATTCCATTAAAACAAGCAACCGTGCCTCCTTGACAAATGAGCATTTGCATCACTGTTTGCGGGTAGCCCTCACTTCCTATGAACCCTCTTTCTCTGCCATTGCCCAGTCAAAGAAGTGCAATCGCTCTCATTAGATGTGTGTATGTAGGCTAGGCCTGTCTGCCCCCCACCCCCCTGATGTTTGAGAGTTAAGAGTGGACAATAAGTGCTAATAAGATGCTGTGATTTGCTGTTGTTGCACAGACATGAAGCACTTTTTCATAAGCTCAGCTGCACTATAAATGTGTTTTTTTGTTCAAGTGTTGATGTTAGAATGTTCAGATGCACATCATGCACTTGTTTGTTTTTATTTTATTTTTATATTGAAATGTTGAAGAGGAGATGTTGCAGTTGTTGCACAGTCATAAATGAAGCACTTTTTGCAGGAGATGTTGCAGATGTGGCACATAAATGAAGCACTTTTTTTTAAAAGTATACTACTTTTGCAATGTAGTTAAATAAAAGTTGTGAAAATGTGGTTGCGTGTTGTGTCAAGTGTACATATATTCATAGCACGGGGAGGCGCCGTGGCAGTCCGGCCCCTGGCCCCTTGGGTTTCTGACAATGTGGCCCCCTGAACAATTTAGTTGAATAGCCCTGGTGTACAGGGAGGTGCGAACCCAGAACAGGATGTCCAGGTTTTCGCCTTCTTGAAAATACACACCTGCATTCACTGTTTTGCTTTCTCCGTCCCACACAGAAGGTGGCTGTAATGAACACCTAAACCAATTTTAAAAAATTCAATATTTCTGAACTCTGATCAAGATTTTATTTCATCTCATTTATTAGAATCCCCATTAGCTCTGGCAGCTGTTCTTACCGGGCCAACATGAAAGCACAATATACACAAGAGGAGAGAACAGAACACCACTGCAACACAAACTAAATTAACAAACTAAAAATAGGTTCAAACTGAACAAATCTGGATACTTTACCAGCCAAGTGGTTTATATTTTTGGATGTATTATACAGTATATATTTTTAAAATCTGTTTTTATATTTAACCTTTTAATTGCCTTGTTGTGTTGCAACAACAGCATAATGTCCCTTTTTAATAAATCATTAAAGCGTAAATCGGGCTGTGCAGCTGCTCTGCCGTTGCTTCATACAGTCATTAGCAATGATGCATTTGGCCAAGAAAATATTTTCACCCATCATACAGCCATAAAAGAGTTAATTAGTACAATTCATGCATGTTTGATGGGATCTTCCTCTGTAATTATGCGATGCATCATTCATCAAAGAAGGAAAGACCAATTAGCTCTGTGTGTGTGTGTGTGTCACCTGCTGATGGTGAAATCTTTGTCACTCCATTGTTTTTATGTTTTTTTTTGTCCATTTCCTTCCTTAAAACGCTGAGTTGGTTATCATCACTAGAATCAGAAACACAGCAGATACAATGGCAAACGTTGGTGCAGATACATATGAACGACGTACGGAGCGCTAACGGAACGTAGGCCAAATGCGTCCACATTTTTATAGGATTCTATCACATTTTCATAACAATAGCACCCTGCGCCGTTTTCATTGAGGTTTCTTACAAATTAACGATGCTTTATTTTGTCCTTTATATGCCGATTATCATTAGAATCTTAAATTGTACCATATGTCCCCCTTTAGACAACATATGTAACGCTACCAGCGCACTTTTGTTAAGATAATTAGTTGGCCATTCTCGGTCGCTATACCGAGGTCGCAGTATTAGTTTACCGCTGTTCAGATCACGTCGGAGAATATAGACACATCCCAGTGACCTGTCACCTGTGCTAACGCTCTTGGGAAATGCAGTGTTGTAGTTCTCAACATTTTCAGCCTTTAATTTTAAACCAATGCTGCCATCTACTGACAACAAAAAAGTGTTGTCTAATCGTCACCTTGAGAGCTACTTCCGTATACAGCGCCGCCCCAAACCCATTCAAGAGATTCCCACTTTTTGCTGGGAGTGGGGCGTGGCCGTATTTGGTCCCAGACAATAAGAGTGGCTGCAATTGGTCACTGTGACACTACATGCATGGATGCCGTCATGCATGCCGTCCTCAGGTTGGGATTCCTAGGGTGGAAAGGAATCCCAACCAGAGCACGACATAAGAGCAAAATGGCCGCCGTGTGAATGTGGTCAATTTGGGCAATGACCTTGCATATTATCAAGGACAGTACTACTAGTAACATAGTACAATTGTAAGAGTTTACTCTCATGACCCTAGAGCCCATGAAACTTCCAACAGCAGCATAGTCAGCTGCTCTGTGAAAACTACTCCCAGTATGTATCTGCCCTATTAGCTCATTTACCACTTAGAACTGTTTACATTATTATTATAATAATTATAACTTTATTTATATAGCACCTAAACATTTTAATGAACATAGGCATAAGATTAGCATACAGTTGACAGAATAAAATCATTGCATGAAGTGCAGACATAAGAATGGGTATAAAAGTAGTGCAATGTAAAAAAAAAGTGCAGACATAAGAATAGGCATAAAATAAGTACAAAAAGTACAGTGGTGCTCGAAGCATGTGAACCCCCCCGGAACAGCCAGTCCCCCAAACACCCCACACATACCCATCCAAGACACACCCCCTGATAAAGCATGTCATGACCGAAGGAAAACACAAACAGCCCGCATGACACTCACACCGCCATGCACAGCAACGGGAGTGCCACCCCCGCGGGCCGCCCCATCTCCCCTGGTCCCGGCGACCTCACCACCACGAGGAAACCAGCCAACTCCATGCTCCCACCCCCAAACTCCACAGAGGAATGACGGGTCACACGCCCCAGGACCTGCAGCCACGCCAAAGGAGCCACGCAGCAAGGCAATGACTCCAAACACTCAAGCAGACACAACAGCGGTCAAATGAGAAGCCATGCAGCACCACGGACGGTCCGAGACAACACCAGGACCCCCGGGACACCCCGAAACACAGCAGAAGCCGTAGCCAGCCCCCCGCGCAAGGAATCCCCAAAACGCCAGCGAACCGAGTGAGCCCAACGATGAAAACCAACCAAAATCCATCAAAGCGGCGGCTGGGTGGCGCAGCGGACTAAGCGAAAGACACCGGTATCGAATCCAGCTGTCAGCGTTGCCTCCGGCTTGGCCGGCCGTCATACTGATTCAATTGGCAGAGTCAGCGGGAGGGAAGCCGGTGGGTGGTAATCTGGTTGTTGTAAACGGCGCCTGCACAGCAAGGAAGGGAGATGGTGAGGGTAGTGTGAGCCTCCGACACGTTACACCTCACCAATGAGAGTCCGCGCTGGCAGGTGAAAAGAAGTGGCTGGCTGACTCTGCATGTATCGGAGGGGACATGCGATAGTATCTATCAACCCTCCCTAGACCGGCCAGTGGGGGGCACATGCGAGCAACGACCAGGAAGGGGAGGGGGGAATTGGCATGACGACTAAATTGGGATGGGAGAAAAACACAGAAAAACAGGAGAAAAAAGTGGATCAAAAAAAAATCCATCAAAACACACACAAGAGACCAGCACCCAACTTCAAGAAAGGTCTGGGAAAGGCCCAGCCGAAGCCATAGGCGCCATAGGCTCCAACCAACACCCCCCCCCCCCCCCCCCCCCAGTCCTCCCCCAGAGCCGAACACCAGTCACCCGCACGTGCCCCGATGGACCCCAGCCAGTCCCCACCACTGAACTCCCCCAACCCAGCGACACCCCAGGGACCCCGCATGAAGAACGCACCACAACCCCCACAGCACCCCAAAGGTCCCAGTGCCATCCCAGACCAGCCACAATGCCACACTCCACCCACCACCACCATGGCCATCCACCCGAACATCCAGAATAGTTTTTGGCGATGTTTAGCTTACTTTTAAAAATACTTATTGAGCTTGCCTCCCTAATAAACAGCTTTTGTGCGTAACTAGCAAATGCTGCATCCCCAATCTTCTTCTGGCTATTTTTGGGAACCTTTAGTAAAGTGGTAGATGATCGTAGTGTTCTTGGGGGTATATAATTAATAAGTGAATTTGCAATGTAGCTTGGTCCTGTTCCATTTAGTGCTTTGTATACAAGGAGACGCACCTTAAAATCAATTCTAAAAGTTATTGGTAGCCAGTGTAGAGTATATAACACTGGAGTAATGTGCTCTCTCCTCTTGGTTCTGGTTCATAGTCTGGCTGCAGAGTTTTGGATCAGCTGAAGTCTCTGTTTTTTTTGGGAGGCCGGTAAAAAGTGTATTACAGTAATCCAGTCTGCTTGAAATGAAAGCATGGATCAGTTTTTCACCATCCTTTTGTTTTATAAACGGTCATACTTTGGCTATATTTCTAAGATGGAAGAATGACATTTTTGTTATCTCGTTAATGTGTGACTTAAAGTTTAAATCTGAGTCTATGATGACACCAAGACTTTTAACTTCAGGTTTAATCCAAGGAGTAAGCTTTCCCATGTTTTATTTCCCAGTAGCATTTCTCGTTCCAGGGCCGATTAGTAGGATTTCAGTTTTGTCTTTGTTTAATTTTAGGAAGTTATTGCTCATCCATTTATTTATTGCTAAGAGACGTGAAGTAATATAATCTATGGCTATAGTGGCACTGTTCATTTTGGTGAGAGCTGTTTCAGTGCTGTGGCATGCTCTGAAGCCTGAATGAAATTCTTCCAGGGTGCTGTTTTATTTGAGAAAAATATTTATTTAGACTGAGACACATTTTTCAAGTATTTTTCTGATGAAGGGGAGATTTGCTATTGGCCTATAGCTAGTCAGTGCAATACTGTCTAGATAGTTTTTTTTAGTAATGGTTTTATAACAGCCATTTTGAATGCATGCGTTCCTCCTTCAACATTCATGCCCCCGCTGTGTTTGCATTTCCCTAGAATTTGTTTTACTTAATCGTGCTTACAGTTATGTTCCTTTGGACTCATTGGCTGGTAGTCTGATTACACTGTGGTGTTTCGGACCTATGTTTAATTAACCTAATTTAGAGAGGAAATAACTATAAACAAGTATGGTAATTTTACCCTTCACTAATGCTAATTATTCTTTACAGTTAATTGGTACCATGGCAGCAGTTAGCTTTTACATTGTATTGAAGTCTGATATGGAGATTGTTATTGGCTTAAATCTAATGACTTTCAGCCAGGGCAGGTGGAATATGCCCCCCCCCCCCCCCCCCCGATATTCATAGCCCATATATCAGATGTCTGCTATCTGCTCAAGTATTTGTTATAGTGAACTGTATGCTAATGTAAATGTAATAATGTAAAACCCATTTAAATGTTTTCAGGCTGGAGTCGTTGTGGCATGATGAGCTGAAAATAAAGGGACGAGAAGGAGCATCCTTGAAACGGGTCTTCTGGACGTTCTGCCAGACTCGCATGCTGGTGGCCATCTTTTCCCTGCTCCTCACCATGGTGACGGGCTTCGTGGGGCCTGTGAGTACCCTTCCAAATACTCCTCCCCTTCTCTCATTCTGCTGATTCCGCTAATACGTCTTTCAGCATGGCCGCTGACTCCCAAGTCCCAAGTCCGAGTGTATTTTTCCTGAAAATCACTTTATCCCGTTTCACGCTGGTCTGGAAATTGAAAGGAAAACATACCAGGAGATTACAAAGCCTTAGATAGGGAAACTCATATTAATACCCCAGATTAGCTGGTTTGTACTTGACTCAGAAATATGCTAGTTTTTCCCCCCCCAGCTGCCACAGGGCTCTCTACTCAACCCCCCCCCCCCCCCCCATGCCACCCAACCCACCCCTAAAAGGCTCTTACACCAGCCACAGACAAAGAGAAGTGCTGATAGTGCAGAACAATGCTTATTAGAGAAAATGTTACGGGTAGTTATGTTTGGAGTTCCCCGGCTGGACTATTACTGAGTGGGCACCATTGTCCCTGCCATCTTGATATCACGCTGCCGTAAGTGTTGTGTGTTACAGTCCTTTTTTCTTTTCTTTTTATTATGTTTTTGGTAGATATTTTATTGGTTTTTGCTACCGGGCAGTCCGGTAGAGAGAGAGAGAGGAAGTATGGGAGATAGAGGGGGGAAGACATTCGGCAAAGGTCGCCGGGTCTGGGAGTTGAACCCGGGACGCCACGTTGCACCGCAGCTCTGTACATGGTGCGCCACCCTGGCGCCCTGTGTGTTACAGTCCTGTACGGTAGCAGCTAATAGCATTAACTGGATTTACTGTGTTACACAATGAATGATTAGTCCCCACATTGCTATCTGGGTTATTCATTCATGCTCATTGACTGTACAGGATGGTACACGGTCTTGCTCTGCAGGCGACACATTGTGAGGTCATCAGGCTCTGGATGTTAGACTGCTATGGTTTGCCACAGTCACCATCTTCTGGGGATCACTTCTGACCTACTGCACATAGAGAAACGGCTAAAACATACAAAATGTACACAATTATATCAACCAAAGTGATCCGAATCCTCTACATATGTTTATTTTTTTGATCCACTTCTCCTTATTTTCAATTTTTTCTCCCATCCCAATTTCGTGTATCCAATTCTCCCCTCCCCTGTCTTGAACGTTGCTCGACTATGCCCCCCACTGGTCGGTTGTAGAGAGGATAGAAGCCTTGCATCACATGTTCCCTCCGGCACACGAGGAGGCAGCCTGTCGCATCTTTTCGCCTGCCAGCGCGGACTCATTAGCGAGGTGTAACGCATGGGAGGATCACACTACCCTCGCCACTTCCTGTCTTAAATACTTCGAAGCTTCGAAGCTTTGTTCGATGGCACGAGCTTCGAAAATAAAAAAATTAATCGAAGTAAATAAAATAAATTGCCTCAAATCTTGCGCCTCCATTCCAATGAAACGAAAGTAAGCGGCGCCTTCCTGCCTCCATTCCAATGAAATTAAAGTAAGCGGCGCCTCGACTCCACCTCTCTACAACAAGCACGTGGAGATTATCTGTGTTGAAAACAACAAGGACATGTGCAGCAGACATGTCGACGAAGAAGTCATCAGACGTGTGGTTACACTTTAAAATATGCAAAGACAATGCCCAAAAAGCAGAGTGCCAGATATGCCCGAAGAAAATGGCATATCACAACTCTACAACAACTTTGTCAAATCACCTAAAAAACGTAAGTATCGTTGTACACGACGGCGACGCCACACAAAACATTAATAAGGCTATGCCTATGCTGCTATGACTAATGTGTTACCAAGTTGGCTAATTTAATTGTAATCATCTGCTTTTGTAGGTGCATTGTCTGATATAATTATAAATGATAAATTAAATATAATATAATTTTTTTATTGATAGACGAAGGTTGCAACATAATTATCTAATGTCATGTCGTTGGCTGTGAGAGCAGCCCCACTGCACCCAGGCAGCGCAGCCGAGTGAAACCTTGTTTATTGTTTATTTGTTTATTGTTATTCACACTTACAAACATACATTCTCGGATAAAATAAGAATAATAAGAAGAACAGTTAAAATGTGCAGGAAAGGTAAAAAAAAACCAAGGGCTTATAAGCAACCTCTCCTCTTAAACCTATATAGGATAACTACACACAACCCCCCCCCCCCCCCCCCCACATTATGCACAAACACATGCGCATATCCCTCTCTCATACACACAGATACATACAATACAGCATTATACAACTATTATAATTATTAGAAACCTTGTTGGCTGCGTCACAGTCACGAAAGGGGCTACTTAATTAATTAATCCAATACACTTTATTTATAGAGCACATTTAAAAACAACAAAGTTTACCAAAGTGCTGTACAAGTCCCACAACATAAGATAAAAATAAAAAAAATATTATAATTAATATATATATATATATTTTTTTTCCCGAAGCTTCGAATTAAAATCGAAGCTCTGTCCCGAAGCTTCGATTGCCAAAAAAAGCTTCGAAGGTCAGCCCACTGTCTCTGCTGTGCAGGCGTCTCCCAACCGACCTGTAGGGGTCGCTGTCCACAACGTCCAATCCCCACCCATCGACTTCCACCCACTGACTCTGCCAAATGAGCCAGTACGACGGCCGGCCCAAGCCGAAGGCAATGCTGAGACTGGGATTCGATACCGGAGTCTCTTGCATTGGTGACGAGCGCAATCTCCGCTACGCCACCCAGCCGCCTCCTCTACATATGTTTTACATGTTTTACCCCCCCCCCCCCATTCTCAGCGTTTTGCATTAATTTCCGTTTTCTTCAAACTCTTTCCAGCTTCATCCCCTTTTATATTAATCATATTTCTGTTCCCTCCTCTCTTTGTCATCTCCCATGTCCATTTCTCCATGTATCTCTACCTATACTATTTTTCTCTCCACCAGGCAAAACTTGGGGGGGATTTTGCGATTGGGTGCGTGCATGTGTACTGTACATGTGTGTGTGTCTGTCTGTCTTTCCGTCTGCAGCTAAATCCTGCAAACTACATGGCTGATTGATCTAATATTTATTTGGTGACCCCATGACATTTTCTCTAGCGCCACCATCAATTTTAGAATGTGTGTATCTTGAATGCCTTTCATCCAAATCTTTAAAAAATTGTAGTGCCCATTCCTGACCCCAAGAGGAAGAATACTATTGATGTTGGTCACCCCATGACTATTCTTTAATGCAAAGCATACACCAGTATATGTTTTGTTCGGGACATTCGGGAGACCAAATCATTAAGTTTTGAATGTAAAAAAAAACTAAAACATTGTTAAGCTATTGCAAGGGGTACCAACACTCCTCCCTGCAAATGTCTCTACACTATTGCCATCAAAACAAATTCCAGTTAATTCATTATCTGGCGAGTAAAGTCTTCCTGCTTCTGTCCTCTCGGTCCCCAGGCCTTCCTGGTGCGGGCTCTGCTGGAGTACTCCCAGATCTCAGAGAGCTGGCTGCTTTATGGCCTGGCCCTGGCGGCTGGGATCTTCGTCATGGAGCTGATGCGCTCCTGGTCCCTGGCCCTCATGTGGGCTGTCAACTACCGCACCGCAGCGCGCCTCCGCGGGGCAGTACTCACCTTCGCCTTCCAGAAGATCCTCCGCCTGCGCAGCACTAAAGACATCGGTCCTGGAGAGGTGAGCGGAGAAGAGCTGTAGGAGCCTATGAGTGATGGAATCAGCTCTTCCTACTTACCGCTGGCTACCATGCTCGGAATGATTTGAAATGGATTTAATTTAGCACACCGTTGCCACTTCGATATCTTACAAATCCCCTGGCCTGAGGGCAAGGAGGTTGTATAAGACTCATCACTGAGCGGCTTATGAAGAATAAGTGAAAGCTGGTATCATGATAGCACTGTGTGTATCTGTAATACTCATACTGTGAATGGCCATGACTTCAGAATTTCAATAGATTAAGAGGACTGTGTTCCTGTGGCTCTGAATAGAACATTCCTGTCAGTAAATGGTCCATATCTGTGTGTGTGTGTGTCCTTCCCTCCAGCTGATCAACATCTGCTCCAGTGACGGCCAGAGGGTGTATGAGGCGGTGTCCGTGGGCTGCCTGCTAGCAGGGGGGCCTCTGGTGGGGTTACTGGGCCTGTCCTACACCGCCTATTTCCTAGGACCCACCGCCCTGGTGGGCTCAGCCATCTTCATCACCTTCATTCCCTCTATGGTATGTAAGGCAGCTGGGACCTCCAGGTCAACCTCAGGGAGCACATGCACCTCATTCACTCGCCATCCGGGGGCTTTTCTGTTCACTGCACTACACCATCTTTATTCTCATAGATCACTATTTCAATGAGCAGATGAGAAATTCACTTCGAAAAACATTTAAAAACCATGGCAGTGAAAATGTGAATCATGAGCTTGTAATTCCGCCTGTTTTGACTGTTTACAAGTAGCATTTTCATTGCCAAGTATTAACATTGAAGTGAATGGGCACTTCCTCATTCCTCACATTGAAGTGAACGGGCACTTCCTCATTCCTCACATTGCATCAGACTTGACCGACACAGCAGCGATGTGAATAATGCTGTTGTTGTCGTAACACCAGGGAGTGACAAAGCACAGAATAAACTTTCACAGGCACACAGATTGCAGTGCATACACAACAGCATAAGCACACACACACACACACACACACACACACACACACACACACACACACACACACACACACACACACACACACACACACACACACACGCACACACACACACACACGTGTTCTTCATATTCCCACTAATAGCACTGACATCACAACATGTTGCTTTCTGCTCTTATTATTCTATTGTTTTTCCTTTTTGTATTTGACATGAATTTGTTTGGAACATCATTTCAAAATTGCTTTCCCAATCATATGTTTTAAATACAAGCAGTTAAATTCTTTAGATATCTATCTTTAGATTTAGAGATTTGAAAGTTATTTCAAGATGTTGGCAGCATTTCTCCCGGACAACACAACATGTCAAACAATCAGCCTGTCAAGCTCCTGTCAACTCTGCTGCCGTTGTTTTTAAATTGCAGTCTGTCTGAGCCATGACTCTTGGCGGTTGAAGACCTTGCTATTGATGGTGATGTGAAAGCCTGAACGGGCCTGCAGTGTGACTGATGTGATTGAGTTGTGTCTGCTTTCATTTCCTCCTCCTGAAACTCCCCCCCCCCCCCCCCCTCCCCTTATCATTTCCTCTCGCTGTGTCTGGACAGATGCTTGCTTCGCGTCTGACGGCATATTTCCGCAAGAGGTGTGTGACGGTGACTGACCGGCGCGTGAGGCTGATGAACGAGATTTTGAGCTGCATCAAGTTCATCAAGATGTACTGCTGGGAGGATGCCTTCGCAGAGAACATCCATAGTGCGTGGAGCCTGTTTCTATTAAAGTGACTCCTCCTTTCACTTCTCTACCTCCTTTCACTTTTCTACCTCCTCCTTTCCATCTCTACCTCCTGCTTTCAGTTATCTACCCCCTCCTTTCACTTCTCTACCTCCTCCTTTCCTTCTCTACCTCCTTCTTTCACTTCTCTACCTCCTTTCCATCTCTACCTCCTGCTTTCAGTTATCTACCCCCTCCTTTCACTTCTCTACCTTCTCCTTTCCTTCTCTACCTCCTTCTTTCACTTCTCTACCTCCTTTCCTTCTCTACCTCCTCCTTTCCTTCTCTACCTCCTCCTTTCACTTCTCTACCTCCTCCTTTCACTTCTCTACCTCCTCTACCTCCTCCTTTCACTTCAAGTTTCAAGTTTCTTTAATAGTTGTCATACAGAAGTACAGAATACTTTCATACAAAATGCTTCTTACTGTTACGCTCCAGAGACTGTGCTAGACAAGATAGTATCAAATAACATAGTATAGCATGTAATTTAGAAGTAGAAAATGAGGTCACAGTGTTCAGTATAGACATATGTACAATGTTCGATGCAGAATAGACGTAACCGAGTTACCATATAATATACAATACTATGCAGTGTACTAATGTACAATACTATATAGTGCAAAGCAGAAATGGGATGAGGTACAATTTAGGTACAATTTACAGTAAGGTGTACGAGTTGTAGTGCAATCCTTCATCAATAAATATAAAGTGTGGGGAGTGGGTGCTACAGTGTGTTTGTTTAAAGTGAGTGTGTGCTATAAAGTGTGTGGAGTGGGTGCTACAGTGTGTTTGTTTAAAGTGAGTGTGTGCGTGTGGATGTGTGTGCTATGTGCGTTTGATGGTTGTTGTTGTGTAGTGTTCATTGTTCGTTTAGCAGCCTGATGGCCTGGGGATAGAAGCTTCTTCTGAGTCTTTCTGTGCTCGCCTTGAGACTCCGGTATCGCTTGCCTGACCGCAGCAGTTCAAAGAGGCAGTTGTTCGGGTGACTGGAGTCTTTAATGATTCTCTTAGTTTTGCCCCTGCACCGCTTGTTGTAAATGTTCTGGAGGGTGGGGAGCCCCCCTCCAATTGTGCGTTCGGCTGAACGTGTCACTCTTTGTAGTCTGCTTCGGTCTTGTGCAGTGCTATTCCCAAACCAGGAGGTGATGTTGCCAGTCAGGATGCTCTCTATTGTACATGAGTAGAAGTTCTTAAGGATCTTCTGACTGACTTGGAACTTCCTTAGGCGCCTGAGGAAGTAGAGGCGTTGTCGTGCCTTCTTCACAACACTGTCAATGTGTGTGGTCCATGTCAAGTCCTCGGATATGTAGGCTCCGAGGTACTTAAAGCTGTTGACTCTCTCAACCGGTGCCCCGTCGATGCTGAGGGGGCTGTAGTCCTTGACCCCCGACCTCCTGAAGTCCACAATCATCTCCTTTGTTTTGCTGACGTTCAGGGAGAGGCTGTTTTCCTGGCACCATCCCGCCAGGACCTTGACCTCTTCCAGGTAGGCCCTCTCGTCGTTGGTAGAGATCAGGCCCACCACCACTGTGTCGTCAGCAAATTTGATGATTGTATTGCTACTCCGCTGAGCCACACAGTCGTGTGTGTACAGGGAGTAGAGGAGGGGACTCAGAACACAGCCCTGGGGGGCCCCTATGTTGAGGGTGATGGATGAGGAGGTGCAGTTGCCTGCTCTCACCACCTGGGGTCTGCCCGTCAGGAAGTCCAAGACCCACTGGCAGAGGTCATAGTTCAAGCCCAGGTCCCTGAGCTTGGCTATGAGTATGGAGGGGACTATGGTATTGAATGCCGAGCTGTAGTCGATGAATAGCATTCTCACATAGTTCCCCTTCCTCTTGTCCAGGTGTGATGCTGCTGTGTGCAGCACATGGGCTATGGCGTCCTCCGTGGACCTGTTGGGGCGGTATGCAAATTGCAGGGGGTCCATGTTGATGGGGAGGGAGGAGCAGATGTAGCCCTTTACTAGCTTCTCAAAGCACTTCATGGCTATGGAGGTGAGAGCTACAGGGCGGTAGTCGTTGAGGCAAGCAGGCTTGGATTTTTTGGGTACAGGGATAATAGTGGACTTCTTCAGGCAGGTGGGGATGACAGCCTGTTCTAAGGACAGGTTAAATATGTCAGTGAATACCGGGGCCAGTTGGTCGGCACAGACTTTTAGGACGCGGCCGGGGATGCCGTCCGGTCCTGCTGCCTTCCTGATATTCACTTTTTTAAAGGTCCGCCTCACCTCATGCTCTGTTACCCTGAACACTGAGTCTCCATCAGCAGCAGACCCCGCCCCCCATTGCCGTGGCTTGTGGGCTGGTGTTGTTATTACCAGCATCAAACCTCGCATAGAAGGTATTGAGGTCATTTGCTAAGGAGATGTCACTGTTCAGTTTGAGGGAGGCGCCTTTGTAGTCTGTCATCGTTTTGAGCCCCTGCCACATAGCTCTAGAGTCAGCCTGTTCAAACTGGAGTTCAATTTTATCCCTGTAGCGCCGTTTGGCCTCTGTCACTGTCCTCCTTACGTTGTATCGTGCCACCTTGTGGTCATTCATGTTGCCTGCCACTAGGCCGTCGTTGTATGCTTTGGTGCACGCTCTCAGAGCTTCACGGACGGATTTGTCTACCCAGGGTTTTTGATTACCTACCTCCTCCTTTCCTTCTCTACCTCCTTTCCTTCTCTACCTCCTGCTTTCACTTCTCTACCTCCTCCTTTCCTTCTCTACCTCCTCCTTTCCTTCTACCTCCTCCTTTCCTTCTCTACCTCCTCCTTTTCTCCACTACCTCCTCCTTTCCTTCTCTACCTCCTCCTTTCCTTCTCTACTTCCTCCTTTTCTCTACTACCTCCTCCTATCCTTCTCTACCTCCTTTCCTTCTCTACTTCCTCCTTTTCTCCACTACCTCCTCCTTTCCTCCACTACCTCCTCCTTTCCTCCACTACCTCCTCCTTTCCTTCTCTACCTCCCCCTCTCCTTCACTACCTCCTCCTTTCCTTATCTACTACCTCCTTTCTTTCTCTACCTCCTCCTTTTCTCCACTACCTCCTCCTTTCCTTCTCTACCTCCTCCTTTCCTTCTCTACCTCCCCCTTCCTCCACTACCTCCTAATTTCCTTATCTTCTACCTCCTTTCCTACTCTACCTCCCCCTCTCCTTCACTACCTCCTCCTTTCCTTATCTACTACCTCCTTTCCTTCTCTACCTCCTCCTTTACTCCACTACCTCATCATTTCCTTATCTACTAGCTCCTCCTTTCCTCTACTTCTACTACCTCCTCCTTTCCTCATCTACTACCTCCCTCTTTTCCTTCTCCACTATCTCCTCCTTTCCTCCATTACCTAGATGCTGATGTCCATGTCACCATGTTGCCTGCTGTACCAATAGTAGATGAGAGAAAAAGGAAAAGGCTCCTTCAACGATGAATGCAAAATAGATTGGAGGCAGAGTCCTCCTATGGGAGAGTGTGGTGTATGACACATCTGCAATGAAACAGTAATTAGTTTGAGAGCTGTGTTGCCAAATGGAATTGGCAGTACAGAGTGGTTTTAATAGTACAGGTGCTATACGTGATATGATGGCTGTGATCTCTCCTCTATCCAACCACCTGCATCCTCTCCAGGAAGTTAATTCCATGCTTATCAGTTGTGATATTATTGGACCATCAACAAGGAGAAAAACACAACGACGTGAATTATTAATATGTTGATGAAAAAATGCTAAAAATATATAAATTAAGATAAGTGTTGATCTACTGTATGAAGCTGAAGCACAGAAACTGTCCCAATTTACTTCTCCTCTCCTCTCTCCCTTGGTCTCAGGTTACTTCCTGGTAGGAGACAAGTAGTAGGTAGAGAGGGAAGGAAACAAGCAATGTCGGCATGCATCCAGTTAGTGGCTAGCTGTCCACCCCATTCTCATGCCCCCTACATCTCATTGTCATGCTCGGCCCACAACCGCTGCATGTTCTTCAGGCACTGTGTTTGGCCCTCGGCACTATCCATAGTGTCTGTGTTTAACTGTATAAGTCTGCCAGGAGACGAACGCGGAGCATCAAACCTTATATAACTAATCTTAACCCTAAACATAACCGTTTACCTAACCCTCCTTAAAACCTGAATTTATACCCTAACCATAACCATTGAGCGAACTTTAAAACTTAACCATAACCCTGTAGGAATGCGGAACAAACAGACTGCCAGACGGTTGTTAGATGCAATACACGTGAAGTGCGATGTTTACTTCCACTTCCTATATACAATGTAATATGTCATCACGTCAACCCATGTGACTTGATATCTTGACATTTCTGACATACAGGTATACAGTACTGTTACATTTGTGACATACAAGATATGCAAATATACAGTACTGTTATCCTAACAGAAAATCCTAACAGAAAATATATACATACGAGGGGGAGGAAACTGTACATTGTACTCATTCTGCAATCTGTTAATAAAGTGTTCAATCAATCAATAAGAGTGTAACACCAGTAAAATAATAGCAAATGGGTTACAATGTTAACATTAATGTTCTGGGGTTTTGTGTATAGCTGGGGTGATGCAACACCCCCCCCCCCCCCCCCCCTCCCGCCACACGCTAAACTCAAGTCTGTGGAAGAAACCAAGAATGTTCGAGGTCACTGATAGGCCACGCTGGAGAATAAGTCAAGATAAGAACTGGGTCGTGACGTCCGTACCCGACACAGCCGCGTCTCTACAATTCGTAGCCGCATTTCTGCAGACCCCTCTCTGATTGGTTGAGGCCATTTCTGCAGACCCCTCTCTGATTGGCCGAGCGCGCGCATGCGCATGAGCCGCGACAAGCTCCTCTAGCCAGGAGTCGAAACTCCGTTAAGCTCCAGAGAGAGAGGCTGAAAACCCACAGTTGTTGCCCGACGGATGGGAGCCGAATCCCGGATCCGAGTTTTCTGATGAATAGCCCCAAAACATGGAGGTCGCGAACGCAATTTATACGCATGGAAGTATTGATTACGCCATAACGAATCATTAAAAAAATATAGCGTTAACTGGAATATGTTGTGTGTGCCTTTACACATATGTTGGATAGGATTATGTAATTGGTTTGTCATTAAAAACCAATAATAATCGCTCGCCGGCTTCGCTGACCAGAGCTCTCTCAGATTCAAAGTTTTAATTGCAGCCTAGACAGTTACAATATAACATTTATATTAATTAACCCAGTTAATGCCTTAAGAGAAAGAGTCTGGTGGTCAATTGCTACGGAAATGTTGTGTCTTACTAATAATAACTGATTCCTTGGTCAATAGAAGTCTGATACTTTCTGAATATGATTTGGGAACATCATGGGCAGGCCGCGAAATAACAACGTTACAATGTACAGTTTCTGACAGCTGGCTGTGTTGTGAAATGTGCATAACGTTATGAATAAACCGTGAAGTCACGCGAAATAACGTTATACGCGAATCTGGTAGTACATTTCCAATCAGAGAGGGGCTTCGCTCAACCAATCAGAGAGGGGTCTGCAGAAATGGAGCTCAACCAATCAGAGAGGGGTCTGCAGAAATGCGGCTACGAATTGTAGAGACGCGACACAGCCAGGGATGGGGACAGAGTGAAGATAAGATGGATGGCAGGCCCCCCCCCCCGATCCTCACCCAAACCCCCCTCCCACGTGTACACCTGGCGATGTGCACGAGCTGGAGGGGAGGGACCTTTGACTGTCTCATTCGCCCAATTCCTAAGCCAATACCCTTATCCCTAAGCGGCAACTGTAGCTTTACCACCCCCCCCCCCCCCCACTCTCCGTCCTCCCTCCCAACCCCCAAATCCCCTCCCCCTGGGGGTGCTTCCTAAAACACACAGACTCTCGGCTAGAAGAACATTGTAACAACAAATGTGCTTTGTTTGTATAAATTTAGGGTTGTGCCATTATTACTATGCAAATGTAATAATTGTGATTAATTTCCTGTAATGAGTTGTATGTGTTTGTTTCAAGCATCCTTGACATCCAAGGACAACGATGTAAATAAGTCACTGCGCCTTTTTCGTTCCTATCCTTGACAAAAATGTATAATAGAGTAATAATCTGTATATTATGTTTTGTGTCTAAATAAAAACCTTCAAACCTTCAACTACACAACGTCAATGCCCTCTAACCACACTGTTAGATCCTGATCAATCTGGCCAGTATCACGTCTTCTTGTGTTATCCTCTCTCCATCCAATTCCTCTGCGTTGTGTAATTTTAATGGTCCTGACGTCTCAGATACTGGCTGATAAAATCCTTATCTCTCCCCGTTAGTACGATCCGCAAAACCATGATAATTCTCCACCTTCGTAAGAATTCGACACTTCGACAACGTACTACCTTACAAGGAAAAGCGTTGTTTATTGATATAAACAGAAGCCTCAGCTCAGATGTTAACAGATTGTATTGTCCTTGAAAAGTCTATTCTAATGATCTTTCGGTGTGTTCAGTCTATCGTCCTTTTGCTATTCAGTCCAATGGTGGTCAGGCCTGGTCGTTAGCCAAGACCATCCTCGTGGTAGCCGAAGCTAATGATGATGTGGCATCCTTCCCCCCCCCTCTCTGATGAGAGGAGAGTGTCTTCTGTGTGATCTCAGTCCTAGTCGCTCTTGGTCTGCCTAATACCCGGAAACACTGTTCGACTTATAGATCTTCGTCATAGCAACGACGCCCGCCCCCCTTCTCTGGTTGTCATGTGACGCGCTGTCATGACAACTGCTAACTGCTAATAACCTTTCACACATTTCAAAACGTTTCTATTCCTGTCAAAACCTCCATCGCGCTCTGCCTCTGTGCCCTGTGCTGCTCCGTTATCTTTGTTGTGTCTTAGATCGGAATTCAAAACAAACACCCTGCTAACGCGGCCTGTGCCTGTGAAACCGCTGGTCCACCACAGTCTATATCATCCCGTGATGATAATGGTATTACCCTCTGAAAGCGTCTCTTTATATCAGTTTATAAACCAACTATACATTGAAAAACCACCAATTTCCCTCAATCCCCCCTTGATTCTTATCACCCCTTCAGAATCATAAATCATTATTTGGTTTTTTAATTAATTATCCCAAAAATAGACTGTGGTTGAAGCAAACCAACCTCATCTCTTGTGCACAAGAAATGAAGACGGCCCACGGTCAACCCAGTGATCTTGCTGTTTGATGTCCGTTTGCGCCCCCCTCTGTGCACAAAGGGAACCGAAACAGACCACCAAAACCAACAACATCCAACGACTCATAACAATTAGGGCCCCCCTGTCTGCTCCCAATAATTATATCCTGTTGTTTTACGGTTTTCCCTCTTATCTACCTTCTATATATATATATATCCTTCTATACATATATCTTATATATGAATCCTCCATCAGGTGTATTCTATATCTCATACTCCTATCCATTATTATCAATGAACACAGGACTTCTCGCTGCCGTCTCGTCTCTCGATCTCCTGATTGACTCTGAAAGGAAGTCCCTGTTTGTCCATGATTCATTCGATACACCCTCCCATGCTCTGTTGTTTCAAAACGCCTCGAAACAGCGTCTCCGCAGGAAAGCCCCCTCCGATGTCCGCCTCGTTCTCCCCTGGGCAACACCGCCTGCGACCGCTGGACTCCGCCCCGTCGGCCGTCTCCGCCCCATCGGTCATCTTGGTTGAGGCTCGTCTCCACCACCGTCGGCCCTCTCCAGACTCTGAAAGCAAAAACACCACGCCAGCAGTTTTTCTGTACACTCGACCCTGTGTTTTCTATTAGTCTACCGTGGCTTTGGGCCTGCAGCTCGTTCCATGGAGTTATCTCCAGTTCTCTATATATTTTTCCTCTGCAAGCCCCTGCCATGGCCACGCCCTTTCAGACTGTTGGACGGTGTGAGTGTCCTACAGCCCATGGCGCTATTTGTTCTCTATTAGTCCCCCACCTTCTCAACACCCATATCTATCCTACAGGGCTGTTCCCTGTTTGTTGTCTTCCGGCGTGACACCCGCAACTAAACCGATTCCCACTTTTCGACGCACTATCTTCATCCCAGGTTGGCCCCTGGCGCGCACCAGATCTTCTGGTGACGTGTCTTCAAGACTCTGCCTATTTATTAGGTGTGAGAAGGCCCCACTGGAGATCGAACTCCCTCTTATTTCATAATTAAACTTATTTAATTAACCGCATCTCATCTCTGTGCAATTCTTATTTAACCCATTCAATAATTAAACTATTTAATTAACCCGTATATCGATATTATTATTATGATAATAACATACAACAGAGCATCGCTCTAACATACAACAGAGCAGGTTGGTTCCCTGCCCCTAACTCACATACACGTACTCGTACTATTATCTAACATACAACAGAGCTGTCCGTTGCTCTACCCTACACGGGGCTGTCTCCGTCGCCCTGGAGCTGTCCGTTGCTCTACCCTACACAGGGCTGTCTCCGTCACCCTGGAGCTGTACCGTTGCTCTACCCTACACAGGGCTGTCTCCGTCGCCCTGGAGCTGTACCGTTGCTCTACCCTACACGGGGCTGTCTACGTCGCCCTGGAGCTGTACATTGCTCTATCCTAAACACGGAGCAGTCCGTTGCTCTATTCTACACGGAGCAGTCCGTTGCTCTGGAGCGGTCCGTTGCTCTATTCTACACTTTGAGTTCCTTTACAAAGTTCTCACATACACCACCGTGTATACACACAAGCAGTTGGTAATTTGAAAAAATTAAACTCCTTAATTAAATTAAACTCTAAATATTCCCCTATGGGTAATGGAAACTCCCCAGCACTATCCCCCCTCCGCCACTAGGTGGTGACCTACTCCTCCTCTATTTGCCTGTATTATCCCACTGCCCCCCCTAGATGGCGGCCAAACTCAGTCTAGAGGATTGTAGCTGACATGTCACTTCCTGGTTCTTATCTGTTGTTATCTCCTCGTGGCTCACGGCCATCTTGTCTCATCCTCCTCGTGGCCCTTTGCGGCCATCTTGTCTCTGTGCCTATTTTTTTCCCACTGTCCCTTTAATGCCTCAAACATTCTCTCGCTACCGACCACCAGTGGTGCGTTAATGAAATCATCTGGGGTTGCACGCACCTAATTGCGCCACGTGCACGCGCGCTCCCGCGAATGCGCATTTAATGTCCCCTCGCTTGAGCACAGACTAAAGACAGTGCCTAATTGCCTCTACGAATGGAATGTAACATGTCATTCACAACAAGTTAGGTGTGAATGTATCTGAGAACGTATTTAACACACCTGACGACCGGCGCTATTGATGAGTACAACCCCGTCCCATGAAGAACGCATGCCTGCCGACCACACCCGTAACGTTTGTTCACTGCTCACTTCACGTCACAGTCCCGCTTCCCGCTTTCTGTGTTTTGAACAGTAATCAACTAAATACGATGTTGCCCCTTTAATTCCACTAGACATCTCCCCTTTGCCTCCCTTCTCATCTCCTACACAGTGGCTTCTGTGCTCTGTAGATAAGGCTCTCGATTTCCAAAACAAAAACCGTGCCGCTCTGCCTGTCCCAAAACACACTATTACAGCTGGCGTTCTCTCTGTGTCAAACTAAATATGTTTATGGATGCACTATTGTTCGTTTTTATTTGGCTTAAAGATCAAACAACCACGTGCTTGCAAGTGAACTCACATTATTTCTCCAGCCACTGTTTGCTCGCTCCTCATGGCCGCTCGAAACGACTCTCTCCCATGGTTGGCTGTCCTCGCTTGCCGGCTTGGCTCGAGTCCATGATGGCTGTTCTTCACTCGTCCCTGCATTGAAAAGTCTTTTTCTGTTGTTCTTATCTCTTGCAAATCCGGCTGTCATCGGCAACCAACTGTTAGATCCTGATCAATCTGGCCAGTATCACGTCTTCTTGTGTTATCCTCTCTCCATCCAATTCCTCTGCGTTGTGTAATTTTAATGGTCCTGACGTCTCAGATACTGGCTGATAAAATCCTTATCTCTCCCCGTTAGTACGATCCGCAAAACCATGATAATTCTCCACCTTCGTAAGAATTCGACACTTCGACAACGTACTACCTTACAAGGAAAAGCGTTGTTTATTGATATAAACAGAAGCCTCAGCTCAGATGTTAACAGATTGTATTGTCCTTGAAAAGTCTATTCTAATGATCTTTCGGTGTGTTCAGTCTATCGTCCTTTTGCTATTCAGTCCAATGGTGGTCAGGCCTGGTCGTTAGCCAAGACCATCCTCGTGGTAGCCGAAGCTAATGATGATGTGGCATCCTTCCCCCCCCCCCCCTCCTCTCTCTGATGAGAGGAGAGAGTGTCTTCTGTGTGATCTCAGTCCTAGTCGCTCTTGGTCTGCCTAATACCCGGAAACACTGTTCGACTTATAGATCTTCGTCATAGCAACGACGCCCGTCCCCCTTCTCTGGTTGTCATGTGACGCGCTGTCATGACAACTGCTAATAACCTTTCACACATTTCAAAACGTTTCTATTCCTGTCAAAACCTCCATCGCGCTCTGCCTCTGTGCCCTGTGCTGCTCTGTTATCTTTGTTGTGTCTTAGATCGGAATTAAAAACAAACACCCTGCTAACGCGGCCTGTGCCTGTGAAACCGCTGGTCCACCACAGTCTATATCATCCCGTGATGATAATGGTATTACCCTCTTAAAGCGTCTCTTTATATCAGTTTATAAACCAACTATACATTGAAAAACCACCAATTTCCCTCAACACCCTGTGCATAACATTGAATGTGGATGTGACAGAATGTGAATGTGAATTTTATTGTCCCCCACAACCCTAATTATTACATGGGTGGTATTGTAGTGGTGAAAGCACTTGCCTCCAACTGCAGAGACTGCTGGTTCAAGCCCCAGTCATGGAATTTCTGTTATGGGGTTAACGCTCCCTGCTGGTAGTGCACATTAACCGCACCTTCATACCCGTGTGTCCTTTTCACGCACCATAACCGTTTATCGTAACACTGACACGCTATACTGTAGTGGACTGGCGTGTGTATTTCACACACAGGCGTGATCTAGGGTTGAGCCGTCATGTCGATCCGGTGGTGATAACCATAACACCATTTTCTGGTCCGTACTAGGTCAGTACAGTACTAGGTTACTCGGAAAGCATAGCTCATGCTGTTTGATAGAGACGTGCTCCTCTGAATCAGGGGTCAGCTCGGTTTGGACTCCCTGTCAGCACAGCTAATTCATCCATTTATCACCTGGAATTAGACCCATCCCCTTTGTGAACTAACAATATACCTCTGGCTCTACAATCCATGTTCATTAGCTTCCCCTGGCTACACCTCTCCTATTCCCGTCCACTATCATCAAACAATCTCAGCGCTCCTAGGTTAATTTCCAAAGTGTTTAGTGCCTTCAAGGCCTGCATTGAGGCTGCCTCACAGCTGTGAATTAGATGAAGGCTTCTGTATATTGCTGATAAGGATCATTTGCCGCTTTTAATCATGCTCCAGATTAGTGAGGTGGGGCTCGTCGTTCACTCCTACACTGTGATTAGCTATTATTATCATAAGTAATTGGGCATTCATCTTAAGGGCTACTCAGTCTGAAGAGTTACAATATCTTTTGCTTCAGTTACTATTATTGTCCCTATTATTCCGGCTGACTGCAAAATAAGACGTTTGTGATGTGTTACATTAGCAGCGCAGAACTTCAAAGTGAGTCCCATAGGCTTGGATGGAGTCGCACGTCTTCCTCAGAGTGCTTAAACACCTTGGCCGCAGTGTGACCTCCATCTGCTGAGTGATTATGAATTGGTCCCGGGCTATGATGTAAGCCTGGTGAATTGTAATATGCACTTTGCAAATGCTTTTTGACATTTACAAAATACAACTCTATCAACCAACAGACTACTGTGCCTCGGGCAGGCGGCAGCATCACAGTGTGAATCAAAGCTAAAATGCAGAATACATTATAATTATTCAAATGCATTATAATTATAAAAATGCTGTGCCACGGCGGTCAGGTGGCGTAGCGGAGATTGCGCTCGTGACTCGTCACTAATGCAAGAGGCTGCGGTCTCGACTCCCGGAGTCAGCATTGCTTGGGGCTTGGGCTGATCGCTATACTAACCCGTTTGGCTGGGTTAGGGGGAGGGCAAGTCATGGGTGGGAATCTGGCGTTGTGGACAGCGACGCCTACAGGTCAGGTCTGGGCGCTTGCTCAGCGGAGGCAGGACTTGATGGAGCCAGCGTGCCAGGTGAAAAAAGAGTCACTGGCTGTCGCCGCGCATGTCGGAGGAAGCGTGCGGATGACTTCAGGGTTCCCTTGTACCGACCAGTAGGATAACATGCGCACAACAACCAGGTAGGGGAGGCGGGGAATTGGCATAACGACTAAATTGGGACGGGGGAGAAAACAGAAAAATAGGAGAAAGAGAGGATTAAAAAGAAAAAATGCTGTGCCACAGCTGCATGCTATGTGGGCAGTTGTCAATCACATATTCTGTGTTCAGAGGTTGTTTTGGGATGATTTTCTCAAGTACATCTAACTGGTATGATGATGACTAACAATCATTTACATTAGTATGTGAACTGAAACTATTTTCATTGCCGTTGGGGCATGTTAATTGGCTACTGATTTTCCATAGATGTAAAACATGAACAACGGTGAGATGTTCTGAATATTTTTAAAGATAGAATCTGTAATGTCGCCAACCAGGAAAAAAATATGACAACGTGGTACTACGCCTTGTTTACCTTTTTTAGTTTTTGTCTGATGTGTGTGTTGGATTTCAGTGGGAGGGGTTGCTACTGCTGGCCACACCTCAGCCTCTACCAGGAGAGCTCAGGAGAAATTCCAACCTCCCCTTTCAGACCAAAACCAAAAAGTACAATACCAAAACGTGGCCCTTTTCGCTCTTTTGGCGGCATTACAGATTATACCTATACAAAATCGGCCCAAAACTACCCACAGTGGCCTCTATTCTTTGTGAATAATGTCATTTTCTACATGGTTTGCTTGTCCTTTCCCTCTCTTTCACTTAACTAAGATCGAAGGCTTACAGTATTCTTAAAGTGGCTGAGAGGAGCCTCTACGCTACGTCATTGTTTTAGTTTTGGTTCCACGTCGTCCCAGTTTTGGACCCAGGGTTGGACAGGCGCATGTCTCAGCACTAAAACTGTCCCCATTTGGATGCTGTATTGTGATAAAAGTGTTTCAATAAAAATCTGGGACTGTGCTTGGTTGGGGGGTGGGGCGTTAATCTAAATGCACAGATATTCTCATTCTCTCTAGTGGAGGTGCTCCTGCTGCTGTTGCCCGTGGCTGCTGAGTTAATATGTAGCGCACACTGTGCTGAGTGAAAACAATACAAATCAGCTCTCTGGACTAGGGATGCACCGATCCGACTTTTTCAGTCCCGATACCGATACCTGGCTTTGGGTATCGGCCGATACTGAGTACCGATCCGATACCCATTGTTCAATTAATAAACTGTATGCCTCACTGTGTGGAAGAGACTGGGATCATTCTTTTGTGCAAGGCAACATCAGGCTTGACTTAAAACATTACTTTCCTAACATAGTGAAACTAAATGTAACAAATTAACACATAGATATAAATATACTGAATTGTTATTTCTTATTTTATTTCCTATTATATTATATAAAAAATATAAAAATAAATGAAAGAAATCAGATTTTCGTTTCTTTTTGGATACCCGATCCTGCTATTTTAGTGATATCGGGGCCGATATCCGATATCAATATTGGATCAAAGGAACTGGACTTGGACAGTTGGCAAGGTCTCTTCTGTTTTAAAGTCCTCTTCATACCATGTATGGTATGGTCCTTTGGTTCACTCTTGCTCTATTTGGCTTCCCTCTGTAATGTGTTGTTTGGTGGCTCTTAACAGCGCTGTTGGCTGAGCGATTTGTGCACATGTACAGCTAAGTCAATTAAAAAGGCTTTCGGGTTTAATTTGAGATAAGCTCTCATTGTCACAAACAACGTGTGTGTCTCTCTCTCTCTCTCTCTCTCTCTCTCTCTAGAGGTGCGATCAGAAGAGAAGGGAATACTGGAGAGGGCTGGTTATGTCCAGAGCATCACAGTGGGCGTGGCTCCCATTGTGGTGGTAATAGCCTGTGTCTGCACGTTCACTTTACACATGGCTATGGGCTATGACCTCAATGCAGCTCAGGTACTTACTTTTTCATTGGGCGGCAAGTTGCTTTTTCGGTAGTTATTCACTATTTCCATGAAGTATTTACAATGAATAACTCTATATCCCTCCCGCTCTCTGACTCCACTCCAGGCTTTCACTGTGGTTGCAGTTTTCAACGCCATGTCCTTTGCCCTCAAGATCACCCCCTTGGCTGTAAGGGCGCTATCGGAGGGCTCCGTGGCCGCCAAGAGATTTCAGGTAGAAAATGCAAAAAATTTAATAAAAAAGATTTATGTCATTCTAGACATTATGGTCCAAATTACATGTAAGTGGGATAATTTTTTTGTCAGTTCCAGCCAAGTTAGCAATCCTCTGTGCCAATATTCTCTGCAGTCCCTGTGTGTATACCCCATCTAGCACATAACAAACACCATAATCTGTCTGTGTGTATACCCCATCTAGCACATAACAAACACCATAATCTGTCTGTGTGTATACCCCATCTAGCACATAACAAACGCCATAATCTGTCTGTGTGTGTGTACTCCATCTAGCACATAACAAACACCATAATCTGTCTGTGTGTATACCCCATCTAGCACATAACAAGCACCATAATATGTCTGTGTGTGTGTACTCCATCTAGCACATAACAAACACCATAATCTGCCTCTGTGTATACTCCATCTAGCACATAACAAACACCACAATCTGCCTCTGTGTGTATACCCCATCTAGCACATAACAAACACCATAATCTGCCTCTGTGTGTATACTCCATCTAGCACATAACAAACACCATAATCTGCCTCTGTGTGTATACTCCATCTAGCATATAACAAACACCATAATGTCTCTGTGTGTGTACCCCATCTAGCACATAACAAACACCATAATCTCCATCTAGCACATAACAAACACCATAATCTGTCTGTGTGTATACTCCATCTAGCATATAACAAACACCATAATCTGTCTCTGTGTATACCCCATCTAGCACATAACAAACACCATAATCTGTCTGTGTGTATATACCCCATCTAGCACATAACAAACACCATAATCTGTCTCTGTTTGTGTATCCCATAACGAGCAACATAATCTGTCTCTGTGTGTATACTCCATCTAGCACATAACAAGCACCATAATATGTCTCTGTGTGTGTACTCCATCTAGCACATAACAAGCAACATAATCTGTCTGTGTTAGGGATGTCCGATATTATCGGCCGATATCGGCATTAAAATGTGATATCGGAAAATATCGGTATCGGTTTTAAATATTTTTATTTTTTTACATTTCTATAGAAATGATGTCCGATATTATCGGCCGATATTGGCATTAAAATGTGATATCGGTTGATATCGGTATCGGAAATTAACCCTTTATCTGCCAGAGATTATTCTGATCTTAATCCCTTCCCTGCCAGTACTGTAAATCTATGGAGATGTTCCCCTTCTTTTCAGGGCTATAACTTTTTAAATTGTATTGCTAAATTGACATTACTATGGCCCATTCAACGTCAAGTATCTATCGTTTAGGATGTAGCAACGTTCTACTTTTTCATTCACACATTCATACTAAAATACGGTCTAAAGTATAAATATGTTTTTATCGTTTTCTGCAGCATTCTGCAAAACGTGAGTTATAGCCATAAATGCATATATTGATGATCAAATACAGTTTGATAGCGATCGACGCCAGATAAAAAATGTCAACTGTACATGGTCCAAGGCCTTATGACTTATCATCTGATGTTGACCGGAGGGGGGGGGGGTCGTTTATAATTCCATGGCCCACCTTAAATCATTTATGTAGTATGGGTGATATATAGATCAGAGCAGTTTGTATGGATAATAATAATCAAACACGCTGAAACTCACCGCAGCTTCCTCGTAGCGTTGGGCGATCAGCGTGGAGCAAAAAGTTCGCTATTATGGGATGTTGATCTAGATTAACCATTTCCGGGTTGTATAATACTATATACGTCCAAATAACGTTGTTTATTGAGTTAGGGCAACCGATCGATTATCCAGTGTGTCGAGATGGAGCCCCGGGAGCGATAGCGAGTGGCCGGACTGAATATGGGTGAGCACCACTTCCGGTTCCTAACTTCCAGTTTTGGCAACTCGCCGATCGGCCACCAGGTGGCGGTCTTGAACCGTTGGAGAGTTGAGCGGAGATTTACAGGACCAGCCAAGGATCCGTGGGTGAAATATGATTGCCATGACAGAAATTTGAAATATTGATCTCAAAGACGCTGTACGACGTCATTGGCAGATTACGCATGGCGGAGAATGACGTCGTTACACGTTCTTGGCGAGAAAAGGGTTAAGAGTTGGACAATATCGGTATATCGGTATCGGTAAAAAAGCCAATATCGAGCATCCCTAGTCTGTGTGTATACCCCATCTAGCACATAACAAGCACCATAATGTCTCTGTGTGTGTACCCCATCTAGCACATAACAAGCACCATAAAGTCTCTGTGTATACCCCATCTAGCACATAACAAGCACCATAATGTCTCTGTGTGTGTACCCCATCTAGCACATAACAAGCACCATAATGTCTCTGTGTGTACCCCATCTAGCACATAACAAGCACCATAATCTGTCTGTGTGTATACTCCATCTAGCACATAACAAGCACCATAATATGTCTCTGTGTGTGTACTCCATCTAGCACATAACAAGCACCATAAAGTCTCTGTGTATACCCCATCTAGCACATAACAAGCACCATAATGTCTCTGTGTGTGTACTCCATCTAGCACATAACAAGCACCATAATATGTCTCTGTGTGTGTACCCCATCTAGCACATAACAAGCACCATAAAGTCTCTGTGTATACCCCATCTAGCACATAACAAACACCATAATCTGTCTGTGTGTATACTCCATCTAGCACATAACAAGCACCATAATATGTCTCTGTGTGTGTACTCCATCTAGCACATAACAAACACCATAATATGTCTCTGTGTGTACTCCATCTAGCACATAACAAACACCATAATCTCCATCTAGCACATAACAAGCAACATAATCTGTCTGTGTGTATACCCCATCTAGCACATAACAAGCAACATAATCTGTCTGTGTGTGTGTACCCCATCTAGCACATAACAAGCAACATAATCTGTCTGTGTGTATACCCCATCTAGCACATAACAAGCAACATAATCTGTCTGTGTGTGTGTACCCCATCTAGCACATAACAAACAACATAATCTGTCTGTGTGTGTGTACCCCATCTAGCACATAACAAACACCAGAATCTGTCTGTGTGTGTGTACCCCATCTAGCACATAACAAACACCATAATCTGTCTGTGTGTATACCTCATCTAGCACATAACAAACACCATAATCTGTCTGTGTGTATACCCCATCTAGCACATAACAAGCAACATAATCTGTCTTCACAGAGGCTCTTCATGATGGACGAAAGAGAGGTGATCCTGGGGAAAACGGAGGATCCCGGTAATGCCGTGGAGTTCCGCGACGCCACGTTGGCGTGGGAGAAGGCGCGCCCCCCGGCCGCGAAGCCCAACCCGCCACCCAAGAAGAGAGGAGGCATGAAGCGCGTGCTGCGCAGGGAGAAGCTCAGCCTGTGCATCATCACGGAGCAGAGCAAGGAGACCAACGAAGGGCCCAACGGACAGAGTCTCCTCACCAACATGGAGCAGGAGAGCCCCCAGAGCACCATCTCCTCCACCCAGAGCATACGGCCTCCGCTGCACAAGACCCTGCACCGCATGGACCTGCGCATCAAGAGGGTGATTGTCTCAAATGCAGAACAAACACACATATATATGCACACACACACCAAATGGTTTAATATTTTTTTCTTCAGATCTTGACACACACATTAGACCAGGTTTTCTCAACCTTGGGGTCAAGATCCCCTTTGTAATCCCTTGATATAGAAATGAGGGGGACAAATGTAATAGTACATTTGCTTCTGGCAACAACTGTTAGGCTGCATATGGAAGCCACTGTGAAAGACATGCAGTCTATGCACTGACTAGCTACACAAGAGCATTTATTTTTCGGTCTTCCTAAAATAATGAAATATGTGTGTGATCTTGCCATGTAGTATTAGTATGAGGATAAACGGGGCTACCGTGGACAGGGTGAGCAGCTTTAAGTACCTGGGGGTCCACATCTCAGAGCCTAGGATCTGACATGGACAACACACATAGACTCAGTCGTAAAAAAGGTGAAGCAGCGCCTCTACCACCTGAGACAGTTAAGGAAGTTCAGAGTATCTGGGAAGATACTCCAGTCCTTCTACTCCGGAGCTGTAGAGAGCATCTTGACTGGAAACATCACTGCCTGGTATGGAAACAGCACGGCACAGGACAAGAAGGCCCTACAGAGAGTGGTGCGCTCAACCGAGCGTACCACGGGTATTGCACTACCAACCCTGCAGGTTCTATACAACAAGAGGTGCAAATCCAGAGCCTGCAGAATAATGAAAGACCCACACCACCCCAACAACAGCCTGTTCATCCTGCTGAGGTCAGGCAGACGCCTGCGAACACCAGCTACTAGGACAGAGAGACTTCGGCTCAGCTTCTTCCCCCAGGCCATCAGAGCCTTGAACACTGAACTCTCCACACATGAGCACACACGACACACACACTACACTCTCACACACTAGCAGCTACTTTAACATGAGCAAGCACACACTCATGCTGCACACGCCCACACTTATGGCCACTAAGGAAAGGTCACTTTAAGAATAGTAATAGTATAACTTGAGATTGTATAATATAGCATGTACAGAAAGACCCAGTGCCTCATCCGTAGCTAACAGTGTATTGCACTACCACAGGACCTAGCATGTCCTACCATGCTCTGTAAATAACTTATGTACATATACCGATATGCCCTACTCTGTTTACTTGTTTTATTGCACAATGTCGTTCTATTGGAATCTATTATATGTTATTACTACTGTATCATGCACATCGTTGCGGGCAAGACCACCCGCATTTCATTGTATACTCGTATGCCGTGACAAATAAAACTCTTGACTTGACTTGACTTGTAGTGGATCTGTACATGTTATATACATCATACATACAGTATATCAAACATATCAAGTGTTTGGGGTCGAGACAGACACAGACATGTACAGAGGCTATTGAAAAACACAATAACAAGCTCTTGCACAACCAGAGTTGGCAACACACACACACACACACACACACACACACACACACACACACACACACACACACACACACACACACACACACACACACACACACACACACACACACACACACACACACACACACACAAATAGCAAGGGCATCCTCCCATGCAGACAAGTGACGTACATTTTACTATAAAGAGCTAGGCCTATAACACTCAGGGGGATTTTTGGAATAGGGAATTTTAGAATTGGGATTTTGGGGATTTGGACCATCAAGATCGTTGATTGCAATTGATGAATAAAACTTCCTCGAGCGGGTTTGACCAATTGAATCCTGTGTTCTGAAGTAAGCTTACTCATTATTTTTAGAGTATAGGTATTGTTAAAAACTACCAAATGTGAAACACTTTATTTCAAACACTTTGTCCCCCGCTAAAAAGAAAAGACGAGGAATATGATGTGCTATATACTATGTGCCTTCTAGAACATTGCGATCATCTACTACTGGTCTATTGAAGGTTACAAACCACAGCCTAAAGAGAATCGAGGACGAATCCTTTGCAAACTATGCACCAAAGTTATGGAACACTACCTATGGACATTAGGGAAACTAGATCTCTTAATATTTTTTACAAAATAATCTAAAAACTTACCTCTTCACCATAGCCTTTTAATACACTCCGCTGCTGATTGCGCTATTTTACTCTGTCCATTCGATTTTACTCTTTTATTCAGAATTGATTGCACTGCACTCTGCATAATTTTACTGTCTATTTTATTCTACTATTTTATTCTTTTTATTATTGACTATTTTTAAAACGTTAGATCCTAATGTGAAAAAATTTATTTTATATGTCTGCACTTTATGTGCTTATTTTGTGCCTGTCTTTTTTCTGTTGTGAAGCACTTTGAACTGCAATTTTTTATGAAAGGTACTATACAAATAAAGTGTATTATAATATTATTAGCAGAACATAATTGCATTGTTTGGCTTCTCTAGGGGTCGTTGGTTGGGATCTGTGGCAGCGTTGGGAGCGGGAAGAGCTCTCTGCTCTCGGCTCTACTGGGACAGGTGAGACTTCTACCAGACACACAAAAAAGCTTTATTTCATCCCCTGTATGTTTCTTCCAAACAGTGTAGTCATGGGAAATGGAGCTAGTTCTGTTCAAGGTGAATCTTGGGACACATCCATTGTGCTCTTAAAACAGGAAGTGTTGAAATGACACAGGATGTGTCACCCATAACTAACCTTCTTTACCAGTCTGGCTTCAACATGCAATTTTTTTTTATCTAACCAAAATCAAACCAGGAAAAAAGTAATACAAAATTACAAATGTCATACTCTGGTCATCAATTAGATTTTGTGTCCTCTGTCTCTTCTACGGTGTGTCCTCTGTCTCTTCTACGGTTCTCCAGTGATGATTTGAATTTGAGCAATTGATCATCAGCGGTAAAAGGGCACAGCCAATCTAATCACTGTGTTAGGCCTTCTTCACATGAAATTTCACTGAACATTCACATGGACACTGACTTAAGGGGGGCCCTGAGAGTAGACAATACAAAAGTAAAATATAAAAACACCTACATGTGTCCGTTATGTTCTAAGCAAGAATATTGGTTATATGAATCTCACTTCAGTAGTGCCAAATAATGACCCAGTGTTTGGAAAGGAATGTGGTATATTTGTTTTTAATATATTCTAACCCCTTCATTGTGTTTCAGATGACCCTGTTGGAAGGGAATGTAGCGGCCAGCGGTGGGTTCGCCTACGTGTCCCAGCAGGCCTGGATCCTGAACGACTCGCTGAAGGAGAACATCCTGTTTGGGAAGGAGCACGACCTGGAGAAGTAAGATCAACAGCAGCATCCTCGCTCTCTGAAGGCCGAGGGGCTTTTGATGCAACAGTCTTTAATCCTGGTGCCCTTGTTTCTTTTTGTTGTACAATCAGGTATAATGCGGTCCTGGAGGCCTGCTGTCTTGTCCCGGATTTGCTGGAGCTGCCCTACGGTGACAGGACCGAGGTACTGCGACTCCGGAGTATGAAAATAAATGTTTACAATATGTTTTAAGGCATTTCAGCTTTATTATTAGACAGTACATTGTAGGTACGTGAAACATGGGGGAGAGGGAGAGAGCGTGGGGTGGGTGGGGGTCGGTGCACATGCAACAAAGGTCCTGGGCCAGATTCAAACCCGTGACATTGCGATCATGTGGTCTGCGCCTAAGCCACCTCGATCCCCAATAGTGTTTACAAGTAAAGGCTCAAACCTTAATGTGTAGGTATTCGGACACAGTGCAACTCACCTGGGGTTTTGTTCTAGTGTCTACAGACCATTCTATGGCACAGACCCGCTGCTGGTAAACACGTTGATACCCAACCTGGGACGGGTGTTTTGTGACCACTCTCTTTCTTGCTCCAGATTGGGGAGAGAGGTGCGAATCTGAGCGGTGGGCAGCGTCAAAGAGTCAGCATGGCACGCGCCTTGTACAGTGACCGGCCTATACTGCTCCTGGACGACCCTCTCAGTGCCGTCGACGCCCACGTGGGCTCCCACCTCTTCCGTCACGCCATCTGTGGTGCCGCCAGGGGCAAGACGGTGCTCTTTGTAACACACCAGCTTCAGGTACTGCAATAAGGAAACTTGGTGAAGTGAACAAGTAACGATTAAGAGTATTAATACCATCCCTAATAGTTATTAAAGTAACGTGTTACTGAACTATTTGTGTTCAAATGAGACCGAGGTTGAGAATGCGTCATCATCCGTAATTGTTCACATTCAGACCTGTTCTGTCTTTTGTCATTCGCTCTGCATTCAGCAGAGTCTGTTGAAGGCTGTGTTTTTCCTCCATCCTTCTCAATCTGATGTTCTTTTCCGCTTGAGCTGAAAGGAGCTACTTCCGCTGAGAACCTCGACTTGAGAAGCTTTTGAAGAGACTTCATCTGCTGTGTGCCGCGTCATCTCATTACTGTTCCACCACCGTTTTCCTTCCTAGTATCTGTCGGAGTGCGACGACGTCATCCTGATGAAGGACGGACAGATCGCAGAACACGGCACCCATGTTCAGCTGATGGCCAAAGAGCGGGACTACGCCGGCCTCTTCAGTAGCATGCAGCAGGAGGTAAGACCAGGGACCAGCCTAAGTAAGTCACAATAACATTACAAGATGAATCATTCATGAGCCAGCCGGTGGCTGCGAAATGTCAACACATAGGGGACCTTTCATTCTTTATGTGTACATTGATTTAGCAGTGTGGCCGCTAAAGACCACTTGTCAACAGGTCACTTTATTTACATGACTTAGAGGCTATGGGTATGGCAGCTGTGATTTGTGAGGGGGGCGTTTGTTCACAGCAACTTACTGTTCACACTCTCTCGCTCTCTCTCGCTCTCTCTCTCTCTCCCTTACTCTCTCTCTCTCCCTTACTCTCTCTCTCTTTCCCTTACTGTGTCAGAACCTGGTGAGAAATAACCTAAAGAATAAGCAGCAGAGGTCAGGAGAGGAAAAGACAGACACCACTGTTGATGTGAACAAGGTCACAAGACTACCAGAGGAGAAGAAGAAAGCACGTAAGAGCATGAGATCATCTAGAAGACGCACGTCGTCTCGCTCCGCCCCACTCGCCGTCCGCTTAGAACGCTTTCAAAATGGCAGCGAAGCACCCAAGAGATAGCGGTTGTGCTCTGTGCTTGTACCTGTGCAATGACAATACATTGGGCCTCATTCAACAATACTCTCTTATTATTTTTCTTATATTCTTGCTTACCTGTCTTTTAAGAGAACAATAAGAAAAGCCACCGCCACATTCATCAAGCCGTTCTTAACGTCCAAATCTGTTCTTACCCAGGTCGGTTGCATCATGCATCCCACTCATTCAAATGCACGTTCACGCTTACTTCATTTGCATAGAGACACGCCCGCATGCTCCTTATAAGGCTTTTCTGGTATTGCATGCTGATCCATTCAACAGGAAGCGATTTGCGAGTTGCGACTGATCTCAAAATGAGATTAGATTCAAATGTATTGTTATTATACAGCACAAGTACAATACACCATCCAACCAGAGAGGATAAATGCATTTAATGCTCCAGAAATAAATACATATAAATAAATACATAAACGGCTTAGCGAGGCAGCCTTAGCGCATGTCCGAGCGCAGGGAGCATGTCTATGTTCCCCGGGTCCTATGTTCCCCGGGTTCTATGTTCCCCGCTTTGATTGATTGATAGATTGAAAATTTTAGACCACCAGCCCTGATTCCAAACTAACCTTAACCAGTTCGAACGAGGGCCTAAGCTTAACCGTTCGAAACAAGGCGGACATTAATAATTAATAAAATAATAAAAATTTATAAAATGTTCAATCTATTAATCAATCAAAGCGGGGAACATAGAACCCGGGGAACATAGGACCCGGGGAACATAGGGATGATCCCCTTGAATCCGTACGGACGTGCGTTTCGTTGCATCGCAAAGAATATTCCATTATTGAAAAAAACGCTGATCAGAATTGACACCAGTCTGCCCCACTTCTCTGCGCCTCCGAGAGTAACTGCAAAGTTAGATCTTACCTGGAGCAGTTTTGTGTTCAGTGTCCCCCTGTACATTCATGTCACTCATGTCATGTACATTTCATGTCTCTGGAAAGTAATCCACTCGCAATCTGACATTGGTCGCGCACACACACACACACACCCACACGCACGCGCGCGTCTCACGACTCAGTGCATGTGTGTGTGTGTGTTCCTGTGGGTCGCCCATCGCATGTGTGTGTGTGTGTGTTCCTGTGGGTCGCCCATCGCATGTGTGTGTGAGTTAATCTGATGACAAATAAAGACTTGTACTTATACGTATTGTATGTGTGAAATTAATCGTTCCAGCAATGTAGGCTTTGTCAATACTGAACGACTGCGGCGTGTGTTGTCTCAATCTGAGACAAGGGCGGCCAGAGCATCTAACTGTAACAGCAATATATAATCCATTTCAGAAGCAGAACACACGCAATAACTTATAATAATAATAATTATTATTATTATTATTATTATTGACAAGTTCTGGGATTTTAAAGTCGTATTTTGGAGCAATTGACCAATGGTAGGCATTTATTATTTTTTTGGGTAAGAATTTCTTATTTCGGTAAGAGTGCTCTCGACCACTCTTAGAATTTGGTCTTGCCTGAGAGAAAAGCAACAATAAGAAAACATTGCTGAATCCCAGGTAAGAACAAAATAAGAGGAAATGCTAGTTAAGAACGAAATCTGTTCTTATATCGCTTCATGAATGAGGCCCATTGAATCTAAGGATTTCTTTCTTTCTCACTTCTTTCTTTCTTTCTTTCTTGCCTCCTCATCGTCGCTCCCTCTTCCTCTCTTGTTCCTCCTAATCAGAGCCACTGATGAAGGCTGAGGAGAAGGGTTCCGGCGCCGTGTCCTGGACCGTGTATGCCGCGTACATCCGGGCAGCCGGAGGCCCCATCATTGTCTTCATCAACACCTTCCTCTTCCTCTCCACCACCGGCAGCATCGCCTTCAGTAACTGGTGGCTGAGCTATTGGATCCGGCAAGGCAGCGGAGTGAGTGTCTGCCTTTACCGTCTCTTGCCATGAAATCTGTCTCTTCATTCTGTGAATGGCTCCCACAAGGAGAATAACTACTACGCTTCAGTGACTTGTGGCAAGTGGCTGAGTATTCATCTGAATGTGCATGATTAAAAAATAAAAAAGTAACAGCGTCACGGTAAACCTTTATTATAAACAAGTGGTGGGCGGCGGAGAAACAGATGTGCAGCAAAGCTGCCACTGTCTGCGATTTTTGAAATGTGTTTCGAATAGCAAACGCTTCCCTTTGCATCTTAATGCCTTCTGTGGCGTTCTCTCCTTCATTAGACGTAGAAATCCTATTTTGGACAGTTTTGTGTTTTTGTTTTCCCTGTCATGGTAATTTGTTGCTCCATCTGCCCTCAGAACACATCGTTAATCCTGGTAAATGAAACTGAAGCGAGCAACAGTATGCATCTCAACCCACATGTCCGGTACTATTCAACTGTTTATGTGCTGTCCATGGGAGCTGCTCTGTTACTGAAGACAATGAGAGGTGTGGTGTTTGTCAAGGTAAGCACCCCCCCACCCCCAAGCCTTTCTTTCCTCTTGACGCTTTGTCCTTTTTGATAACTGTCTCTCCCACTGATAGACTGACCCTTTTTGAAGGGAAAGTGCAAAGTTGATATGCTAGTGTTGTACAAGCTTGCAACTCTACCTTAATTGGCCATTTTGTTGTTTGTTCGTATGTCAGCGCTGTAATTGAACGTGCCTGTGGGCAAAATCCATTTATTTGTCTGCTGCATGACACAGCTTCAGAGGGGCTGTGTGTGTTTGTGTGTGTCGGGACGTGTGACTGTAATGCGTGTGATTGTACGTGCATGTCACCACCCCTTTGGGTGTTTGTCCCTTTTCTCCACGTAACCCTTCCTGACGGAGCGTCACAGCGGGCTGGTCTGGTCCTGATGGTTGTTGTTCGCCACTTGGTGGTGATGGTTGTAGTTCACTAATTTCTCAAAGGTGGATTAACTTTTTTTCTCTCCGTCCCTCGGCTGTGATGATTCCGCTGGGTGTCGAGATATTCCATTAATAGAACGAATGTGTTCTCTCTCCTGCCAAAAGTAATTTATATCCAATTTGCAAAATGTCTCACATGCATGGGGTTATAACCTTTACATGTCAGCCCGGCAAACGCTGATTACGTACGAAGGTTTGACGGCTTGCCTGACGCAAGGAAAATTCCTCTTACATGTAACAAGCAAGTCACTACTCGTAGAGAGACGCATTAGTGACATGTGACGAGGAAGCACTACCATCGTGTTGCTATGGGTACACGCTGTGGCTAATGTAAACACAGTGACAACAACCATCTCATCATTGGTTACATGTGTGCACATTAGTAAACAGCTTCCATCCAAGTGTGTAAATGTGTGTGTGTGTGTGTGTGTGTGTGTGTGTGTGTTTACCCATGGTGTGACTGTTTCAATATGTGTCTGTTGGCCTACATTAGTTCACACCGTGTTGTCTGGTTCTGTGTCCAGTGCACGGTGAAGGCTGCCTCGGCTCTCCATGACCAGCTCTTCCATCAGCTCCTCCGCAGCCCCATGCACTTCTTTGACACGACACCTCTGGGTCGCATCCTGACGCGCTTCTCCAGAGACATGGACGAGGGTGAGGCCTGACTTGCCTTGACTGTAGAGCCTCCTTCTGAGACCTCCCAGGCTCCCAAGTGTCTTGTAGACCCGAGCTTCTTCCCCAGTGAACCCCTAGGAGCTACTCTAATAAACAATACAAGGTTATTCAGTGCTAGATTAAGACTACCGAGATGTAGCACTGAACTGCACAGGAAGTCCTTCATTCCGACAGCCATCAGACTTTACAATGCATCACTGTGCCTCACTGCATCACTGAGCACAGGGTGACGGTTACCATCTTCCTGGACTTTTACTTTTAAAACAACACTGTTCAAATATTACACTTACTGTACACTTACTGTATATTTTACAATATTCAATATTACACTTACTGTAGACTTCTGTATATTTTACAATATTCAATATTACACTTACTGTACACTTACTGTAGACTTCTGTATATTTTACTGTATATTTTATATTAGAATGTGTATACATAACAACACTGTTCAATATTAAACTTACTGTACACTTACTGTATATTTCTGTATATTTTACTGTATATTTTATATTAGAATGTATAAACATTCTATTATCAGAACCAGAGAATGTTCCAAATACTAAAATCCCATAGTCAAGTCAAGTCAAGAGTTTTATTTGTCACGGCATACAAGGCATACAGTGAAATGCGGGTGGTCATGCCCGCAGCGATTGTGCAATAATACAATATATTATATTATATTATATTATTATATAATTTGAAATATATATATAATAATAAGAATAAGACATAACCGGTATAATGTACATAAAGTTAAAGAAATGCATGGTAAAAGACATGCCAAGGTCCTGCGATAGTGCAATACAGTGTTAGGGCCCGCGTCCACTTGGCGCATATTTCTGACCGCACGGATCTGTTTTCAATGTATTCCAATGGGGAGGGAGCGCATGCGGCCGCCTCTAGGAAGTGCGCTGCCGTCGGCTTCTTTTCTCAGCTTTTTTGTGCGGCCGAAAGTTGAAACTTTCTCAACTTTCAGAGCGAGGCGCTGAGCTCATTTTCAGACAACCAATCACAGCCATTCATATCTACCACTCTGTTTGTAACCTGACACCGGAGCTGCCTGCCTGCCTGGCTGTCTCCCACAGACCATTGAGATTCGCGACAAAACTAATAATAATAACTACACGAATACACTACTAAAAAGCTAATAAAAAGCAAAGGGCGAACTGTGGTGTCAGGCAATAACTATATATATAATTAATATACAATAAAGTTATTCAAATATGCTATAATATGTGCAAAACCGCGGCATGGCTGTAGATTTCTTTCTGTCATCTACAAGATGCGCTTCATGCCAGCTCTGCCGGCGCACTCCCAGCATGTTTCAGCTAGAAATATGCGCCAAGTGGACGCGGGCCCTTAAGCTACGGATGAGGCACTGGGTCTTATGTACACTACTATGAAATACTATACAATATACAGTTATACTATATATCCTTATGCTATCTTGCTATATCCATCTATTACTATACAAGAACCACTCCCATTATATTTTTATTTTTTAAAGTGACCTTTTCATTGTAATCATAGCTCTTTCACCAAGAGCTATGATTAACATGTCATCAATCAAAGCAAACTGACTTGATTTACTTCATTTACGGCACATTGAGGCATGTTAGATCTCTCTAGTGGAGAAAATGGATTATATCTTAATAACTTTTTGGCCCAACTTTTGGTCCAAGTCTACTGTTCAGTAAAGGTAATGGATGGGGACTGGTACATAAATACTTAAATACTTAGATACTTAAAAAAAAGGACTCACCTGTGATGAAACAGTGGTGTTGGTGGATCCCTACGGATAAGTACACTATAGGGCTCCATTTTGACTAAAAGAACAACAAAAGAAAACACATGTTTCCCATACAAGCATAACAGTTCAGTTCTACACGGTTTGGCTAATGCAGTCTGTCTCTTCTCCCCCAAAGTGGACGTGCGTCTGACCATGCAGGCCGAGATGCTGTTCCAGAACCTGACTATGGTGCTGTTTTGCCTGGGCATGGTAGGCATCGTCTTCCCCTGGTTCCTGGTCTCCATCGTGCCCCTGGGAGCTTTCCTCTGCGTCGTCAACCGTGTCGCCACGTAAGACTTCCGTCAAGTCACTGAGTGCACTCACCTCCAGTGTTGTGATGGTTGATAATAGCTCATATTCATGTGAAGAGGACCATTTTGGTTTCTATTTCTTCATCGGTCATCATTCCGACCGATTCCAAACAAAATCTCTCCAACGGGCCAATTTTGACGAGTGGTGCATTTACTGCTGGTGCTCAAATAGGTTGTGGTTTACCCAGGTATCTATATCTGGGCAAGTGCTTGACAGACAAAGTATTCAAACGTGACCATTTACACAAATTTAAAACACTCTGCGGCTGGGTGGCGCAGCGGACTAAGCGCTCGTCACCAACGCGAGAGACACTGGTATCGAATCCGGCTGTCAGCGTTGCCTCCGGCTTGGCCGGCCGTCATACTGGCCCAATTGGCAGAGTCAGCGGGAGGGAAGCCGGTGGGGTGGTATTCTGGTCGTTGTATACAGCGACTCCTACAGGTCGGTCAGGGCGCCTGCACAGCGAGGAAGGGAGATGGTGAGGGTAGTGTGAGCCTCCCACACGTTACACCTCACCAATGAGAGTCTGCGCTGGCAGGTGAAAAGAAGTGGCTGGCTGACTCCACATGTATCGGAGGGGACATCATAGTATCTATCAACCCTCCCTAGATCGACCAGTGGGGGGCACATGTGAGCAACGACCAGGAAGGGGAGGGGCGGATTGGCTTAATGACTAAATTGGGATGGGAAAAACAGGAGGAGAAAAAGTGGATATAAAAAAAAAATACAAAATGTAAAACACTCTCACGGTCATGATACATGTAGCAATACATTTCATTAGCAAAGCAAGCTTTTCTTTTACAGTTATATACTTTTTTTTTTTTTTTTTTACTTTTTTTTTTAGCGTTTATCGCTTTTCTGGTCAAGCATGACCGACAGAAACAGGTTGAAATGGGATGTAGAGCAGGGGAAGACATTCTGAGAAATGACGGCGGGTCCGGGAATCGAACTCGTGTCCCCCAGATCCGTGACGAGCACGGTTTTCCCCGACGCAGAAATAGCGCCGAGATATGCGGTGAGCTACGGGAGCTCCCCATACAGTTATATACCTTTTATGTTAGCGCTGTGTTGCTAAGGCATGCGTTTCCTCTGCTCATGCTTCATGCGCCAATTTCTCAGTTCTAATAAGTTTAACATTTCCCACGAATACGCTGGAAATGGAGCTAAGATGTGTCTCGGCACAGTGTCAGCTTGTCTGTGTTAAAAAAGGATAGATTAGTGACATCACACAGTTGCCCTGATGCAGTGACCTGGAGCGTGGGGAGAGCTGCAGCCACCTCGAGGTCCTCGATCATCGGTTCAGTTTTTGTCATCAATCTCTAGTCTGCCTGTGAGCTGTGAAGCTGGAATGTCCCTGGATGATCGGTTGAGTCAGTCGAAGTCATTATTTTGGCTTGCCAGCAGTTGTGTAATTGAAATAGTCCACCAAGAGGAAGAGAAAGAACTACTCACCATTTTAAGTGCAGTATCTCGTCTTTTCTTGCCTCTTTTTTTTTATCTACCTTTTTCTCCCATTTTCTATTTTTCTCCCATCCCAATTTCGTATCGTCCAATTCTACCCTCCCCTGTCTCGAACGCTGTTAGGCCATGCCTCCCACAAGCCGGCTGTAATGTGGACGAAGCCATACATCACGTGTCCCCTCCGGTACTCGAGGAGGCAGCCGTCGCATCTTTTCACCTGCACAGCGCGATCTTTCAGCGTCGGGGGTCTGCGTTTGGAGGGCACGCCGCCCCCGTCGCTTCCTGATTCTACTGTGCAGGCGCACAAACCGACCTGTAGGAGTCGCTGTCCACAACGTCCGATCCCCACCCATCAGCTTCCCACCCCCTAATACTGCCAAATGTATTAGTGTGAACGACCAGCCAAGCTGATAGCAATGTGGAGAGCTGGGCTCGAACCCAGCGTCTCCCGCATTGGTGGTGAGCGCCTTGCCCACTGCACCACCTAGCCGCCCCTCTTTTCTTGCCTCTTAAAGGTCAAGAAAAACATGACTCAATCTCAGCGCTGAAAAAAGGGAGAGAAAGAATAAACCGGACGTGGAGAGAAATGGATTTGGGTTGCAGATGCCGCTAAATTATTTCCCGATATTTAATCTGATCTTTAAACAGCCAACATGCGATATAAATGAAATTGAAATTGATCTTTGATACAAAGGAAATTAAGCACATCGGCACAAAATGGAAGAGATACTCCCAGAATATGTCCTGCAGGAAATGATCACCCCAACGCATGGAGCACTCAGCAGAGGATGTGATATCATGCAAAGTCACGACGGCGCTGCGTCTGAATAACTCATCTGTTACACCGGGCTGCTTTCCCCGCTGAAATTACCGACCTCCTGAAGCGGCTTTATTGAATTGTGAGGTGAGACTGCCTACAGCGTAAACATGTCTGCGTGGGAACACGGCCTCCGAGTGAGGAAGTGTCATGTTCTCTTCTTCTCCGTATGTGGCTTTCGTGAGAAAAGGAGATGATTCATGGGAGACTTGTTATTCGCATGCATTATCCATTCTATCTTTGTATCTAAAAGTAGAAACCCGCACCCACCTTTTGTCAATAAACCCCTCTCTCTCTCACACGTCCCTGTGGACTGGGGGCGCGCCGTCTCTGGCTGCCCAGTGTATCCTCGCCTGTGTGTGACGGGAGCTCGTAATATCACACATACATCTGCGAGTGGAGCCCAGAAAATGACCGGAGAGCAGCCAAGAAATGGTGGCTCCTGCCCTGGACTGGATACACTCTCTGTCTGCTCTCCGGTCGTCACTGTCCATCAGTGTGTTGCACAACTGCACCATTGCTTGATTTGATCCTTTTCAGGTGTACAATCTCACATGAAAGCTATGGCCATTGAAAGCTATAGACCGATAAAAGAAATCCAAAGAACGTACACCTGAGAGAGTTGTGCTTATTCTACTCCATCATTCCTCAGTGGTGCTTTGCTATTCAGACACTTTTATACAAAGCATCTAACGGTACTATGAGTGCATCGTTTTAACACAGGTGGCCAGGTGGAATCGGACCCCCAACCCCTGCAGTCTAGTGCCATGCTCCACCCACCAAGCAATAGGGTTTATACTTTTTTGTCAAGGTGACTCAGACTGCAATCATCTATATCCTCATAGATCTATCATCTATATTCTTTTAAACACTTTCCGTCTTCCTTATTTCCAGGGTTCTGATTCGAGAGCTGAAGCGCTTGGAGAATATCAGCCAATCGCCTTGCACCTCTCACATCACCAGCAGTCTCCAGGGGCTTTCCACCATCCACGCCTACGGAAGAGGGGATGACTTCCTCAACAGGTCAGAAACAACAGAGGATAGATAGTAAGTCCTCAGGAGGTCACCGATTAGCTTTTGGTTTTCACCGTTTGTCACTTTTAAGTCCAGTTAAGTTTCAGCATACCGCTTTGAGAGGAGCAAAACGGCTGATATTGCGAAAGTGGGACGAGATAAGACCACCCTCCTGAATCCAGTTCCATTAAATCCAACATTAATAAACGATTTACACTTAAAGCAAACAGGCTGTGCCAACTAGAGTGGTACGTGATCCAACATTTATAAAGGGAATTTCACCTACAATACAAATTAACTCTATTTTGTCCAAGGTTTCAGTGTAGTTAGATTTTCCAAGATTATTGCTATGGACTTTAGTTCATTGGATATTTGCTTGTAATGCTTTGCATTGATTTGAAGAAAAAAAAACATTGTACAAAGTATAGTTTTGCATGTTGAGAATTACAAAATACACCGCAGCTACTGCTGTCTCATAGAACTGACCGTTCACACAACCGGTTAGTTATAGTGAGAATTGGAACTGGACACACTTCCCTCGTGGCTTTAATGATATCATGCTACTGTATGCATACTGTATGGCAGTGTTTGATCCTCACGTCTTCTTCTGCAGATACCAGGAGCTGCTGGACACTAACCAGGCCTCCCACTACCTCTTCAGCTGCGCTATGCGTTGGCTGGCAGTCCGACTGGACCTCATCAGCATCACACTCATCACTGCCGTGGCGCTCCTCATTGTCTTCATGCACAATCACATTGCTCCAGCCTACGCAGGCCTGGCCATATCCTACGCCGTACAGGTACTACGAACACATGCACACGTACAAGCATAACACGCACAGTGTACAGTGTTCGTGCATAAATCCATACAAGCTGTCGGCTTTCTCATAACACATAGCACTTTGGTTTGGCTGTTAGTCATTTGTAAACGTGCTATATAAATAAAACTGACTTGACTTGACTTGACTTGACATATTTGTTTAAGCCCTACCGGCCGAGATTTATTTCACATCATAAATAGATCAATAGATCAACATTAAGTAATGTTTCTTTTTCAAATGTAGCCAAGAATAAAGACCCTAACCCTTATATCTCACTGGTGGAACAAACCTGAACCTTATTACCATAAAATACACTGTATATTGTTTCTTTACCTTTCTGTGAACGTCTAGAAGAAAAACCCTGTCGCAATCCGGTCAAAAATGGTGGGGCTATGGACATTATACAAAAGTAACTGTACTTACAGTAGATTTCATTCACGGTCTTTGCTGCCCGGTAACGGGCGCCTGGTGGTACTACCTCCAGATTTAACTCTGCCATTGGAAAGAGGAGATTTGGCCCGATCCATAGATGTATGACTTGGCCATAATAAGGTAATTTATAGGCCTGATATCTATATTCATATTTCAAATTGCATGTGTCCGGATGGCAAAATGCAGTACTGTATTTACTAAAAAACCTGTAAATCATCTACCCTTTGTTCATTTGCTTAGATTTTTTGTACACTTGATCTCAGGAAGGTGCTGAATTTTTCACTTTTGGTCAAAAATGGAATAAAATATATATATGTATAATAATAATTTATATTCTCCTTTGGTTCATTACAATTTACTCAAGCATAGTAACAGAGACAATATTCCTGACACTGGGACTACATTCCCTGAGGTCCATAGATGTCCTTAGATACCAAGAATATGCAAATGGCCTTGTAGAAGTGGAGCAATACTCCATTTACTTGGGTATGTACTAATTTTCTGAAAATATGGCTAGGGCTTAAGAGGTTCATCTTTCGCTTTGTAACATTAAACGGACAGCCCCCACAACTGTGTTAACCCTTGCACATTGATCAGTGTCTTGCACACTCCTGCACAAACTGTACAGCTTTAAGGGGGGGAAATATATATAATTTTTGACTGTAGTACTTGTTTGACCTGCAGTAAAATTCAACTTTCTTACTTTTTCCCTCAATGTTTATTGTATGCGCCGACGTAACAAAACAAATTCCTTGTATTGTGCAAACAGAATCTGCATCACAATCAGGAATATAGTGGTAAACCCACCTAAACTATATATCTTTTTAAACATACAGTAGATTATTCACCTTTTTAAGCTGATAAAGCTGAGGATCTAGGAACATGCTAATTGATAATCAGCAGCCATTGATATTTACCAGGAATTTCAAGTCGGCAGCTTGTAGTCTTTTTTAAGACATGTCAACACCTATTTAGCTTTCTGTGTATGCTGAAGCTAAAGGTGTCAAATGACCACATCTTGGACCATAAGATGTTCGACCTATTAGTGACATCACACATGCAACACAGATTACAGGGAAGTACAGAAAATCTCTCTCTCCATGGAAGAAATGTGAAAAAGGCGCTCTGTTGAAAATTCTGCACAAATAACAATATTTAATAAAACATAATACTATTGTGAAAATACATATATATAAAAGAAATATATGCCACCACACCACATTTTCACAATTTTCTTTCCATTTTTGTACATGTAAATATGTGCATTCTAGGTTGTTTAAAAAGATTTAGACCAACTAACCAGAGGACAGGCAGACTTCTGAGTATTTCCGTCCCATTCTCCTACTATTGCTGGTTGAATCTGTAGCCTTTGTGTAGCATAACATTGCCACCCTGTGGCTAACATTATTACATTATAACATTGAGACCTGTTAATAAATAATCAACTGTGGTTGAACTGTACATCTTGGCAGAGACCCTTCTTGGGTTTTCATGTGTTATATATCATTCCATGTTGAATTGCAGTACATGCTTCCTTGACAGAGAACTGAATTGGAATTGATTGAGTGGATGGTGTACTGGAGCTATATCAGCAAATATTTATTCCGAGTTGTAAATATTTTTTATTGGTTTAGAATATTGTTTGCACGGCATCGCTGTGCACTGGGAGAATGTTAACGTAGAGCAGTCTGATCATAAGAGCTGGAGCGTGTTAATCCTGAACTTACCTCTCTCTCTCTTTCTTTCTCTCTCTCTTTCTCCCTCTCCCTCCCTCTCTCTCCTTCTTTCTCTTTCTCTCTCCCTCCTTCTCCCTGTCTCTCCCTCCCCCCCTCTCTTTCTCCCTCCCTCTCCATCCCCCTCTCTCTCTCCCTCCTTCTCCATGTCTCTCTCTCTCTCTCTCCCTGTCTCTCTCTCTCTCTCTCTCTCTCTAGCTCACCGGCTTGTTTCAGTTCACTGTAAGGCTGCTGTCGGAGACTGAGGCTCGCTTTACATCAGTGGAGAGGATCGATCATTATATAAAGGTAAGAGGCAGTGCTGTGTGTCAGGCCACCACAGTAGGAAAGCTGGATCGTGTTGCACTAATTCAACAGTACACACTTTGAGAGAGAGAGAGAGAGAGAGAGAGAGAGAGAGAGAGAGAGAGAGAGAGAGAGAGAGAGAGAGAGAGAGAGAGAGAGAGAGAGAGAGAGACCTACACACTTGACGGCACATAACGGGGCTCATTTCACTCAATAGCTATCAAACCATAAAGATGCTAATATCAGCTCTGCAATTTTTCCCCACTCTTTCCCTCAAGTGCCAGGAAAGGGCTCCCTCTCATAGAGGGAAATCCATGAATTACACTGCAGGCTAGGCAGGGGGGCTCCAGCCCCCACACAGATCCAGAGATTAATAGCGGCTACCCATGACTGCTCCCTTTTCTCAGAGTCTGGAGAACGAGGCACCCCGGCAGAGCACTGGGCTGTCTGCTCCTGCCCCCTCCTGGCCACAAGAGGGAAGGATCTCCTTCCAGGAGGTGCAGATGAGGTACCGGGAGGACCTGCCCCTGGTGCTTAAGAAGCTGTCCTTCGACATCCTGCCAGAGGAGACCATCGGCATCGTGGGACGCACTGGGTCAGGTAATGGAAATTAATTTCCCCCATCCTCACAATCTGCTGTTTACCGGGAAAGAACACTATAACAGCAGACACACAAGCACAGAGAGGGCCCAGGCCCTGCCCCTTAACCTGGCCACTCACAAGTGTCTTCCTAGAATGTGTTCATTCAACTATTTTTGGCTTATCAATTTTGTTTACTCTGAAGACTGCACTTCACTGACTTCACTTAAAAAAAAAAATGTAAACACTAAAAAATAACTAGTTGCTGGAATGCCGCTTTTTCATTGGCTGTAGCCCATGACGCCCCATAACATCTGTGCATCGTCCTGCCTGACTTCCCCGTCCTTTTTTTAGAGTAATTGTGAAGCTAATTATTCTGTTCATTCATTCATTTTGCGCTGACAGGCAAGTCGTCTCTGGGTGTCGCTCTGTTCAGACTGGTGGAACTGACCGAAGGCTCTATTGTCATCGACGGAGTCAACATCGCCCAGATAGGCCTGGACGACCTGAGGGGCAAGCTGGCCATCATCCCTCAAGAACCCGTCCTCTTCATCGGCACCGTCCGGTAATCTACGGAGAAAGATGCCCGGTCCCAACCTGAAATTTGTGTTATGCTATTCTGACATTGTGATACACAAACAATCAAAACTTTCGTATCAGTGGGTAGAATCTTCAGATTGTCTTATGAAAATCTGGACGGGGGAAGTGGAGAAGTAGCACTCTGCCTTAATTCAGCACGGGGGCAGTGGACAAGTAGCACTCTCCCTTAGTTCAGCAAACTACCAGTAGAGTTCCACTGTGGGACTGTTGCACTGCAGCTACTCAAGGTCTGCAACACAATGATGTGTCTGTACTGTGTGGCTCCCAGCCAGGTATATAGACTCCTTTTATACTACTACCCTGGGGGGGGGGGGGGGATTTACACCAAACTGCAAACATGGGTTGATCCCAGGTCATCACCATTAATATTGGACTCGGGTCCACAAGTCCACAGAGGCTGTAGTGGGCTCAGTTTTAAAGCTAGAGCAAAGACAGTGGTACCATATGGAACTAGAGACTTTGAGGAATCTGTATATGCCAAGCCTGGTAAGGGGCTAAATAGTCTCACCTTTACATCAATACCCAATGTAGCTAAACCCAAGTATTTTAGGGTCAGAACCATGCAGTGCAAATATGTTATTTTAGTACAAATAGGTATATTTGACAATTTCTGCTCTTTGGATCTCGGCTCTAGTAGTTGATGTTTTCACCCTGCCACACTCTTTGCCCCACCCCAACCCGTGATGTCAAAGTACCTCTTTTTTGGGCAGAGTGCAGCATGGTGAGAATATCAACCACTAGGGCAGCAAAGGCTTGTGTTTCATTAGCAGTGTTTCATTACCTTTCTTTTGTCATTTCGTTCACCAACAGGACCAATCTAGATCCATGGGGTCAGTACTCTGATGAACAGATATGGGAGGCACTTGAGAAGACCCACATTAAAGAGATGGTAGGTAACTGGATGAATTGAAATTGGGGGACCCTGATGTAAACAAGACGAAAGTATTTTTCTGGTCTGCATCCCCTTTTAACAATTGTTTGTATTGAGCCGTACTGTATTGTACCCATTCTGCAATCTGTTAATACAGTTTTCAATCAATCAATCAAAGGTAGACTTGCATTGGAAAAGTGTTAATAATACATGTAATCAGGGGCGTGCACAGACAATTTCGGGGGCAAGGGCTCAATGGGGGGGGGGGGGGGGTGCTTGCGGGGTACTTTCAAAATAGATTATTATTATAATTTATTTTGTGGATAGTAGTATACATTTCCATCTTCATATTTTTCGTAGATAGTAGCATACATTTCCGTCTTAAAAAAAAAAGGCAGGAGGCCCCCTTCGGCCCTATCTGTGCACGCCACTGCATGTAATGCTTGAGTAGATGTGCAGTTGAGTCGATTTATCATGTGATTTCATGAGACTGTGTGTGTGTGTGTGTGTACATCACAAGTCATGGGTTCATGTGACTACACACCTGAATGAATGTTGCGCCTGCGGTATTAAATGTGTTGGGAGGAGGAGCAGCAGCGTGCTGTTCTGTGAAGCATAAGCCCCTTGCTGCTGTTTCTCATAACCCCTTCCACGTCCTCAGATCAGCCAGCTGCCTCACTCCCTCTACTCCGAGGTAACAGAGAATGGAGAGAATTTCTCTGTGGGAGAGAGACAGCTACTCTGTGTGGCTAGAGCCCTGCTGAGGCACAGCAAGGTACTGTGATTGTATGATGTTGCCATTTCACACTTACACCCCGCTGGAACGTTTTGAAGGGTGGTTAACAATTAACACTAGATGCATGTTTCTCTCTTTTATTCCGGATTGGTAAAACAGAAACTTATTTCTTAAAGGGATTGTTGTGCTTTTTTGGAACCCTTAGCACTATGGCTTGCTTAGAAATGATGTTGATTTATAGAGTCCTTTCCCAGCACAATCCATGTTACTCATGCTAGGTCCGGATTGTTAGCCACAAGCCAATACGAAGTCAATGGGGTCACGCTCCTCCTGTCTGTAAGAGCTCACTGAGGCTCAGTGAATTGACTTTACTGTGCGCACAAAGTACATGTTAGTGAGCCTCAGTTAGCTTGTACAGACAGGAGTGTGACCTCATTGACTTACAGAGTTACACCCATTCATGATTTTCTTTCCATTTTTGTACATGGAAACATGTATTTTATGATGCTGTATATATATTAGGCCTGTCTCGTAAGGATTTTTTGTATACTCGACTTTGATTGACCAAAATTTGCTGATAGTCGACTGTTAGTCGACTACACCCCCGAATGCCAACATTTTTTAAAATACAAATTATAAATATATATATATATTTTGATCATTCCATTTGGGCTGTGGGGGGTGCTTAAAGTCTGAAGGAATCGACTGAAGGCTTCTTGTCCTCTGTGAAAGCATGCAATTGGTCCACTGATGGATACATCTTGATATTTGTCTAGTGCGTTCATTAGACGGGGGAAATCCACTTTCAGTGCCTCTGTGCCCGTTTTCTTAGGCAGTTAGCCTCGCTGGTATGTGCGCCGCTTCTAGGCCTCTTTGCTTTTGGAAAGAATGATACAAAAAAATCGTCTTTTTTGCATTAGACTAAGAGGTTGGTAGTCGACTACGGCTCCTTTCGATCGATTAGTCGACTATTCGTAGTCGAGGTCAGCCCTAATATTTATATACACAGATATATTATCCAGTACAGTAGACACTTAATGTTAAAGGGGGGGGGGGGGGGGGGGGTTTACACAACATATTCTACGTCATTATGTGATCTCATCTATCTTACATTGTAGTGTTGATACAGTAACTGCTCTGTGAGGTGAGATTAACGCATGCTGACTGAACATGAAACCCATTGCTTCCTAGATCCTGCTGTTGGACGAGGCGACGGCGGCCATCGACACAGAGACGGACCGTCTCATCCAGGAGACCATCCGGGACGCGTTCGGCGGCTGCACCACCATGATCATCGCCCACCGCCTCAACACCGTGATGAGCTGCAACAGGGTCATGGTTCTGGACAGCGGCCGGGTCAGCAGCTATAGCCATGTTTTGTTTGCGTTAAAAAAGCTACCATATAAAATAAAACAAGCATGTACATAATGTTAAAATCATAGAAATCATAGCCATGTTATAATTTTCTACACAACATGACCTTCAGTGTTCTACTGCTATTATACAACAGTTTTAATACAAAATTAGCGGCACGGTGGTGTAGTGGTTAACACTGTCGCCTCACAGCAAGAAGGTCCAGGGTTCGATTCCCGCTTGGGGACCAGGTTTCCATGATGCCAGGTACTCAGGTGGGGTATCTCCCGGGCCTTTCTGTGTGGAGTTTGCATGTTCTCCGCGTGCTCGCAAGGGTTTCCCCCCCGATAAGATAAACCCAATGGAAAAACATGCACAACAGATCGCTAACGCTGTGGCGTCCTTGACGAAGACGGACAGGAGCACTTGGATTGGTCCCCGGGGCGCGGCTCACGTTGACGCCCTATCTGCTCCCGGCTGCCCATGGGGGGAAGGACAACGGGATGGGAAAAGTGCAGAGAGACATTTCATCGGCGACTCAGTGCATGTGTGTGTGTGTGTTCCTGTGGGTCCCAACAATTATTATTATTATTATTATATTATTATCTAGAATAGAATAGAATAGAATAGAAATACTTTATTTATCCAGAGGGAAATTCAGCACTACAGATCGCTCATAGTAAACGGTAAACATTTAGGTAGTCAAAAACAAAAGTCACGAAATAAGAATAAAGAATAAAATACGGTCCGGGATATACATTCTGATATGTATATACATTCTAAAATATATTCAAAATTATACAGAAATATACAGTAATAAGTGTAAAATTTTTAGTGTCTATTTAAAAGTACTTTTTATTTAAAAGTAAAAGTCCAGGAAGATTATGCCAGATTGTACCGTCACTCTGTGCTCAGTGATGCAGTGAGGCACAGTGATGTGTTATAAAGTCTGATAGCTGTCAGAATGAAGGACTTCCTGTGCTGTTCAGTGTTGCATCTTGGGAGTCTTAGTCTAACACTGAACGTGCTCCTTCTATCAGCCAAGTCTGTGTGTAGTGGGTGGGAGGGGTTGTCCATGATGGCATGGAGCTTAGCAAGGCTCCTCCGCCACCATCGCTAGAGAGTCCAGCTCCACCCCCACCATGTTACTGGCCTTCCTGACCAGCTTTTCCAGCCTGTTTGTATCCCCCGCTCTCAGTCCGCTGCCCCAGCAGGTCACAGCGTACAAGAAGGCGCCCGCCACCACCGACTCGTAGAACATCCTCAACATCCTTGTACAGACGTTGAAGGATGAGAATCAGCCTTCTGAGGAAGTAGAGTAGGCTCTGGCCCTTCTTGTAGAGTGCCTCTTCGTGTTTTGACCCATTCAATTTATTGTCGATGTGTACTCCGAGGTATTTGTAGTCCTCAACCATGTCCACGTCGACCCCCCTGATGGAAACGGGGGTCACAGATGCACTCCTCCTCCTCCTCCGAGATCCACAGCCAGTTCCCTGGTCTTCATCACATTTAGCTGGAGGTGGTTATTTTCGCACCATGTGACGAAGTCCGCCACCAGTGCCCGGTATTCCTCCTCATCACCGTCCTTTATACATCCCACTATCGCAGAGTCATCAGAAGACTTCTGAAGGTGGCAGGACTCTGACCGATAATGGAAGTCGTTGGTGTAGACTGTGAAGAGGAAGGGAGAGAGGACTGTCCCCTGCGGGGCCCAGGTGTTGCTGACCAGTCTGACACACAGCCTTGTAGGCGCACGTACTGTGGCCTGCCCGTCAGATAGTCAACAACCCAGGACACCAGGGGGTCCTCTACCTGCATCACCTCCAACTTCTGTTTTCTCATCTGATTTCATATTGTTAATAAAACACATATATGATATATATATGATTGAGACTTACATAATGTCTTGGTAAGCAACTCCATTATAGCAAATAACACCACTCTCGGCCATGAACCAACTGTTGTATGAACATGGATGAATAATTATTTTTGTCCTTTTTTTTCTCTCACATAATAGATTGTGGAGTTCGACAGCCCTGCTGCCCTGCTGGCAGACGAGAACTCCAGATTCAGATCCATGATGGAAGCATCAGAGCCCAAACTGGGCCAGACAGATGAGAGCTGAACTCATCAAGAAGCGGCAGAAGACTTGAGTTTCACCACACAGAAATAAAGAATCACTCAACCCATTCCTGACGAGGAGTGAAAAGTGTTCTGTTAAGAGAAAATATACAGAAGCTCATGCAGAAGCTGCTATCTATAACAATGTCTGTTGATTAAAAAAGAAAAGAAAAAAAGACTTTATGGGACCTTGTTTTCCAAAGGTTGCAATCAAGACAGACTCATCTATTCAACGAAAGATGTCAGCGGCTGACCTTTGCTGCTCTGTCACAAGAGCCCAAAGGACTTGCTGCCAGTTAACTAGAGCAAGGACTCTTAACGACGGCACTTTATATTGAGTGTAGAAGACACGTGTGTCTGGCGATACTTAAGATGCTTCCTCTCCCCGTATCTCCAGGATGAAGGTGAATCAACGATGAACCAATGAAGGCTATATATATATAATATATATTGTATTGCTGTAACCCAAGCCTGCACAAAGTAGAAATGTACAATTGAGTGGGAAATGTCTGTGCAACATGTGAGAGAATACTGACAAAATAATTCTATATAACATCAGTATTATCAGTTTTATCAATGTGAATGCTTGTGAGCATCAGTCGTATCACTGTACCTCCGTGAAATAATAATGCCACCAAAGCAACCATTCCACTGAGATGCTGTCTGAAACTGCTGAATGGAGTTGACAGAGTTTATCTCTTATCTTTTTCTTGTTAAATAATTGTTTTAATGTTTGTTTGTTAATTTTTACGGTCTTTATCATTTCAGTGGATTATTGCAGATGCAGTATGTGCCTCTAGCTCTCGCCAGGTGGTGTAATGTACAGTAGTAGACATTTATGGGTCTTTAAACGGCACACAAGTATTGTATTTAAGGGTGAATCGATGGTACCTCTTAATCCAAATGCCCAAGTCATAGAATTCTGCACATTTTTGTATTATGACAATGTCTATAATATGGATGTTCATTTGATGTGTTAATGTGATATCACGCGAGGCAGTGATATTGATGAGACAGGAACAGGTATGTGGAGTAAGTGAAAAAAAACGGAACGTTATAACCAGCATGGATTATGTCTTCAAAATCAGTTTTTTATTTTTTTTAACGTCTGCCTTATAATCAAACACACTGATCAGTCAAGATCAAGTTTCAAGTTCAAGTATGTGCAATATCTTTTGATTGCATTGATATATTGTCAAGATCGCCTTTGTACAACACTTGAGATTTAAATTTTGCATATATATTTTGTATTTGAAAGACTTTTTTGCAGTAAAGGTATTTTTACACATGCCAATACTCAATTGTCTGAGATCTTGCTTGAAAAGCCTAATGGTGAATAAATACAGTAAGATAACAACGCTGTGCTGTACGTTTACATCCAGATCCAGTAATAATACACCATTTTATTATGTTATTGTTGATTAGATTAGATTGATTAGATTAAATGTATTGTCATTGCACAAGTACAAGAATAGAGTACAATGAAATTAAGTTGGCATCTAACCAGATTGCAAAGGAGCAGTAAAGTGCATTGCAGTTACAGTATAATGTGAATATATGGAGTACATATGACAAGCTATGGAGTAAATATGCTAAGCTAATGCATGTACAGTATTATTATATACAGTGGTAGGAGTATAAATACACTGGTAATAAACCAGTCTAGCCAGTGGTTTAATATATAAGTAAGGCATGGGTAATGGGTATATATACAATGTTGGTATAATATTCAGGTATATATATATAGAGATGTGGATGTATATATGGTGAATAGTGTTATTGTACATTGCTATCATACAGTGTTACATGGATAGACTATAGATTCAGGTATGAAGTTATGAGTGCAATGTAGGCTGTAGATAAGTTAGGGTTGAGTATAGACAAGAGTTCAGAGTTCATATGGTATAGGTTGAGTATAGGCAACAGAGTATATATGGTATGGAAAGTGTGTGTGTGTGTGTGTCGTCAGCTTGTGACTGCAACTTGTTCCTGTTTGCGGACGACTCAGCCCTGCTGGTCTCTGACAAGAACAAGTTACAGGTTGAAAAAGCCCTCAGCTCGGAACTAGGCAAAATCTGCATATGGCTCGCCGACAACAAACTATCATTACACATGGGCAAAACAGAGTCCATACTCTTCGGTTCAAATAACAAACTCAGCAAGACTGACGGCTTCTCGGTTACAGTGGGTGACAATATTGTCACAAGGAAAGATGAAATTACCTACCTATAGGTTCCATCCTAGAGGCTAATCTTTCCTGTGACAAAATGGCATCCAATGTAATAAAAAAAAGTCAACCAACGAACTCGATTCTTGTACCGGATCTCCTCTCTGGTAAACAAGAATACCCTGAAGACTCTGGCAGGAGCACTCATTCAAGGGTACTACGACTATGCTTGCACCGCATGGTACCAAAGCACCTCAAAGGCACTAAAAAACAAATTACAAACATCTCAAAAACAAGCTAGTCAGACTACTGCTTGACCTGTCTCCTAGAACCCACCTCACCCCGGCCCACTTTGACAACCTAGGATGGCTTAGAGTAGACGACAGAGTACAGCAACTTGCAATGGGCCTGGTCTACAAGATACACTACGCGACCAAGGTACCCATGTACATGTCAAAATACTTCCCAAAACCCAGATTCGGCTCAAACAAGGGACTAAACACGTTTCGCAATTATGCCACATCAATGTGGAACGCCCTACCCAAAGCTGTAAAGGAATGTGAATCACTATACCCACTTTCAAAAACACTCAAAGAACACCTACGGGAGACTGCAATTCGAAACTGGCCCCTACAAATGTCTTAACCCAGTTGTACAGTAAATTACCAAGTATGGCTTTGTCAGTATTCCAATGTACAGTGTACAGTGCCCCCCCCCCCCCCCCCCCTCCAATGTACAGCCCCCACCCACCAACCCCACCCCACCCACCCAACCTCCAATGTACAGTTTCTACGTCAAATGTATATACACTATTTTTCTGGACACTTTTTGTATCACAAACAGTACTGTATTTGCAAATCTGATATGTCATAAATGTATAGATGTAGCAGTACTGTCTATCTGTATGTCATGTATGTCATATGTTATGATGAATTGAAAATGGGGGACCCTGATGTAAACAAGACGAAAGTCTTTCTCTGGTCTGCATCCCCTTAACAATTGTATGTATTGAGCTGTACTGTACTGTACCCATTCTGCAATCTGTTAATAAACTTTTCAATCAATCAGTGTGTGAGATTGAGTCCGGGGGGCGTGAATACCTTCGGCAGCCAACTTGCCCTTCCGCATTGCTCTGATTGGCCGAGCGCGCGCATGCGCATGAGCCGCGATGCGCTCAGCGACAGCCAGACAGGAATACGAAGCTCCGCTTAACCAATTTATACAAATGGAAGTATTGATTATGGCGTAACGAATCATTAAAAAAATATACCGTTAACTGGAACATGTTGTTTCTTTACACATATGTTGGATTATGTAATTGGTTTGTCATGACAAACCAATAAAAAATCGCGAATTAACCGGTGGCTACAACATCACACAGTAACTACATGCATCATTGTTTACAATGAATGGTGGGGCTAATCGAAAGGACTGGACACGGACGCGTTAAACAGCAATCAATTAATTTAATATAACAGTCCGGTTCTGTGTTTGTGTCTGTAGATTGTTGGTGAACAACTAACTTTAGGTTAGTTTAACGCGTCGCTGTCCAGTCCTTTCGATTAGCCCCACCGTTCATTGTAAACAATGATGGCTGTAGTTACTGTGTGTTGTTGTAGCCAGCGATGCAGTGGTGGTAGGACGCGGTTACACGCCGTTGTAGTAGATCACTGAGGCAGAAGTGCGCGCGGATGTGCACGCGTGCCGTGCGCACAAAAATGCGTTCACAATTGTCACTGGACTCGTCGCGCCGTGCGGCAAGTACCCGCCGGCACTTATCACCTAGACTTTGCATAATAATAGGATACCGATAGCATAACAACGAAAAGAGCCAAACCAAAATACAAGCCCTGTACCAATTGGTGGGGGGTTGCTTGATCTGTGGTCCCGACTGGAAGCATGAGACATTAAGTTGTGCTTCAGTCGGAAACTGTCCTTCTGTAAACTAACTCTAAGTTACATTGTTAATTTAGTTTGTATTTACTTTTCTAGTTTAAGTTAATTCAATTAAAGAAATTGTAACTATTACATTTAAAACATTGTTATGCAGGCGGTCAGGTGGCGTAGCGGAGATTGCGTTCGTCACCAACACCGGAGACGCTGGATTCAGCTCCGGCATTGTCACCAGCTTGGCTGGCCGTTCACACTAATACAATTGGCTGTATTAGAGGGTGGGAAAGCTGGCGGCTCCTACAGCGACTCCTACAGTTCGGTCGGGGCGCCTGCTCAGCGCGGATAGGATCTAAGGGGGGTAGTGTGATCCTTCCACACGTTACACCCTCTCAGTGAGAGTCCGCGCTGCCAGGTGAAAAGAAGCGGTTGATTGGCTAGACGTGTGTCGGAGGAAGCACGTTATAGCCTCCACTCTCCCAGACCGACTGTGGAGGGTAAGTGCGCAGCGACCAGGAAGGGGATTGGGAATTTGCATAACGACTAACATTGGGATGGGAGAAAATCGGAGGAAAAAGGAGGGGGGAAAAGATAAAAAAAAAAAAAAAACATTGTTATGCATAATAATCATCTGTTCTGTGCGCAACCGAGGGAACATGTATGCACGTGCACGTGGCGTTTGGGCAGTTCCCATATTACGACTGCACCACTGGTTGTAGCCACCGGTTAATTCGTGATTTTTTATTGGTTTGTCATGACAAACCAATTACATAATCCAACATATGTGTAAAGAAACAACATGTTCCAGTTAACGGTATATTTTTTTAATGATTCGTTACGGCGTAATCAATACTTCCATTTGTATAAATTGGGTTAAGCGGAGCTTCGTATTCCTGCCTGGCTGAGGAGCGCGTCGCGGCGCATGCGCGCGCTCGGCCAATCAGAGCAATGCGGAAGGGCAAGTTGGCTGCCGAAAGTATTCACGCGTCCGGGGGTGGCTGTCACGTGGTGCAGAGTTCAGCGAGATGATGGTAGGAGGAAAAGAAGTCTGTGGTTGGGCCGGGTGAGAGGTGTCATTGATGACACTGCGTGTTCCTCACCTTTTTGTGCTGGATAGTCTCTCAGCAGTGAGTGGTGTTGCAGTAGCGCCGGCGATGTGTTGGAATGTTTTCACCACCGTCTGCAATGCTTTCCGGTCCGAGGCAGAGCAGGTGCCGTATACGCCCGTACCAGACTGATGCAGTTAGAGTGCCTTTCAACCCTCACAATACTCAGAAATGTTTATCTTAATTTCCCATTCCCTTTATGTCTTATCATAAATAGTAGATACTCAAGTTGTAGAAATATATATAAGCTGAGCTCCCACACATATTTTCAGATAATTATGGGCATATATTCGCAGAATAAACCATGAGATATGTCCACCCTGTCATGGACATAATACATTACTGTTAAATATGTTTTCATTGCAATATTAAGATGAAAATTACTTTTTCAGAAAGGTATGATGTCCCTTTCCTGAACAGGGTTATTTGTTTGCTTTAAATTATAAATAAATAAAAGATTTTATGTAAACCATCTGTTTTTAAAAGACACACATACAATTCGCACATATATATTTTATAATTAGGAGAAAACTGTGATATTTGGATGCAGTTTTTTATTTGCATATTATTGCCCCCCACTTAGCTATTGAACACACTAGATTATTTAAACATATCTCACAGTATGATTGAATTATTATTAAAAAATATCAAGATGACAGGGTGGACCAGTGCATGACAGGGTGGACCAGCACATGACGGGGTGGACACATAAAGCAGAACACACAAAGCATCACAAAATATGAAAATGAAACATTTATTCAACTTTGAAAATGGGTACATTCTCAATCTATTTGAAATAAATAATTTACCATAGAACATACCACACACCATAGAACATACCATAGAACATATCACATACCATAGAACATACCACACACCATAGAACATACCACATACCATAGAACATAGCACATACCATAGAACATACCACACACCATAGAACATACCATAGAACATATCACATACCATAGAACATACCACACACCATAGAACATACCACATACCATAGAACATAGCACATACCATAGAACATACCACACACCATAGAACATACCATAGAACATATCACATACCATAGAACATACCACATACCATAGAACATAGCACATACCATAGAACATGCCACACACCATAGAATATACCACACACCATAGAACATACCATAGAACATACCAAATCCCATAGAATATACCACACACCATAGAATATACCACATACCATAGAACAGGGGTGGCCAACCAGTCAGAGACTAAGAGCCACAAAAATTACTGTGGTACCACAAAGAGCCACACCATACCAGCGTTTCTCAACCTTTTTTTTCAGTCACGGCACCCTTCATGTGTTTATAGGTGAGGGGCGTATCTCGACCCAGCACTTCAGTAGGGCACAGAAGGGCACCAAAAACTATGAAGCGGTCGCGCGACCGCGAGAAAAATTTCGGTTATAGGGTTAGGTTAGGGTTATGTTATTTAATTATTTGGGGGAGCCAGCCCCCCAAACTCCTGAAATGCATAGAAATCTATGAAATAAATAAAACAATCTGACATTTATATTAAAAAGAGCTAGCCCCCCAAACCCCTAAAATACATAGAAATCTATGCATTTTGGAACAGTTACTATATATATAGTCAAGAAAGCATTTAGTCATACTTTAAAGTGCTTTACTTGCATTGAACATTGCATTGAACATTGAACATTGAGGAGACATCATTAGAAAGCACAATGTATGTTTCCATAGTTACGCACATCTCAGCTGAACCAAATTATCACACAGCTATAAACTCCATTTCCGCCTGTCTCTTAGCAATAAACAAATGGATGACGAACAACTTCCTCAAATTAAATGAGGGCAAAACTGAAATCCTACTAGTCGGTCCTATAACAAAAAGAGAAATGTTACAGAGCAATATGGGGCAACTTACTCCTTGGATCAAACCCAAAGTTACAAGTAAATAACCTACACTGGCTTCAGGTAACATTTAGAATTGATTTCAAGGTCCTCCTCCTTATATACAAAGTATAAACATTGCGATCATCTACTATTGAAGGTTCCAAGCCACAGTCTAAAGAAAATCGGGGATGCAGCCTTTGCTAACTATGCACCAAAGTTATGGAACACACTACCTATGGACATTAGGGAAGCTAGATCTCTTAATATTTTCAGAAATAAGCTAAAAACGTACCTCTTCACCATAGCCTTCTAATACACCCCGCTGTTGATTGTTCTGTAGCACTATTTTACTCTGGCCATTCTATTGCATAATTTTACTATCTATTCTACTATTCTATTATTGCACTGTATTATTGGTGTGCAAACCAGTCAACTTACAAAAAAGAGCCTGTTGGAGGATTTCAACAAGATAAATGCGACAACATTGCAAAATATTTCACTATAATATTTCAAAGTGAAGTAAAAAATATTATAATAATTATTTGATCATGTTAAATGATCATTTGATCATGTTAAAAAAGGGGAAATAAAAAACATTTGTTTGGCCATCGGGTTGGCCACCCCTGCCATAGAACATACCACATACCATAGAATATACCACATACCTAGAACATACCACATACCATAGAACATACCACATACCATAGAACATACCACATACCATAGAATATACCACATACCATAGAACATACCACATGCCATAGAATATACCACACACATACCATAGAACATACCACATACCATAGAACATACCACATACCATAGAATATACCACATACCATAGAACAAACCACATACCATAGAATATACCACATACCATAGAACATACCACATACCATAGAATATACCACATACCATAGAACATACCACATACCATAGAATATACCACATACCATAGAACATACCACATACCATAGAATATACCACATACCATAGAACATACCACATGCCATAGAATATACCACACACATACCATAGAACATACCACATACCATAGAACATACCATAGAATATACCATAGAATATACCACTCTCTGAAGGATCTCTCCTCTCATCGGTCTCGGCATGACAACCTGTTCCCTCTTAGGACAAGTCCATTTCGCTCTGACAGCTCTGATTTCACTGGGCCATAGGGTCTCGCCTCGATAGGCACCTCGGCTAGGTGTTCAGGCCATCCCTTTTTGATGAGTCTGGCGACTGACAGCAGTTCGGCCTCAGCTGCTGTGGCCGCTCTGATCTCGTCCATCTTGCTTGCGGACGCTGGGATCCCCTCCATTACACTAACCACATAGCATGCCACCTCACGCTGTGTGTCCAAGTCTGCAGTTCTGCACCTATGTTGGCCATTGGGCTGCATGACAGAGTATCTGCGACGACCAGAGTCTTTCCAGCAGCATACTCTGCCACCGCATTGAACCTCATGAGCCTCATGAGGAGTCGCTGGCATCGGAGAGGCACATTGTCCAGGCTGCGAGTGTTAATGAGAGGTACAAGGGGCTTGTGGTCAGTTATTAGCTTGAACTGGTCCAGGCTACTGAGGTACCGGTCGAACCTCTTGCACGCCCACACGCCCGCCAGACCTTCTTTTTCAATCTGGGCGTAGCGCGTTTCTGCTTCGGTGAGGCATCTTGAGCAGTACGCCACAGGTTTCCACTGCTCGCCATGAAGTTGAAGTAGCACGCCCCCTAACCTGTAACTGCTTGCGTCTGCAGACACGACGGTGGGCTTGCTCACGTCGTAGAAGGCGAGTACTGGTGCTGTGGTCAACATCTCTTTGATCCTCTGAAAAGCTGTTTGCTGGGCATAATTCCATGCCCATGCATTCTTGTGCTTCAGGAGCTCATACAGCGGCTGTCCTACTGTTGAGAGGTCTGGGACGTACCTGCCGAGATAATTCACCATTCCCAGCACCCTCCTCAGCTCCTGCATATCTGTTGGCGGCGCCAGCTGCCGGATAGCCTCCACTTTCGCTGGGTCAGGCCGGATCCCGGACTGGTCGATGATGTGCCAGAGAAACCGTAGCTGACTTTGCTTGATGGAGCACTTTTCTCGATTCAGCTTCAGCCGTCTCTATGCGCTGCATCACCTCCAGGCGACTGTCATGCTCCTTTTCTGTGGCCCCATAGACGAGAATGTCTTCCATAAAGATCTCGACGCCCTCTAACCCGTCCAGGGTCTCCATCATCTTCCTCTGGAAGATTTCAGGCGCGCTTGTGATCCCGAATGGCAGTCGCTTGAAGTTGAACCTGCCAAACGGCGTGATGAAGGTGGTGAGTTTACAGCTGTCTGGGTGCAACGGGATTTGGAAGAATCCACTGGCGGCATCGAGTGACGTGAAGACTGTGGCCCCGCTTAGCTTTGCTGTGATCTCGTCGGTAGTGGGCAGGGTGTACTGTTCTCTTTTAACAGCCTCGTTCAGCCTCTTGAGATCCACACAGATGCGGGCTTTGCCTGTGCTCTTCAGGACCGGCACCATGGGTGCACACCAATCGGTAGGCTGTGTCACCCTCTCGATGATGTCGTTCCCCTCCATCCTCTGGAGCTCCTCCATGACCTTCTGCAGCATAGGGAGAGGTACACGTTGCGCTGTGTATACAGCGTACGGCTGGGAGCCACCTTTCAGCAGTATTCTTACTGGTTCAGTTTGTAATGTCCCATGCCTGCCTGCAAATGTAAATTTTTCCCGCTGCTGCTCACCATTTCCTCCACTCTTCTCACTAGATTCATTTTCACTGATATTGGCCTGCTGAGTAGGTTGTTTACTGTAGGCCCCCGGATGACATAAGCTGTAAGTGGGTGTGTCTTACCCTTGTAGGTCACAGTGCTCTGGATCTGTGCTATGCACTGCAGCTCGCCACCTGGGCTCTCCAGTGGTATTTCCGCAGGCTCCAGCGGTCTGTTTGGCATGAGTGAGTGGTAGGTCTCCTCACGAATGATGCTCACATCCGCCCCAGTGTCGATTTTGAACTTGACCGGTGTGGAACCCATCAACACCTTGACGGCCCACTTCTTTGGTGACCCACCTGCTTTACTCACTTCCCGCATGTAGTACCCATCTTCTGACCCGGAGTCCTGCTGTTGTTGCTGCACTTCTTTTTGTTCTCTGACCTCACATACTGCTTTCCTATTCCTACACACTTTGCTCCAGTGCCCTACTTTGTCGCAGGTATTACATGTGGACTTTTTAGCTGGACAGTTCTCATCTCTACTGTGCCACGCTTTCCCACATTGTCTACATTGTCCTCTGTCGCCCCCTTGTGGCTTACCCTGGCTGCCATTGCCTTTGTAGCGCTTGTTGTGAGTGACCTTGTGTATCGACCGGCCTCCAGCTGTCTCTCCTTGCATGCTGATCTGCGAAGCAACCTCTTCAGACTGCCTGACCGTCTCTATGGTCAGCGCGAGTGTCAAGTCCCTTGTCAGCTGCAACTTACGGGAGACTTATTCTCCGACTCGCTTCCCATAGCATATATCAGACTGCTAACCTGCACGGCACCATCTTTCTTATCCAACTTGGTAGCCGTTCTGAATCTCACAAAACGTTGCTTCCAATCGGGCCATTCTCCTGGTTTGTCGAAAGGAAAACTCGCCGGTGGGTGACATTTTGCCATTTCTGTCTACTTTACTTCTGACACCATTTATTGTCGATTAATCGTCTGGAGGCTTTGACTTGGTGCGAGCTCTGCTAATTTATTGACAACTTCCGTATGCAGTAACCCACTGACTCATTCACGTTCAGTGTAACAATATAACTCCAGATCAATGCGCAGGCCTTAGAACTACCCACGTATATCTTATATACTTCCATATATGACAGTATGCTTAATAACATTAGAGTTAGAGCGTTAGAGAGAAAATAGTTATTTCATGTTTATTAAGGCTTTATTAATGCATAATGATGCTACACTTAATATACAACTTGACCCAACAAGGAATAAGCAATACTATAGACTAATATGACCTAGTGTGTGTGTGTGTGGTTGAGTCCATTATCAAAGGGATGATAAATTAACATCCATCTACAAATTACAAATTAACTATATGTCCACCCTGTCATGTGTATGTCCACCCTGTCGGGTCTAAGTGGTCGACAGGGTGGACATTTTGGGACAACGATAGGGTGGACATTTTGAGCTTCAGTTAGCATATTAGCTTACAACAAACTGTGACTAGCTAACTAGCTAGTCTGGTTGTTGAAGAGAATTTGGTATAGTTAAACTTACATATTTTGAAAATATTGTATTCTAATCACTTCCAGCATATTTTATGCTGACAGGGTGGACATGTTAAGCTTGGTCAGAGCAAGTAAGCAAACTTATAGAAAGAAAATGTGTCAATAGGAAAGTCAGCTACTCATTCACCTCAGCCATTGAATTTCCCGCCACTGAAGAGAGGAAAAAACTGTCGTTGTGATGTCACTAGAGTGGATGGCCTTTTCTTAAAGGGGCGGATTCCCCAATATGACAGGGTGGACAATCATTTAAAGGACACACACAAACTCTTATTTTTTTTAGTATAAATACAAATATTAATTTAGTTAAATAAGATAATACACTTAAGTTGAGTAATATCTTATTTAACTAAATAATATTATGAAAACAAAATATATTTTTTTTTGGATTTGACTATTTTTTACGCACATTGAAATTGAATGAGCAGTGCATGGGACATAGCAAAACAGCATGCATCCTCTCATACAAAACTGAAAAAAAATCTGGAAAATGTATTTAAAGAGCCAGGTAATGCTTTTTTATTAATATAAAGACTTAGCCCAATATACCAAACCCTTTCATAATAATCTTTATGTTAAATTGACATGACAAATGTATTATTTATGTACAGGACACCAAAAGGCACCCTACAGCGATATTGACCCATGGCGCAATAGTAGAAGTTCACCAGAATCTGAGGAGATGGGCTTTCCTCAGTCTCCTCAGGAGGAAGAGACGCTGGTGAGCTTTCTTGACCAGGGTCAAGGTTCCAAGAGAGGTCCTTTGAGATGTGGACTCCCAGGAATTTGAAGCCGGAGACACGCTCAATCCCGTTGATGCGGACAGGGGCATGCACGCTGCATGGCTTTAGTCATTGATCCATACAATTTTTACTTAAAAACCTCTTAACAGAGGGCGGCCGGGTAGCGCAGCGGACTAAGCGTCTTGTCTACCACTGCAGAGACAGTGGGATCGAATCCAGCTGCGGTACCTCCGGCTTGGTCGCCCGTCCATACTGACACAATTGGCAGTGTCAGCGGGTGGGAAAGCCGGTGGGGTGGGTCCTGGTCGTTGTAAACAGCGACTCCTACAGTTCGGTTGGGGCGCCTGCACAGCGAGGGAAGGATCTGGGGGAGGTAGTGTGAACCTTCCACACGTTACACTCCCTCAGTGAGAGTCCGCGCTGCCAGGTGAAAAAAGAAGCGTTGGGCTGGGTACACATGTGTCAGAGGAAGCATGTGATAGTCTCCGCCCTCCCAGACCGACGGTAGGGGGTAGAGTGCGCAACGACCAGGAAGTGTATTGGGAATTGGCATAACGACTAACATTGGGATGGGAGAAAAACTGAAAAAGGAGGGGGGGAAAAGATAATAATAAAAAATTAAATAAAAAAGTGGCAATTTTGTTACTTGAACTTGAGGACTGCATACTTTTTTTGCTAAGCTTATCTTTATACTTTATACTTATAGCACATGCATAAGCCTGGTCTCTTTTGAAAGATAACATTCTGAAGTTACTAATGCAAAAAAGGAAATTCACGTTTAGTGCTAATGAAATAGAGTAACAGAGGTCTGAACTTGAGTTGAACTTGTGTAGGCCCTACTCACATTTTTCTGTAGCAGTTGCAATAAAAAATATAACAATAATAGGTTTAAACTGGAAAACACCGCAGATCCATAGCCTGAAATCTTATGTAGTAGGCTACAGGTCCAAATTTTAAATATAAAATAAATTTAATAAATTATAAATAATACAATACGCCTTTAGTGTGGCCGCCCCCACCCTGGCCCCTAGTCGTCTCCCTGTCAATCATTTTTACTATTATTTGTATTTTATTTTATTATGTTTTATTTGTATTTTTGTTGCTTTGTAAAACATCCTTGGGTTTCATGAAAGGTGCTATACAAAGGCAGGGTTCGCGTTCACTGGTCTTCATTTGCATAATGTTTTTCAATTTCATTTTCAACTTGTGTTTATGTCTATAACGCAATTTTTGGAGGAAGAGCTGTAGTATTCAAATTACTTCTTAAACACGCCCTCCCTCAGGTTGAGCCTATCAGCCTGCCTCCATTCATGTCTCACAGCCAATCACGTTGTCTTACCTTTCTCCCATTTTTCAATTGTATTACTCCTGTTTTCACAGCTGTCAGATGTGCTGCTGTCCTCTCGCAGCCCCTGGCTGATGCCATCCTGCTGACTCTACATCCCTGGGATGATATCATGCTGCTGTAAACAAGCCAAAGCAGCCTTCACTTGATGCTACCTCAATCATCCTTCACCATCATACATCACTCAAACAACTACATCAACCACCGCTCTCTCCCTCCATCTCCAAGCAGAGACCCCCTATTTCTCACTGCTTCATGCCACTGGTTCTCATTTAAAGTCCATGTTAATGTTAAGTCCATGTTAAATCCATCTTAATCAACCCTTCCCCGCTCACTTTTTCAAAGTAGGGGCAGCAACCACAGCATCCATAATTAAATACTTGGGAAGATGGTCATGATCCAAGGCATATAACACCTACTTAAGAACCGCTCCAGGCCACATCCAACACCCAACAGGCATCCAAACAGGCACACTTTCCTAATAAGAAATTACAGCATCCGAACCCTAGCATACACAGAGGCCGGATGGATACTACAAGTAGCTTCAGTCAGTAATATGGTTATAAATCAATTCATTATCCGGTCCTGATCAGCCAGTTCTCGCATCCACACATTTAATTTTCCTCACAGTGCAGTGCCAACCTGTGGTCATGGATCATGGTTGCCACTCTCACCTTGGTTCATGACCACAGGTTCCCCCACGCACCTTGGTTCATGACCACAGGTTCCCCCACACACCTTGGTTCATGACCACAGGTTCCCCCACGCACCTTGGTTCATGACCACAGGTTCCCCCACGCACCTTGGTTCATGACCACAGGTTCCCCCACGCACCTTGGTTCATGACCACAGGTTCCCCCACGCACCTTGGTTCATGACCACAGGTTCCCCCACGCACCTTGGTTCATGACCACAGGTTCCCCCACGCACCTTGGTTCATGACCACAGGTTGCCACACGCACCCGGGATCGGTCCACAACCTCAGGTTGCCACACGCACCTTGGTTCATGACCACAGGTTCCCCCACGCACCTTGGTTCATGACCACAGCAGGTTCCCACACACACCCGGGATCGGTCCACAACCTCAGGTTGCCACATGTACCTTGGTTGACGACCACGGGTCACCACACGCACCCCGCAAATTTATTGACACCACCCTCAGGCGTGCCAGCACTGCATGGGCTTCATCAGCCACGACCTGGCACTACCCTCAGGGTGCACCAGCCAACATGGGCCACGACAGCCTCGAGCCGGTGCCAACCGCAGGGTGGATCAGCCAACCAGATTTCGACGATCTTGAGCTGATGGCGTTTCTCAAGGTACAGGGTTTCTATGGTTCCACTTATTCAATTGGTCCAACATGTGATCCATTGAATAAGTGATGTCAAGGGATGTCATGTCAGAGTAGTTGTGCTCTTGTGATTGGTCGAAGAATGGCGAGGTATGCCGAGGCATATGGGTACTGTTGTAGTTACCATGGAAATGGGTAACGATTACGATAATGAACCTACACAATACGGTCTGTGATACTGTAATATTGCCTGCATATTTTGCGTGTATCTGGGGGATTCAATCATTATGTGTGTATTGTTAATTTTTGAGGATGTGCACAAACAACGCTCCAAGGGAATGCAGGATATGCGGCTCCGCCATCTTGCACAGGCTTATTTAACCCTTTCACTACCACACTACCAAAGGGTTAACCCCTTCACTGCGACAATACAGAAGGTTAACCCTTTCACTGCCATATGACAAAGTGTTAACCCTTTTCACTACCACACTACAGAAGGTTAACCCTTTCACTACCACACTACAGACGGTTAACCCTTTCACTACCACACTACAGAAGGTTAACCCTTTCACTACCACACTACAGACGGTTAACCGTACATTTAATGTACAGTTTCCTCCCCCTCAAATGTATATAGTTTCTGTTAGGATCTCTGGTAAACAGTACTGTATATTTGTATATCTTGTATGTCATAAATGTAACAGTACTGTATATCTGTATGTCATGTATGTCGTAAATGTCATGATATATATCTGTATGTTGTGTATGTCATAAATGTCATTATGAATTGAAAATGGGGGACCCTGATGTAAACAAGACGAAAGTATTTCTCTGGTCTGCATCCCCTTAACAATTGTGTGTATTGAGCCGTACTGTATTGTACCCATTCTGCAATCTGTTAATAAAAGTTTCAATTAATCAATCAATCAATCAATCAATCAATCAATCAATCAATCAATCAATCAATCAATCAATCAATCAATCAATCAAAAGGGTTAAAAGCTAGTATACTGCAGCCCTTACGTTTCTGGTGTGAGTGCATATAATAAATATTGACTGAACTTTCCAAGACGATGGAAATAACATTCTTAATTCTTAATTTGGATGGTGTTTCCTGTAATCCAATAAAGCATTACCAGTAACACATGTTGTACAACATGCTGTACAAAGCTCTTGTTCACATGTAATCACATTCTTTTCTTTTTTACAAACACAAACAAGCTGCTAATAAAGTCAAGTATTTTAAGTCTTATATTTAGAGCAAAGGTGTCAGTGAGTTACTCAAATATTAGTCTTTCAGGCTTTCTGCAAGTTCAGGCCACATAACTGCCACTACAAAATGAGTTGTGTACATGGTGGTGTTTAACATTTTAAGCCATGACTGTGAATGTTAAAAATACATTCAAACTACAGAATCACATTTTTCTATTCTGTTACAGCATAGGGGAGTGCAATTCTTTGTTATTGGCTCTTCTGCCTAGCAGCAGCATCAGCAACATAAAGTAGCACAAAGAAACAATAGAATAAGCAACACAATAGTGTAAAGATTAAAATATTAGCAGCAATGACAGCACTAATTTACAATACAATAATCACAATGTATGTAGTGGGTGCAAAGTGGCAGTAGCCCTGGCTACTTTAACAAACAGCATGGATGTAGTGTGTGCAAATCACTAGCAGAAAAGGGTTAAAATAGCACTGTGTTACTCCAGTCACAGGCCAGTAGCCGGCCACTAGGCGTATTTGCTCTTGAGTCTGACTGCCTGGGGGAATAAACTGTCCTGGAGTCTGTTGGTCCAGGCCTTGAGGCTGCTGTACCTAGACGGCAACAGCTGAAACTGTTTGTGGTTGGGGTGGCTGGGGTCCTTAATAATCCTGCCAGCTTTGCTGACACACAGTCCGTTGTATATATCCTGGATGGAGGGAAGCTCAAAACCACAGTATTATGTAAAAAGTCTTGGGCCATCTGAGACTATTTGGTTTAAAGCTACAGTATTTATTTACTCACAAAAATGATATATAATATGAGAATAAATACAATTTCTAGTATTTTTCAAAAAGGTGTTATATTTAGATTAGATTCAAAGTTACAAGTACAGTACAATGAAAAGAAGTTTGGCATCCAACCAGAATGCAAATGTGACAATAAAGTGCAATAATAAAATGATGTACAGATTCAAGATTCAAGAGGTTTATTCATCACATACATACACAAGATAGTGAAATGAAGGTGGCCACGCTTCCATTGTGCAAAAAATACAAATAATAATAGAATAAAATAGAATAGAAATAAAATAGACATGATAAAAGTACTAAGATAAAATACAAGAGGTAATGAGTCCTATGTACACTATTATACAATATACAGTTATACTCTATGTCACTATGCTATGCTAACTATACTATACAAAAACATCCAGTTATGTTTTTTTTTTTTTTAAGTGACCTTTCCTTGTGTGTTTAAAGTGACCTGTGGTGTGTTTGTGTGTGAGAGAGTGCAGAATGTGTGGTGTGTGTGAGTGTGCTCATGTGTGCTTGTGTGTGGAGAGATCAGTGTTCAATGTTCTGATGGCCTGGGGAAAGAAGCTGAGCCTGAGTCTCTCTGTTCTTGCTGCGTGTATGCGGAGGCGCTTGCCTGACCGCAGCAGCTTGAACAGGCTATTGTTGGGGTGGTGAGGGTCCTTCATTATTCTGCAGGCTCTGGATTTGCACCTATCGTATAAGTCCTGCAGGGGTGGTAGTGCAATACCCGTAGTACGCTCTGCTGAGCGCACCACTCTCTGTTTGATTGATTGAAAACGTTATTAACGGATTGCAGAATGGGTACAATACAGTACGGCTCAATACACAATTGTTAAGGGGATGCAGACCAGAGAAAGACTTTCGTCTTGTTTACATCAGGGTCCCCCATTTTCAATTCATCATAACATTTATGACATACACGACATACAGGTAAACAGTACTACTGTTACATCCAGACATTTATGACATACAAGATATACAAATATACAGTACTGTTTAAGAGACAGAGTTTCTAAAAGAGAGTATATACATTTGAGGGGGAAGAAACTGTACATTGGAGGGGGTTGGGTGGGGGGGGGTTTGGACATTTACAGGGGCCAGTTTCGAGGTAGGGCCTTTCTGTCCTGGGCAGTGCAGTTTCCAAACCAGGCAGTGATGTTCCCAGTCAGGAATCTCAGGATGCTCTCTACAGCCCCGGAGTAGAAGGAGTGGAGTATCTTCCCCGATACTCTGTACTTCCTTAATTGTCTCAGGTGATAGAGGCGCTGCTTTGCCTTTTTTACCACAGTGTCTATGTGTGTTGTCCATGTCAGGTCCTCTGTGATGCGGACTCCCAGGTACTTAAAACTGCTCACCCTGTCCACGATAGCCCCATTTATCCACAGTGGCGTGTGTGTCCCCTGCTGTATTCTCCTAAAATCCACAATCAGCTCATTGGTCTTACCAATGTTCAGGAGTAGGCTGTTATCCCGGCACCAGCGTGCCAGGACATCAACATCCTTCTTGTCGTTGTCAGAGATCAGACCCACCACCACTGTGTCGTCCGCAAACTTCAATATGGAGTTGGAGCTGAACCTGGCCACACAGTCATGTGTGTACAGCGAATACAGCAGGGGGCTGAGAACACAGCCCTGGGGGGACCCGATGCTCAGGGTGATTTAGTTGGAGGTATGTCCACCCACCCTGACCGCCTGGGGCCTGTCGGTCAGAAAGTCCAGGATCCAGGCGCTCAGGGTGGGGTTCAGACCCAGATCGATCAACTTGTCAGCCAGTCTGGTGGGGACTATTTTTTTGTATCCACTTTTTTATTTTTCAATTTATTTTTCAATTTTTCTCCCATCCCAATTTCGCTGTGCCAATTCTCCCCTCCCCTGTCTTGAACGTTGCTTGCATATGCCCCCCACTGGCCGGTTGTAGGGAGGATAGAAGCCTTGCATCACGTGTCCCCTCCGATACATGAGGAGGCAGCCTGTCACATCTTTTCACCTGCCAGCGCGGACTCTCATTGGTGAGGTGTAACGTGTGGGAGGCTCACACTACCCCCGCCATTTCCTGTCTCTGCTGTGCAGGCGTCCCCCAACCGACCTGTAGGAGTCGCTGTCCACAACGTCCAGATTACCACCCATCGACTTCCACCCGCTAACTCTGAGTTAGTATGGCGGCTGGCCCAAGCCGGAGGCAACGCCGACAGCCGGATTCGAACCCGGTGTCTCTTGCGTTGGTGACAAGCTCAATGTCCGCTGCGCCACCCAGCCGCTTGGTGGGGACTATTGTATTGAAAGCTGAACTATATGAACAGCAATCTCACATAGCCCCAGATTAAACTTGGTATAAAATATATTATAATAATATAAAGAGTGTAGTGCTAATCAGGTGTACAGAGTTGTAATGTTAATATGTAAATAGTAATGGTGCATTTAGATAGTGCTTTTATCCAAAGTGCTTTACAACTTATGCCTCACATTCACCCATTCACTCACACATTCAGACACCGACGGTGGAGGCAACCATGCAAGGTGCCAACCTTCTCATGAGGAGCAATTATCTTGCTCAAGGACACTTTGACACACTGCCCAGGAGGAGCGGGAATCGAACTGGGAACCGTCCGATTACCGGACGACCGCTCTACCTCCTGAGCCACTGTGTATGTACAGTGATACAGGTATAAAGACCATATGGTAGTAATCATACTGGCCAGCAGTGTAACTAGTAAGAGTAGGTAAGGGATATGTACAGAATGATATAGATATAGTATCTAGTACAGATATGTAAATGGTTGGTCCTCTGAGATGTGGACTCCAAGGAATTTGAAGCTGGAGACACGCTCAACCTCCGTCCTGGGATGTGGATGAGGCCCACCACGTGTGTCATCTGCAAACTTGATAATGGTGTTGGTGCCATGTATAGGAGTGCAGTCATGGGTGAAGAGGGAGGAGAGAAGGGGGCTCAGCATGCAGCCTAGCGGGACGCCGGTGTTTAGGTGGAGGAGGTGAGATTGTCTATCCTAATAAACTGGGGTCTGTTAGTTAGGAAGTCTAGTATCCAGTTGAGTTGCAGACAGAGGGGTTGATGACGAGGTCCTTGGTTTCCACAAGGTCACCAAGTTTGGAGATGAGTTTGGGGGGTATATGACGGTGTTGAATGCTGAGCTGAAGTTGATGAACAGCATTCTTATGAATGGTTCCCAAACAACTCCTTGAGGCACGGCACCCAGCCTTTCCATATAAAGTTTCATTACATGGATTTTTTACATTCCACCACCAGCATGTCTGGTTCAGCTAATCAAAATAGTTAGATACCAATTTCCTCTCTGTGCATTCAGTAGAAATCTATCCGGCTGCAAACTAGCTGCAAGCTAGAGGAAATTGGTATCTATCTTTTTGTCATGACTTTGGAGAAGAAGTGCATTTTCCATAATGTTGACATGTTCCTTTAATGAAAAGAAACAAAGATTACCGCACACGATTAAATGCTACTCCCATGCTTTATACATCTATATGATATGTAATATGTACCTACCTGCGAGTCCTGCGTGAGGAGAAACATTGTTTGTCAACTCCAGAACATGGAATGACATTGAACATGTAAAGACTGGGATGCCTCGAGGAAATATTTGGGAACCAATACATACAACAAACTTAATCAACTTCTTTTATTTTTTTATTTTTTTTTTAGCATTTATTGCTTTTTCATGGTCAAGTCAAGAGTCAAGTCAAGAGTTTTATTTGTCACAGCATACAAGCATACAGTGAAATGCGAGAGGTCTTGCCCGCAACGATTGTGCAATAATACAATAATGCAGTAATACAATAAGACATTTGTGCAATAATACAAGTAATAAGAATAAGACATAACAGTTATATGTACATGAAGTTTACAAAAAGCATGGTAAAACATGCTAAGGTCCAGCGATAGTGCAATACTCTGTTAGCTACGGATGAGGCACTGGGTCTTATGTACACTACTATACAATGCTATACTATACAATCTACAGTTATACTATGTGTCCTATGGTCAGACATGACAGACAGAGGAGGAGAGGATGAACGGGAGAAGAGGCGGGGAAGACATGCGACAAATGTCACCAGGAGTGGGAGGCGAACCCGGGACGGCCGCGTAGGTGTGCGAGGCACTATGCGGCCCCCCTCATCAACTTCTTTTAGGCATGTGTGAACAGATTATTTATTTGTCTCAGTCCACAAATGTTTTGTACTAATTTGGTGTTTTAATTTACAATTCAAATGGGTAGTTGGGATTTTTGGACATTAAGTTGTATGAAATACTTGCCGGTGGTGTATTGGATCAGTTTGTGTGCAAATCAGTAGCACAGAGACAGCGTTGAAATAACACTGTGTTACTCCAGTCTCCAGCCACTAGTGTTATTTGTTCACGATTTTAAAATGACCTTGAGCCAAAGTTACACTGCAATTTGCTTTCAGACAGCATAGATCCTTTTGAGTACCCAGATGAAGTTTAATCATCACACTGGCAACACTGAATTTCGATCGCCACGCCTCTATTTTGGTAGCACCACGCCTCTTTTGGGGGAAAACAACTCAGGGGATAGACCACTGCACGTCTGCGTTACATTGAGCTCATGGAGGAGAAAATTTATGAATGTGGATGAGAGCCATATGACATTAAGTGGTTGTAGCTACGGCTGTGGGGGTGCTGGAGACATGATCCAATAGACTTTTATACACATGAGTCTCCTGAACACGGAGAGACCAAGAAAGTTTGGCCAAGAAAGTTCTGATCGACTTGGGATTGGTCTCTCCGTGTTCAGGAGACTGAGGTTGTTATGGTTTGTAAACAACCCCAACAGCACGGCACAGACAGGTAGTTCAGAGTTAGCCAAAAACCAGGGCGTATTTATTTACAAAAAACAACAAAAAGCACAAGGGGAGAAATGTTCTTGGCAGAGTTGTCTGCGGCTCTGCAGCTCGTCTTCAGAGCAGAGACGGCACTGTGGCGTTGCGCCTCTGACTCTGCGGCTCTGCAGCTACTTGATGATCCACTCGGGAAAACAGAGAGAGAGATAATGTCAACAAGACGAGCGAACAGAATACAATGCAGTCCAGAATTGTTTAGCTGAGTCAGTAACAACAACAAGCGGCTCCTCTTCAGTGTTACCCAAACACACAAAAAACAGAAAGGTCCCGAGTCCAGGAAAATGCGAGAAAAACAGAGTATCCAAAAATCGAAAAAAAAGCACGTTCCAAAACTCACCAAGGCGCAATTGCGCAAAGCGGTCTATGAGGCAGAGATCCAACAGATGGCAGAGAAAAGCAACAGCGGCGACTTCCATAGACGTCCTGGAGAAAAAACAGACAAGGTACAACACGGGAGGAAACAAGCAGCAGCCAGTGGTAATCCAAAACGACCCGACACAGAACGTTAGGAACACCAGAGTATATAAGGGCTCCACCGAGCTGATTAGAACTCACTTCAGGTGCGCGAAGGTAATTGGTACCTTAAATCGTGCGGAATCGGACCAATCCTCACAGAGGTTCGATTGATTGATTGAAAACTTTAATGAAGAGATGAATGGGTACAGTACAGTACAGCTCAATACACACCATTTTTAAGGGGATGCAGACCAGAGAAAGACTTTCATCTTGTTTACATCAGGGTCCCCCATTTTCAATTCATAATGACATTTATGACATACACAATATACAGAAATACAAATCTAATCTAATCATCTAATCTAAACTAATCATGACATTTATGACATACATGACATACAGATATGCAGTACTGTTACATTTGTGACATACAAGATATGCAAATATACAGTACTGTTAAACAGAGATCCTAACAGTAAATATATACATTTGAGGGGGAGGGAACTGTACATTAGGAGCGGTTTTGAAGGTGGGTAGGGATTCACATTTTTTTACGGCTGTGGGTAGGGCGTTCCACATTGATGTGGCATAATTGCTAAACGTGTTTAGACCCTTGTTTGTGCCGAATCTGGGTTGAACATGATTTGTGGAACTCCCTCTGGTGTTGTGGTCGTGGTATTCACTGACCTTTGGGAAGTATTTCGACATTTACATGGGTACCTTAGTGGTGTAGTGTATCTTGTAGACCAGGCCCATTGCAAGTTGCTGTACTCTGTCGTCTACGCTAAGCCATCCTAGGTTGTCAAAATGGGCAGGGGTGAGGTGGGTTTTAGGAGTAAGGTCAAGCAGTAGTCTGACCAGTTTGTTTTGTGATGTTTGTAATTTTGTTTTTAGTGCCTTTGATGTGCTTTGGTACCATGAGGTGCAAGCATAGTTGTAGTACCCTTGAATGAGTGCCCCTGCTATAAGTCTTCAGGGTATTCTTGTTTACCAGAGAGGAGATCCGGTACAAGAATCTTGTTCTTTGGTTGACTTTTACATTGGATGCCATTTTGTCACAGGAAAGATTTGCCTCTAGGATGGAACCCAGGTATGTAATTTCAGCTTTCCTTGTGACAATATTGTCACCCACTGTAACAGAGAAGCCGTTGGTTTTGCTGAATTTGTTATTTGATCCGAAGAGAATGGACTCTGTTTTACCCAGGTGTAATGATAGTTTGTTATCAGCGAGCCAGGTGCAGATTCTGCCGAGTTCTGAGCTGAGGGTTTTTTCAACCTGTAACGTTAGGTTATGGCTATAACCAAGTTCTGTTAGTTAGGGGTGACGCTTGGCATCACTACTGCACTCCCTCGCGTACGTGCACGCGCACTGAATAAATTCCACAAATGTACCTTTAATACCAGTATTAGTCTGACCACACCCCTCATCAGCTTACCTTCATAAGCAGGTGTGTGGTCACCTGCTCTCCTCCTACCCAAGCTTTCACCACAAGGTGAGGTCAAGGGCTGCAGCGGCCGTCTGATGCCAAGCGTCACCCCTAACTAACAGAACTTGGTTATAGCCATAACCTAACGTTCTGTTCCGTTAGGGGCTCTGCTTGGCATCACTACTGCACAAAGGGAGGCCAAGCGGAGCCGCTGGCTGACAAATACACCCCGCTGACAGCCCCCCACAACCATCAGAACAGGGAGGGCCGAGCCCCCCGACCCCCCCTAATGGAGGGCATCCCCCCTATTAGGGGCTTCACGAGAGGGCGACGGACCCGACCGTGTGAAGAGGCACTCAAGCAACCCAACGCACAGGGTGAGCAGACCGTGGCTTGACCCCACGACTACACCCACGCACAACCCGCATGCCACCCGGGAACGAACGTAGGAAACAACCTCGTCACTGCCCCCAGAATCAGGGGGTCAAGGGCAAACCCAACCCCGTGGCAAGGCCGTAGCAGCGGAGCACGAAGGAAGACCCAGACCCACCAAAAGGACTGGACTCCCTGGAATGGGGGCCCGGAGAAGTCCATGATGCCAGCATCAAGACCCCACCAGGTGGGCACCTAGTGACCCCGCCCCCCACATCGCCAGCGCATTCGGACAAAGGCCCCTCAGGCGAGCGGGCCCTGTCCTCCCCAACAGCACACCGCCTGGAACACAGGCCCTGCAACAGGCAGACAGTATGGTCATAACACACAAAAGTTAACCAAGGAAGCAGGCAGCGCACCGGGGAAAAAGACCAGGCAACAGGCTGTCAACCCAAGCCTGGAAACTGTGGACGAGGCAGGCGCCAGAAAGGACAGCTGAAAACAGCCGCCCCGGCGGAAGGGGCGTAAACTGGCGTTGTCGCATAACCAAGCCTTTAAACAGCATGTCAGAAGCGGGATCCTTAGACCACTCGACCCCTGACAGCTGCTCACAGAAAAAGCCCATACGATCGGCAGACGTCATGAACGTGCAGGGGCACCCTCAACCGGAGAACCGGGAGTTGACACTGCAGCAACACACCAGAGAACCAACCACCCAGGCATCACCCCATGCAATGGTTGGTCCCATAACCCCCGGGAAAGAAACCCCAAAACACATCTGCGGCACCGCCGCAGCCCGCGTTCTGGTTTCCAACAGGGCTATCCTGGGCCTACGGGTCAACGAGCATCACCCCGGACCGGGCCCGGTGATACGGGGAGCACAGGGTCCCCCGAGGAGGTTAAAACCACCCCAACAGGCCCCTCAGCGTCAAACGCAAGAGAAGAGCGTAAAAAATGGAAGACCAGCCCCAGCACCCCGCACTCGGTATTCCCAGGAGGTCACCCAACCAAGTACCAACCAAGACCAACCCGCACAGCGGCCGAGATCCGACGAGATCGGACGCGTACAGGTCGGCACGGCCGTAAGCCATTACGACAGTGCAGAATACAACGCACCTAACAAGGGTCCCATAACGCTCAACCCTGTGACACCCGGATCGACCCAGCATTTTTCCCCCTGAAAAAACCCCAAGTCCCTCAGGGTACCAGAACAGCAGATCTGCATCCCCAGCGGACAACGGGTGCAACTGGACTGGACCAGCGCGACCAGAACCAGTCCCGTGCCCCAACCACGCCGACCTGCCAACCCCAGGAGAAGGGGCAGATATGCGTGTTTGATCCCAACATAAAAAAGAAGGCACCACCCAGACGTGTCGGTATGAACCGCGCCCGGTGGCCCACCCCTAGGGCGTGAGACCCTTCCCCATATGTCCAGACCCATTCCGTCATCATCCCCTGACATGAACGGGAACCCATCGACAACACACAGGGTGTCGGAAGAGGAAAAAACCCCCATCCCAATTGCTCCATAAAAACGCTGTTTCACCCAAGCAATCAAGGCGCGCTAGTCAGCCAATGGCCCAAAAGCACATCCTGAGCCAGCACTATGTGTGCGTTTGGACATACCTACATCAACAACAGGTCGTTTAGACCACCATATTGAATCCCCAAGACGCCCAGGGAAACGACAAGAGGGGCGAGATGCAATCAACTCCATGAATGAATGAATGAAAAAATGTACCCAACAGACTGCAGAAAAGGGTACAACCCAGTACGGCAATACACACAACAGGTTAAGGGGAGGCAGACCTGAGAAAGACGTTTAGTCTTGTTACCATCAGGGACCCTCATTTCCAATCCACCAAAACACATTCAACTCTTTATACAAATAAAGAAAAGGCATCACCCGTATGACCCAATCTGCACAGCTGGGAGTAAAAAACCCTGTTTTTCACATGATTTCAATCCAGTCACTCCTTTTAATCAGAGTGTAAGACCAGACCCTCCCAGAAACACCTTCCCACATGAGACCACGGTCTAGAAAAAAATGTAAACTGTGAGACACGTGACCAAAAGACTCAAGTTTGACACATAAACCGGGCGCAGCAGGCCTGTGAGCCCTGCGCCCAACCTCGACATCTTTAAGACACCAGCTCATGGAAGGCGTCGCCATAGCAACAACGCTACAACGGGCGGGGAAAACCTACCGGATCCTGTCATGTAACAGGAGTCGGTAGAATACCCCTTCCCCCCCCCCCCCCCCCCCCCTGTCAAGCACTGGCTTGGCCCTGACTGGCTCAGCAGAAAAGATCAAAAATCCCCTAAACCAATCAAGTGGGGAAGGAGGGGTTTATTCGACACCCCCTCCCGAAACACACCCTTTATCCCTACACACAGAAAAACAACCGTAGCCATCTTGAAAAACCTCCGGTAGAAAACAAAGCATAGCGAAGCTAATACAATGCCCGCTACCCACAAAAAGTGTAAAAGGTTTTACAACAAAACACAAGTCGCCTGTGCGTGAATCCTATACCCGTTGCCTATGTCATACATAGGAAAAACACGCTGAACGAGAGTAAGCGGCTAGGCCGTGAAATGTGTGCGTACGAGTATTACTGCAACTAAACAACACAGCATTGTGAAAACACATATACTTAGTCAAAGCAATGGAATAACACCAGTTCTAGCTGCATGTGGAGCATCAAGCTAAATAGAACCCATTACCGAGTGTACGTTGCAGACCTTGCTTAACCTCGTAACTACAGGACGACGGGATGGGTTAATCGCAGATACGCATTGTATGCATGGTTCGCATGTGTGCCAAATGGTGACCTCGGAGCAGGTCCTAAATTATTATTATTATTATACTACAACACAACTCACCCCACAACGTAAAAAAGGGCAGATTCATATATACACAGCCCCACCATATGATTTGTTTGAAGAAACACACAGTTTGTTCGGCCAAAACACAGTCCCCCTCCGTCGGGGAACTTTCTTTATTATTACTAATTAAATAATGTGTAAGGCACAAAATCACAGAGGGGCCGGGGAGGGTGTAGGGGAGGGGACACAGAGGGGAAAAAGTCACTCTTAACGGCGTCTGCCACCTCGCGCCGCTCGAGTCTTGCCACCCCGGGGAGCCCCGGAGGGACGGTAGGTTACAGTCTGCTGGACACGACGTTCCCTACCGTCTCCTCCGGTCTGGGATGGGCCGGCAGTGGCAGAAGCGCCGTTTCGTCCCCTGGCCCTCTTGGCAGGGCCAGCAGCGGCGGCGGAGGCAGTGGTAGCGGCGACGGAGACAGCTCGACGTCGCGGAAGCCTTCTGCCTCCACCGGCAAGGACGGGAGGCGGAAAATGGGGTTGGAGGATGGATCTCTCCTCTGCCATCTCTCTGCACGTTGAGGTCATCAACCGCAGGGCCTTCCCGAACAGGCCAGCGTCGGAGAGGGCGGCCGTCAGAAGAGGAGCTCTCTTCTTCTCAGGCACACGGGCCTGCTCCAGCCAAAGGTGACGCTGGCCCAGGGTGGCCAGGGCGCGCACTTTCCCCATGGCTATGGCCAGCACCTGGGAAAGATGCAGAACAGCTCCCGCAGCCTGGGTGATCTGATCGCATTTCACCTCGGTCAGATCCGTGCCGCCCGTCATTATCCCCGATACAAATCTAGCCAGGTGGGCGATGTTAGACGCCGCAGCCAGCGATTGTGTACCAGCGATAAATGACTGGTCACCCCAATAAGCCAATCGCCTAGCCGATTTCCCCTGGAGGACCGGCTTGCACAGTGGCTCCCACACCATATCCGGACAGAGGAGCGCGGCCATCGGACTGTCAAGCCGAGGCACGCCCTCCCCCATACCTTTGACCAACCCTGCTACCCGCGTAACCGGTACGTAGGTAGGAGTTAGTCCCATGATGTTGGCCACCGCCTGACCCCGACGAACATAGGCCCCCATCGATGGGAAAAATGGGTAGACAACGTCCACCCCTCTCACTGGGGGACGCTGCCAGGGATGGCCTATGAGGTCATCAGGGACAGGTGCAGGCAATGGCAGCGGCAGCGGCACACCGTTTGCGGTAGCGGCTACCGCCATGAGCTCGGGAAACAAGGCCTGCAGTTCCCCCTGCGAACCTTCCTCCACCGACCCCGCATCCCTCACATACAGCAGGCTGCGACTGGTCAAGGAGCCACAATCCGATGCGGCCGACAATAGGGCATCCTGCCGCTGAGGCCAAGGTGGTTCCTCGACATCCTCGAACAGGGCGCCCCATGGAGCCATTTCCCCCCCCTCCGGGGTCTCCTGAGGAGGGATACTCTCCTCCACGGGGCCATCAAACAAAAATCCGTCCGCCTCGTCCATGAAGTCCTCAGTCTCCATCGGAAATCCCGAGCCGGACGCATCTTCGCTGGTCTCCAGCAGCTCCCCAAACCCAGGCCGTTTGCGTCTGCACGCCACCATCTTGCGACGCGAGCGAGCAGACGCGAAAAGTTGGCGTCGCAAATCCTCCGGCTCCAGAACAACCCCCCGTTCACCAACGGGCGATTCCCCAGAACCAGAGGAACCAGAGTCGAGATCAGGCCATCGCCGGAGCGACGGCACCGACCCCTCGGCTCTTCGGTGAGGAAAACTATCCACCGGCAGTCTCCCGGGCTGGGTCGGCAACCACGAGAGTGGCAACAGCCCAGCACCGAAGCGCACAACGGAGGCGGGAATGGAGAACCGGTGGTGAAGAGTAGGTCTAGCGGGTCTACTCTCCGCGGAATACATTATGACCCAAACCTTTTCTTGTACAACGAAAGTGAGAGAAGAAAAGATTAAGCACAATGTAAACCAGTCACAACTCTTTTCAACTAACAACACGTCAAAGGGGGGTACTACCGAGGCACTTCCTTGTGGTGAAAGCGAGAAGGAGGAGAGCAGGTGACCACACACCTGCTTATGAAGGTAAGCTGATGAGGGGTGTGGTCAGACTAATACTGGTATTAAAGGTACATTTGTGGAATTTATTCAGTGCGCGTGCACGTACGCGAGGGAGTGCAGTAGTGATGCCAAGCAGAGCCCCTAACGGAACAGAACTTGTTCTTGTCAGAGACCTGCAGGGCTGAGTCATCCTCGAACATGAACAAGTTGCAGTCACAAGCTGACAACATGTCATTTGCATAAATTAGGAAGAGTAATGGTCATAGTATGCTTCCTTGTGGAACACCACAGCTCACTGGGGGGGAAGGGATAGAGTACCGTTTACCTCTACCATCTGTTCTCTCCCCTCCAGGTAGGATTGCATCCAGCTCACTGATAAACTATCAAAACCAATTGCTTTTAGTTTGTCAATCAGAATGGGGTGATTGACATTGTCGAAGGCCTTTTGTAGGTCCAGCATGACCATTTGCCCGCGTCCACCTCTTGTTTGATGTGGTCGTTCAAATAGAGAAGGCATGTGTCAGTGGAGTGGGATGTTCTGAAGCCAGATCGATTTTTTTCCGCAAAGTACTTTTCGACTTGTTCATAGACTGTACATAGGTGTATAAAAGTCTATTCGATCATGTCTCCAGCACCCCCACAGCCGTAGCTGCAACCACTTACGTCAAGGCTCTTTTTTTTTTTTTTACCAAATCTTTTTATTTTCCATTTTCAAACATGAAACAACACAACTCACAACACAATAATAACAATAATACATAAAAGACATCCAAGAACATAAACTAACACAACACTGATTAGACAAAAAGGTTGTCATCAAGTAAAAGTATACTAAATTAGATAAAATATATACTATACAATTGCCTACCGAATCCCCTTCACCTCCAGGCCCGGCATCCGCACGCGCCATCCCGGAGGACCACCCAGTCCGGCCCCCCCACGAGCCAAAGCACCACGCCTCTTTAGTGCCTCGACCCGCAGAGACCCCGAACCGCGGCCCCCCCAAGACAGAGCCCACGATCACCAGACCCAGATCAGAAGGGGGACAGAAAATATACATAGGATCAACCTTGAATGAAAAATAATAAATAAAACAAAAATACAGAAAATATCATAACCTCCAACATATGAAAATCCGCTCGTTCTCCCCCCCAAACCCCCCCGCCCCCCTCTCACCCCAGGACCCCAACGTGAGACATCTACTGTGACGTACATGGGTACGTGGGTTGGTCATTACCATTATTACTGTATTTATGACACCATCTGAACATCAGGTTAGTATATGTAAATGTGTTGTTTTGTATGTGTGATGTTGTGTCATCTCCTAATCTCTGTTCTGTTCCACAGATGCCACTCATCTCCCTGATTGGATTGGTTGCACCTGATTGGTGCATCTTCAGGCAGGCAGTGGAGATGAGTGAATAACAGGGTGGGAGATGACACATGTCCGGGCGCCTCATTTGAATCACTGCCATGTTCCAGAATGGAGTGAGGAGGCTGCCCTCTCGTCTAGCTGTCTGGAAGTGATATCTTGTGGTTTCTCTTTGTGTCCCATGACGGGCTCAATTGTATCTATATTATTTATTAAGTGTTTGTTTGTATATATGTATGTATTGTTTGTCCTCCCCTACCTTTTCCCCTTGTGCATTATGGTGGAGGTTTAAATCCCTATCACCATAAATATATAATTTACTATTTGGAAAACATCTTGTGTTGTGGCTTTCTTACCTACCTGGGACATTGCTTTAAACGCATTTACTGAGAGAGGCTGTTTGTTGCTCATGTGCAGCCGGCTCCAGTTATTATTCTGTGTGGTCCTTAGACCTTTGTACATGACATGGGGGCTTGTTAGTTTGCACAATTGTATGGTTCCTTGTTTGTTATGTAACATTGTAACTTGTCAATTGGAGCATGTCAGGTAAGATAGCGTTTTTTTTTCCCCTTGGTAAGTTATATTATTGTGTTTCCATTGTCCGTGCTACACAGTTTGATTGGTGTAAACCGTTCTTGTATGTAATGCTCTTGAACTAATCTTTTTTTCTGCCACATAGGTAACAGGTGGATCGCCTACCTGGTTAGGGGGTGGGGGGCACGCGTCATAATTCCGGTGGAGCGCGCAATGAAATCGGTAAGCGACTGAAGATATGTGTAGGCCTCATCCCGCCAGGGGAGTAGTTTAGCTGGGGATATGCTAGAGTGACACAGGTGATCCTAGTTAGATGGTTAGACCAACGTTTATTGTTTTCATGAATGGTAGATGTGGGCATTAAATCAGATTGGTTGAATTGTATACTACGGAATGTGGCGATTAAATGTGTTACGCACGGACATTGTGGAGTAGGTGAGTGGCTATTTCCTGGTGCCTGTTATTTGTTTGATGGTAACGCGGGTTGCTACGGGAGCACAGGGTAATTATACATAATGTTATTTGTGGCATAGTCATATTCTGCAAGGGCTATGGCTGGGGCAGCTTTTACTTTGGAAATTTTTTTGGCGGACCCTACGAGGGATCAAATTGATGTCTGCACAAAGATAGATTTGTGTAGTGTCGCCAAACATTATGGCATTACTGTCCAGAGTTCGAAAAGTAAAGAGGAGTTGAAAGCGATCGTGCTGGCTGGGTTGTTGGATAAAAATATATTTAGTTTGCCCATAGCCCAGGGAAATGTCTCTGAGAGCGTCACGCGCGGCGAGGCGGCTGACAAGACTAGTGAGGCCACTGGTGGTTTAGATCGAAACGCTGGTGCGGTACAAAAACGGAGAGGTGGCATTTCCAAGGGAGAGGAGAATGATAGTGATGACTCGGTACACTCAGGGCGTGCCTCTGTTTCTTCTCCCACTCGTAAATCAAGTAGACGTTTGGCCCGTCTCCAGATGGAGGAAAGAGAGGCTATGCGAGTCAGGGAGGAGAAGAAGGAAGAGAGGGAAGAGAGAGAGAGGAAGGAAGAGAGAGACAGGGAAGAGAGAAGGGAAGAAAGAGAGATGCTGAGGGAAGAAAGAGAGATGCTGAGGGAAAAGGAGGAGAAGGACAGGGCGCTGCTGAGGGAAAAGGAGGAGAAGGACAGGGCGCTGCTGAGGGAAAAGGAGGAGAAGGACAGGGCGCTGCTGAGGGAAAAGGAGGAGATGGACAGAGTGCTCCAGGTGACTATAAGAAGGATGGAATTGGAGAGTGGTGGCTCTTCATCCTCCTCAACTGAAGTCTCCCAGGGCCTTTTTAATATTGGGCAGCATATTTCTTTAGTTCCCATCTTTCGGGAGTCTGAGGTGGAATCATATTTCTCTTTTTTTGAGCATTTAGCGTGGGCTTTGCATTGGCCAAAGGACCAGTGGGCGATTTTATTGCGATACAGACTCACTGGTAGGGCTCAGGAGGCATGCCAGTCATTATCGAATGAGGACAGCGTGGTATATGAGAAAGTGAAGAGTGCTGTCTTGCGCGTATATGAACTGGTGCCGGAAGCGTATAGGCAACGATTTAGGGCACTAAGTAAATCTCCCTCTCAAACACATGTTGCATTTTCCCGTGAACAACGGACTATGTTTACTCGTTGGTGTGAAGCATGTAACGTGGATGGTGTCGAAGCGTTGAGCGAGTCAGTCCTCATTGAGCAATTTAAGAAATGCGTGCCCGAACGCATTATAGTGTACTTAGAGGAGCGCAAAGTTTCTACCCTCCAGGAAGCTGCAGTTTTGGCAGACGAGTTCGCATTGATCCACAAAAATATTGCTGTGCGAAATGATGTGTATGTAGGAGGTGGTGCGTTCTCTCCTTCTGAGTCGCCGTATCGGGGAGGTGACGAGCGACCATTCCGACCGCGCTCACCGCCGTCTGAAAAGGCCACCTTTGTGTGTCATTATTGTAAGAAAGAGGGGCATTTTATGAGGGACTGTCATGCGTTGAGGGATCGACAGGAGACCAGGGAGTCAGCCCAGGAACCGAAAGGGGTGGGATTGATTGGTACAGTGTCATGTCCTGACCAGAATAGCTCTTTTGAACCCTTCTTGTTTGATGGTTATGTGTCTCTGTCGGGTAACGTTGGGGACTACCAACGGGTGAGAATACTCTCAATCGTTCATCCTGGCTGATGTATTACCATTGGATGTGGACTCCTGTCAGTCGAGTGAATTGGTGAGAGGTATTGACATGGGGTGTGTGCGCGTGCCGTTGCATAAGGTACATGTACAGAGTCCACATGTACAGCACTGGTCACAGGTTGCTTTCCGGTCGCGGTTCGCCCATGTTTTCCCGTAAAGGGCGTGGATTTCGTCATGGGGAATGATATCGCTGGGGGTAAGGTCGTCCCTGTGTTGGAGGTTGACACTCCATTTACTAACTCATTGTGTGATGCATTGATTGATAATCGCCCCAATGTCCCTTCTATGTGTGCTGTCACTAGGGCACAGAAGCGGAAGCGGAAGCGAGACCATGGTCTAGCGTTGGGTGACTCTGTCGGTGGTGAGTTTTGCAAATTGGCGGTGCATTTTGAGGCGGGGGATGAGGTGTTTATTGTGCTGCCCACGCCTGGTGCTGTGCTCACTGCCCGGTTCTCAGGACCTTATGTGGTAAAGAGAAAGGTGTCTGCCACTAAGTATATGTTGTATACGCCCGAGCGGCGGAGGAGGACACGCTGGTGTCATGTGAATAGGCTAATGAAGATGCCTGCCCGCGTCTCGTCGGAGTTGGGATGTGACAGGGCTGTTGGTTCACATGCTGTGTTGTGTTTTGATGTGCCTTACAGGACGCACAGTGTTGCTGTTGGGAGTGCGGACCCCGTTAAGCAGTTCGCGTATCGGTGTCCGGTGGCGATGAGGGAGGTCATGGGGAGAGAGGCTCTGTACCCCCTGAAAAAAGAAAGGGGGGGCTAGCTACACATGGCCATGGTCCCTGGAGCTCTTCTTGCCTTCTGGCTTCCAAGGCTAATGTGTCTCTCCGTTTTCTGTACTGCAGGAGGGTGACGCGGGGAATGTGTGGTGCTGATGTGGCCCATTTGGTGGGTGATTTTGTGGAGGGAGATTTTTTTTTTTGTTGTTTCTGTTCTCCCTGGGATGTGGTACTAATCTCATGTTGGGTAATGAGTAGTAATGTTTTGCTAACCCTGCAGGTTCGCTCTTATGGGGGGAGGTGTGACGTACATGGGTACGTGGGTTGGTCATTACCATTATTACTGTATTTATGACACCATCTGAACATCAGGTTAGTATATGTAAATGTGTTGTTTTGTATGTGTGATGTTGTGTCATCTCCTAATCTTTGTTCTGTTCCACAGATGCCACTCATCTCCCTGATTGGATTGGTTGCACCTGATTGGTGCATCTTCAGGCAGGCAGTGGAGATGAGTGAATAACAGGGTGGGAGATGACACACGTCCGGGCGCCTCATTTGAATCACTGCCATGTTCCAGAATGGAGTGAGGAGGCTGCCCTCTCGTCTAGCTGTCTGGAAGTGATATCTTGTGGTTTCTCTTTGTGTCCCATGATGGGCTCAATTGTATCTATATTATTTATTAAGTGTTTGTTTGTATATATGTATGTATTGTTTGTCCTCCCCTACCTTTTCCCCTTGTGCATTCTGGTGGAGGTTTAAATCCCTATCACCATAAATATATAATTTACTATTTGGAAAACATCTTGTGTTGTGGCTTTCTTACCTACCTGGGACATTGCTTTAAACGCATTTACTGAGAGAGGCTGTTTGTTGCTCATGTGCAGCCGGCTCGTTATTATTCTGTGTGGTCCTTAGACCTTTGTACATGACATCTACATAACGTTTCTTCAGTACTCAATTTCCAGAGTCATATGCGTTCTTTTAGTTTTTCCACCACAGCCCACCAGACCGTGATATTGGCTTCATTAACACCTATTTCCACGTGCAGTGGAAATCTCCAAATAAATAACATCAAGATAGGTGAGAATCCATACCTTCGGACATAACTTATCTGGTTGTATCCAGCGTGAGGCAATCAGCTTTTTGGCAGCCGTCAGACCAGCCAAAATGAGTCTCCTTACTTGTACAGAGGTCGGCAATTGAGAAACATCATTCAACAACAAAACAGAAGGCAAGGCCGGTATGGTTAGAGAGAAAATCTCTGATAACTGAGTGGTAGAAGATCTCAACAGGAGGGCATTCCCAGTACATATGCATATATGTTCCAATGGCACCGTCTGGACACAAGGTACATCGAGAGTCAGGCCTGAGACCCATTAGGTTCAATCGCCTGGGGGTCAAATAAGTCCTATGAACAAAATTTAGATGAATCTGTTGGTGATCTGGGTTGCGTGATGATAACCTAATATTTTCCCATACCGCATCCCAATCAAAATCTATATCCAACTCAGGGATATCCTTTCTCCAAATCGTATCTAAGGGTAGGTCTTTATATGAGGCCGTAAGTAAGTGCCGATAAAAGTCAGAGACGAAGCCTCTCGATGTCTCTCTGTCATAAAAGAATTTGTGAAACCGGTGTCGTTCTAGTGGAGCGTCCCATGGGACTCTGTGAGCCTTTAGAGCTGCCCTCATTTGTAAATAAAAGAAAAAGGAGCTACCGGGGAGATCAAATTAGTTGGATAGGTCCTGAAAAGACCGGATACCAGAGTCATTGAAAATATCCCTCAATATATGGATACCTTTCCCCTCCCATCTGGGGAATCTAATGGGTCGTTGTCCAATAAAGAGCAAATTGTTATTGAACAGTGGGGAGTGAGTGTGCCATTTATGGCGGTCAGTGCGAGTTCTCTGGGTGTCACGCCAAATCTGGATCACATGTGTGATCAGAGGGCCAAATCGTAATTTGCATTGTTTAATTGAGATGTTGGTATACACGACATCTTACATTTACATTTACATTTAGTCATTTAGCTGACGCTTTTATCCAAAGCGACTTACATGTTCTGTACGACAAGCCATCAGGAAGGGCACAACTCTATCAGCTGAGCAACAATGTTCATCAAAGTGTTGAGTGCTACAGTGTAGGTTAGTTTATTAGGACAAGTGCATGACAGTACGGTTAGTTAGGGTTAGATTATTATAATTTTTTTTCAGATAATGGTTGAAGAAGTGCGTCTTTAGTCGACGGCAAAAGATTGGACGTGTTTCGGCTGTCCTAACGGGTGGGTAGTTCATTCCACCATTGTGGGGCAAGGACTGAGAATAGGCGACTTCTCTTTGATGACCCTCCCGGAGCTTGGATAAGAGTAGGTCTGAGGCGGCCAGAAGATGCAGAGAGTAGGGGTCTTGAGGGTGTGTAGTTAGAGACCATTGACCGGAGGTAGGCGGGAGCGGTTCCCTTTGCCGCACGGTATGCTAGGTCGAGGGCCTTGAAGCGGATTGGTGCAGCAATGGGGAGCCAGTGCAGGTCCCTAAGAAGTGGGGTGACATGGGCCGACTTCGGTAGTTTTGAGATCAGGCGGGCCGCTGCGTTCTGAATGAGTTGAATAGGCTTAGTGGCAGTGGCCGGGAGGCCAGCGAGCAGTGCGTTGCAGTAGTCGAGGCGGGAGATGACTGTTGATTGGACGAGGAGTTGGGTGGCTTCTTTTGTCAGGAAGGGGCGGATCCTTCTGACGTTGCTCAGGAGGAATCGGCAGGTTCTGGTTGTTGCTGCGATGTGAGCAGAGAAGTTCAACTGGTCGTCGAGGACAACACCAAGGTTCTTTTGGCGGTCGGGGACGCGGTCACAGCTGCATTCTCGACTGTGATGGAAAGATCGGTCAGGGGGGAGGATTTGGCCGGCAGGTGGAGCAATTCTGTTTTGCTTAGGTTCAGTTTGAGGTGGTTGGTCGTCATCCAGGCGGAGATGTCGGACAGACAGGCCGTGATCCGCTCAGAGACGTGGATATCTGAGGGAGGGAAGGAGAGGAAGAGTTGAGTATCGTCGGCATAACAATGGTAGGAGAAGCCATGAGACGTGATAATGTTACCCAGTGATTTAGTGTAGAGGGAGAAGAGAAGGGGTCCTAAAACCGAGCCCTGGGGGACACCCGTCCGCAGGGGGCGGGTGGCCGACAGGGTCCCTCTCCATGACACTTGGTAGGAGCGGTCATTGAGGTATGATGACAGCCATGTCAGCGCAGAGCCAGCCACTCCCATTCCTGCGAGGGCCGCGAGGAGGATCTGGTGGTTGACTGTGTCGAAGGCTGCAGATAGATCTAGGAGAATCAGGACAGAGGAGAGGCCTTTCGCTTTTGCTAAGTGAAGTGCCTCTGTGACCGCAATGAGGGCTGTCTCTGTGGAGTGACCAGTCCTGAAGCCTGACTGATTAGGGTCTAGGAGGTCATTCTGTAAGAGATAAGCAGTAAGTTGGTTGGATACAGCACGTTCAAGTGTTTTAGAAAGGAAGGAGAGAAGAGAGACAGGACGGTAGTTACTTCAGGGATGTTTTTTTTATGAGGGGCGTGACTCTGGCTTGTTTTAGGGAGGTGGGGACCACCCCCGAGTTGAGTGAGGAGTTGATGGTTGCAGTTAGGAATGGGAGGATCTCTGGTGCTATGGTCTGGAGGAGTGGGGAGGGTAGCCGGTCCAGCTGGCATGTAGTCGGACGGTTCGACGTTACCAGTGTCAGGGTCTTGGCTTCTGTAATGGGAGAGAAAGATGACAGAGTGAAGGATGAGGTTCTCGATTCAGCTTTTGGAATGGGTGGGGGTTGGGAGAAGGAGCTGCGGATGTTCTCCACTTTTTCCTCAAAGAAGATCGCAAAGTCTTCGGCAGAGAAAGATGAAGGAGGGGGGGTGGGGGGGGGTGAGGAGGGAGGACATGGTAGCATGCAGTTTGCGAAGATTCTTGGCAGAGGCCTCGATCCTATGGTGAAAGAAAGAAGCTTTGGCATTAGTAATGGTTTTGGAGAATGTTAACAAGAGGTTGTGATATGTGTCGATGTCAGCAGTGAGGCGTGACTTTCTATACTTCCTTTCAGCTGCTCTCTCTTTGTTCTCTCACTGGATCTGTCAGCCATGGACTGGGTGGGGAACGGCGGGCAGGTTTCTCAACGAGGGGACAGAGCTTGTCGAAGGAGGTTGTAAGGGCTGAGAGGAGGGTGGAGGTTGCCATCTCTGTGGAGAGAGCAGAGAAGGTGTCACTCAAAGGTAGAGCGGATAGTATGTCAGAGGAGAGGGTGGAGGGAGATAGGGAGGCCAGGTTGCGTCTGAGTGAGACGGTTTGAGTTGGGGTGAAGACCTTTCGGTTAAGCATGAGAGTTAGTGAGAAGGATATGAAGGAATGGTCAGATACATGTAGGGGAGTTACCGTGGTGTTAATGATGCTGGAGTTACGGGAAAATATGAGATCCAAGGAGTTGCCTGCTTTGTGGGTGGGAGGCATGGCAGTGGGAGTCAGGTCAAACGATTGTAGGAGGGAGACTACTATGACTGACTGAGATGAGTCAGGCAGGTTGAAGTCGCCCAATAGAAGGAGAGGGGTAACATCTTCCGGTAAGGAGCTTAGAAGCATGTCCAGCTCATCTGTGAAGTGATCGAGCGGACCTGGAGGGCGGTAGAGTGTAACAATGGTGAGATTGAAAGGATTAGAGACAGATACTGCATGATATTCGAAAGAGGAGAGTGACAGTTCTGGGAGTGGTGTTAAGTTTGTAGCCCATGAAGGAGATGTCATGAGGCCAGTGCCTCCACCCCGTCTGGAAGGTCGAGGTGTGTGAGTGAAGTTATAGTTTGTAGATAATGCTGCAGGTGTTGATGAGTTATTGGGGGTTATCCAGGTCTCAGTTAGAGCCAGGAGCTGTAGATTTTGACTATGGGCGTAGGCAGTAATAAAGTAAGCTTTCTTGACTGCTGATTGACAATTCCATAAGCCTCCCCGTACTGTGACAGGTGTATTAGTGGCTGTAGGAGGGTAGGAGAGATTAGCCGGGTTGCTAGCAAACTGCCGTGGGTGGGTTGAATCTGTTCTGGAGGAGCAGATTGTGGATATAGGTATGAGACACATTGTGGTGTCAAGAGTGGCAGGGAGGAAGTAGAGAAATAGCAGAGTGGGAGGGAAAGGGGGATTTTTTAGAGTGGAGTATAAGATAGGATTATGGTGTACTTAGCACTAGGTGGATCCCTGGATTCCACGGCGGAAACTCCAGCCAAAATGGCCGCTTTAAACACGCCCCATAATCAAGTCAGCTGGTCAGGTCAGCAATCAAGTCTCAGTTTAAAGATATTACTAAATTACTTAAAATGTCTTACCCTGATGCAATGTAAGTCTCTCAGTGAATGTGCTGTCCTTCCAAAACAGAATGTAGTACAGAGTGATTCCAGGAGAGACTGAGGTTCTGCTTTTAAGCAGTGACAGGCCTTTGATAGCACACTCAGTACACAAGTGCTGTCTTTAAGCAGGAAGCAGCCTTTAATGGGGCACTTAAGGAAACAAAATGGCCACTTTAAACACGCCCCTTAATCAAGTCAGCTGGTCAGGTCAGCTTGAAGTCTGTGTGGGGACACCATCTCCTCCTCCAAGGGACGCCAGGAAACAGCCGCTTGAGCGTCAAACCAAGTGATAAGAGGTCTTAGAGAGTAATCTTGGAAATAATACTTGAAGTCCGGAAATGCCAAACCCCGTCCAATTTACTCCTCTGTGCAGTGGTTCTCTTTAAGCGTGGGCGTTTGTTATTCCAGACGAATTTATATGCAGCAGAGTGCAGTTTTTGCCAGTAACCAACAGGAGGAGACAACGGAAGCATGGAGCTGATAAAAAAGGTAAGACATTCATCTTAATTATTGAGGCGCGGGCCTGTAATGAGTTCTTTAATTTGGACCACCTGTCAAAATCCTTCGTAATCCTGTCACCCAAGCTGGAGTAGTTATACTTTACTGTCTGGTTAACAGTCGGGAATATTTCAATCCCAAGTCATTTAAAGTGATCTACCATGAGAATATTTGCTGGAAGGAGGGTTGCCTTCGCAGCCTCGTTGAGTGGAAGGAAGGCTGACTTTGGCCAGTTGATCTTAAATCCAGATAGGCTGCCAAAGTCATCTATTACTTGGAGAAGGTAGGGCAGAGAGACGGCTGGGTTCTGCATAAATAGGAGTACATCATCCGCGTATAAGCTGATATGGTGATGTGTGCCCTTAATTGACACAGGGGATATAACCCAGGATTGGCTTATGTACTGCGCTAGAGGTTCGAGTGAAAGAGCAAAGAGTCTTGGGCTAAGAGGACAACCCTGTCTAGAAGAGCGCGAGACAGCGAATAGTGGTGAGCAAAGCTTCCCTGTCAAGTTCATGGCAGATGGGCCTGTGTAGAGAACTATGATCATGTGAATGAAACCCTCACCCAATCCCATCCTTCCTAGTACTGCCCATAAATACGACCACTCCAGTCTGTCAAAGGCCTTCATCACGTCTAAGGACATGACGGCCGTAGGGGTTGCAACATCCTTACTGGCGTCAATCACGTGTAGTAACCGCCTGATATTATCCGTGACCAGTCAGCCTCTTATAAAGCCAGTCTGATCGGGGTTAACCAGGAAACGTCATATGCTTTTGAAGTCGGATGGCTAGCACGTTAGCATATAGCTTGAGATCGGCTCCGAGGAGACTTAAGGGTCTATAGCTGCCACATTCAGTGGGGTCCTTATCTTTCTTGAGTAGAACAGATATAAGTGCCATATTGACATCCCTGGAGAAATTGCCCTCCTCGACTGAGTGTAAAATCATTGAAAGTAATAAGGGACCAAGTATATCCCAAAACGCAGTATAGAGTTCCGGTGGAATGCCGTCCCAACCAGGAGCCTTGCCCCGCTGCATGTCCGCAATTGCTTCCCTGAGTTCATCTAGTGTGATAGGTTCAGCTAACCGCTTTGCGTCCTCCTCTGAGATTTGTGGTAGGTTAATTTGACTAAGATAGTCCTCCAGCTTGGCGTGATCAAAGACCACTTCCGACTCGTACAGGTTGGAATAAAATGAGCTAAATGTATCATTGATTTTGTTGGGGTTGGTGGTTATCTCCCCCTGTTGGTTCTTAATGGCAGGGATATCCGCAAATTGATCGCTGGCCCGTATCCTCATAGCCAGTAGGTGACTTGGTCTAGAGCCATGAAAGTAATAGTGTTGTCTTGTTCTGTGCATTCTGTGCATGAAATTCAGACTGTTGTCTTAAAATGGAGTTTATCTCCTTTTTCACCACTTTAATTTGGAGCTCCAGTCGGTTAGAATATTTGCGCTGCATAGAAGACATCATTGTTTTATGCAGCTCTTCCAATTCCAGTAACTTGGATAGACGCCCCTTGCGGAGATTGGAAGCAAATAGCGTGGTATTACACCTAATAAACCCCTTAACCGCATTCCACAAAGTTCTGGGGTCCTGTACCAATCCAGCATTAAACTGCACGAATTCAATGAGCTTCTCCTTAAATTGTAGATTAAGGCGGTCAGGTGGCGTAGCGGAGATTGTGCTCGTCACCAATGCAAGAGGCTGCGGTCTCGACTCCCGGAGAGTCAGCATTGCCTTGGCTCGGGCTGATCGCTATACTAGCTCGTTTGGCTGAGTTAGGGGGAGGGGAGCCGTGGGTGGGTCCTGGGCATTGTGGACAGCGACCCCTACAGTTCGGTCGGGGCGCCTGCTCAGCGAAGGTAGGATCTGGTGAGAGGTAGTGCGGCCTCCCACACGTTACACTCTCCCAGTGAGAATCTGCACGGCCAGGCTGGCTGCCGGCTGGCTGCACATGCGTCGGAGGAAAGCATGTGACAGTCTCCGGCCTCTCGGACCAACAGTAGGGGAAAGTGCGCAACAACCAGGAAGGGGGTTGGGAATTGGCATAACGACTAACAGTGGGATGGGAGAAAATTGGAAAAAGAAGAAGGGGGGAAAAGATAATAAAAAAAATAAAACAATTGTAGATTAAATTCCTCGTTCTTCAGCAGTGTCGAGTTAAAGCGCCATCTAGGGGCACGAGACGTCATTTTGCTGAGTGAACCCTTAAGGAGGATGTATTTGTGGTCTGACAGTGCAATGGGCTTCAAGTAAACGTCAAAACTATCAAATAGCCTAAGGAAGGAGAAGACATAATCAATTCTGGAGAAAGTTTTATGTCTCGTGGAGAAGAAAGAGTAGTCTCGCGAGGTTGGGTTGAGTAACCGCCACATATCCATAACCCCGTGTCTTTAGACCAGCCACGTAGGGCCGCGGAAGCTTGCTTCTGATCGTGGGTTACAGCATCTCCGGATTTATCAATCAATGGATCCCACATGGCATTGAAATCAGCACCCACTATGAATGAGTACTCAGGTAGTTTCAGCATCTCTGTAGTGAGTGCAGTATAAAATTGTGCGTCATACACATTAGGGGCGTACGCAGCTATAAGAGCAATTTTTCTGTTAGTGTATTTTCCATTTTCGCTATAGTGATACGTCCTTCAGCATCCGACCACACGTCTAATAGTTTAATATTCAGCTTCCGCTTAGCCACTATGGCTACTCCCCGGGATTTAGTGCTAAAAGAGGAGGAGCTTATATTATGATAAAATTTGTTTGCAAGTTAGCACTGTCAGCCTTTAAAAGATGCGTTTCACTCAGCAAAGCCACATCGACCTCCTGTCTTTTCATCCATGTAAGTACACTTGTGCGCTTATGTTGAATATTAAGCCCCCCTGAATTCCAGATCAAGATGTTTAAGTTAGCCATAATCCAACCAGGTTGCAGTATGATTGAACTTGATTCCCCTGAAGTAGAGCACCACAACATATACACAACCCCACGCTAAGGTCCTGTTGGGCGAGAGCAGACATACAATAGAGCGAGCAAAAAGAAATAAAAAACAAAAAACCCCACTGTCTCGTCTGGAATCTCAGGCAGCAGAAAATGAATGTGCGAGGGTTTGCATGTCCGCCCTTCAACTGGGTAGCGGGTCTAAAGATCCTATGCGCTGTTTCGATCTCAGGGCGAGCCAGCTTTGGGAACCATTTTGGGATAATTTCCTCGGGGTACCTTATCGGCTCGTCATCCTCCGTTTCATTAGGCAGTCCATATATTCTCACATTACATCTCCTACCACGGGCCTCCAGATCTGCCGCCTTCATCTCACAATCACGTAGCCTGTCCTCCAAGTTTAATATTCCCGCGACATTGGTCTCAGCCACCTCCACGACCGCGGACATATCTCCCTCCGCCATGGTTAATCGGGTGTCTATTGCAGCCACCTCCTCCTGCAATGCATCCACCCTGCCAGCTAGCTTAGCCAAGATAGCGTCCGTTTCCTCTCGGAATATCGCCCTGATGAGATCCTTATCCACGTCGTTCAGGGTTCCCAACTTGCTCTGCGTATGTTTAGACATAATTTTTTTTTTTTTGTATTGATCTTTTTCCCCCTCCTTTTTCCTCCGATTTTCTCCCATCCCAATGTTAGTCGTTATGCCAATTCCCAATCCCCTTCCTGGTCGCTGCGCACTTACCCCCCACAGTCGGTCTGGGAGAGTGGAGGCTATCACGTGCTTCCTCCGACACACGTCTAGCCAATCAACCGCTTCTTTTCACCTGGCAGCGCGGACTCTCACTGAGAGTGTGTAACGTGTGGAAGGATCACACTACCGCCCTTAGATCCTATCCGCGCTTAGGAGGCGCCCCGACCGAACTGTAGGAGTCGCTGTTTACAATGACCCGGACCCACCCCGCCAGCTTCTCCCACCCTCTAATACTGCCAATTGTATTAGTGTGAACGGCCAGCCAAGCTGGTGACAACCCCGGAGCTGTGAGCTGGATTCGAACAGGCGAATTCAGCGTCTCCGGGGTTGGTGACGAACGCAATCTCCGCTATGCCACCTGACCGCCTGTTTAGACATAATTCTAACTTCTGGAAAATCAAATGGTATAAAAAATAAAACGTATTCAGGGATAATGTGGCTTGGTTGCCGAGCTCCGAAAAATCAGCCAGCCATGCGCTGTGGAACGGAACCGGAAGTCCATCCACATTCATTCATTTTCTCTCCCCGCTCTCTCTTCCATGATTTCAAAATACCGGAAGTGTTGCGGTGGTCTATAAACAGACATGAGACTGCCTTTGTTCATAAACTACAACTTTAGGACAAAATACAGGGATATAAATAACGTCAAAGACTATCAAGGCTCAGAAATAGTCATTACCTCTTAGTCACTTGGATAATCACAAGTATAATATTAAATGTCCAGGTAGCGTGAATATTTTCCCTAACGGGGTTGCACTTCCGCGTTCAGTTTGCGCGATCTGATTGGCCACTGATGTTTCTGGTCATGTGACATGTGCGCCAATCGTGTGACGCCTGTTTCTGCGCCTATTTCCGCCTCGAACTGCCTGCAAACAACCTAACGCCTAGTTTATCACTGGTTAAGTTTAGGCGACTCTTTCGAAGTTGGTTAAGGTTAGAGTTTGGAATCAGGGCTGGTGTTCTATCGCCCTGCTCTAAGACAAACTCTAACCTTAACCAACTTCGAAAAAGTGCCTAAGCTTAACCGGTGATAGAAACAGGCGTCACACGATTGGCGCACATGTCACATGACCAGAAAAGTCAGTGGCCAATCAGATCGCACAAACCGAACGCGGAAGTGCAACCCCGTTAAGGAAAATATTCACGCGTCCAGGTAGGGAAATTAGGAAATATCCTGTAGCTGAAAGTTAGGCCCAAACCTAACTTTTCACAATGGTGTACTGTGAACACTCAATAGTGGCCATTGGTGGAAAGCAATAGCTTGACTTGACATGATACACTACCAAAACAAACTTTTCAAACAATGTAAGTGTTTTTATACAGGCCAAATACAATGGCAATCAATATGAAATAATGTGTTTTCCCCCAAAAGTAGGCGCGGCCGGTCTAATGAATATATATATTTTTTTAACTTTTGTTGGTTATTTGTTGGGTATAATTTCAAAAGTCCACTTTCATGAAGTATTTTCAAATGTGATAAACTGGATGTTTTGGATGTTATCTGTCAGTGAAAAAAAAATGTCACCCATATATTTTTCTGAAAAGAAATATATCAGTGGTACGTCACTAAACTGGGCGGGACTGCGGAGCACTATGCGGAACTGGAACCATTTTCACCGGCGCTGCTTTTAACGCGTTATCTTTTCTTATCTATTATCTTTGGCAAAGAGGTCTCTCTGGAGGTGGTCACGTGGTCAGACCCACCGTCTTACGTCATCATCTAATCGGCTGGCTACACTGCGAGACGGCAAAGCGGCCTTGGCTGTGATGCCAGTGGACGATGGCTGCTTTCGGGATCCTAAGTTACGAACACCGGCCACTAAAGCGGCCCCGGCTTGGACCTCCGGACGTGTATCCTCAAGACCCAAAGCAAAAAGAAGTAAGATCAAAAGGCGTCGGACCCTTAAAGGCCAAACAATGATGCTTATTTGGAATCCCGAAGCTAAGGATCTACCCAAGCTAGCTCGGTTGTTTAGCAGGTCCTCCAGACGGTTGGGGCCTAGCAGCAGTAACAATGAACAGCCCCCAGTTGTCAGGTTGCTAACGTTACTGCTAGTGGAGCTAGCTAGCAGTTAGCCTGCTAGCTAACATTAGCTCCTTAGCTGCTGAATGGTAGCTTGTTAGGTTTTTTAGCTGCAGTCCTCATTTTGCGGTAATACATAACGTTATTGCTTCTTATTGGTTTGCTCTGCTGTGTTTTATGGTGTGTGACCAATTCCGGTCGTTTTATAACGTTAGATAACATTCGTTTGTTGATTTAACGTTAGCTGTAGCTACCTAACTTAGCACAACAACCTGACAACCTGCAAGCTGTATATGTTAGTCAGTAGTCCCGTACTTTCCTATCAAGTCATCTATTGTTGTCATACGTGCTAACACTACAGATTTATCTAATCCAACGTTACTGCTGACGTCTTGTGCTGTTGATTCATCTTTAGTGTGCTGGTGTTTAATTTATGGATAGAAATGTGATTGCAACTGGATTATTGGAAAGCTATTCTGTCACAGTTCCTGGAAAGATCCATATTGATGACCACTCTTAAGTATTATCCAGATGTACAGACAGGCACTTTACTCTAAAGTGGAATAACTCATCACTTTCTTTTGTCAAACCACTTTCCGTATTTTAGTTTGATTTCTTCAATTTGTTTTACGAACAGCTAGGAAATCAACAGTGCTGTTCAGCAACCTTACCAGGTTGATATGCATGTTTTTATTGGCTACAAAGATCAAATGCTAAATCATTTTCGTTTCAGGATGAGTTGACTGCATTGAATGTAAAGCAAGGATTCAATAATCAACCAGCAGTATCTGGAGATGAACACGGGAGTGCAAAAAATGTCAACTTCAACCCATCAAAAGTAATCATCTCAATTCTTAATTATTTTCTGCTAGCCTGAACATTCTGCATAATTCTCTGGGGTTTTGTTTGGTTTCGCTAACGGCTTTTGTTTTGCATATGCCTCCGTAGATCAGTTCAAATTTCAGCAGCATCATTGCTGAGAAGCTGCGCTACAACACATTCCCAGACACAGGGAAAAGGAAGCCACAGGTCAATCAGAAGGATAACTTCTGGCTCGTCACGGCACGGTCACAGAGCTCCATCAATAACTGGTTCACTGATTTGGCTGGAAATAAACCCCTCACCCAGCTGGCCAAGAAGGTAAGGCTGAGGTGAAAGGTACTAAACCAGACACGGTCTATAACCACATCGTTCTGTCTGTACTCAATCACATTTGTACTTGTGCACCTTCTTCACTGGCTACCTTTACATGCACACAATGCTACTATTGACCTTAAGGTAATGTTTCATTAAGCTGTTTATTACAACTCTCTTAATAATCCTGTTTACATGTGTCATGGGGTTATTTCTATTATTGTGTGTTTTGCTTTTAGAAAAAATATTGTTTTCCTGTCAAACTTTACTTAAATAACCGGAGCCATGATTCTCCACTATTCCATCATGTTGTTGGTCGCTGCCATATAGGTCTATAGCACTTGGAAGTGTCATACTTTTAGGTGCTACTTTTGGGAAACCTGTTGCAAAGCAGGAGGCGATGTATGCAATTGATTCAGACTGCATCTCTGTAGAGGAGGCCTGCAAATGTAACCAATGTCCCATGCAACTCTGTTTTTAAGTCTGACAACAGGCCCGACTCATGTGTAAAATCTTCGTTATTCAGAGATGGGGACTCGAGTCAGACTTGAGTTGCAAATTTGAAGACATGTGACTTGCTTGACAAATGTTGATTTTAAAAAGACTCGACTTGACTTTGTATTTATGACTAGAGACTTGACTGACTTGGTATTTATGACTCGAGACTTGACTTTGTATTTATGACTCGAGACTTAACTTTGACTTGAGGCAGATGACTTGAAAGGATTCAATCATTTTTCTTTTAATGGCCTATTTGCTAAATGGCCTATTTGCAATATATTTGATATTGAGTATGAAATGGTACCATTTTGAAACATGATTTGCCGACTTGTAGTGCAATGCGGGCAACCTAGGTTTAAGACTGTGTCTAGCAGGATCTAAAAAAACAATGCAGACAGGATTGAGCTGAAAGAATGTTGAAATATTCTCTCATTCCTGTGTTGATTTTCTCTCGAGGCTTATATTACCAGACCGTTTCTGATTCCTGCAAGACAGCTTACGAATTGACAGCTTTTCAAGACAGAACTTAATCATTCTGTTCACAGTCCCTCACTAGTTCAAAGTCAATGTAACTCAACCACTCTCTCTCTCTCTCGTTCTCTAATCAACTCTGACAAATGCAATCTTGTGAGATCAGGAGAACAGGATGGAATTTTTTCGTGATTAAAATGTCAGTGTTCTAAATATATAGATGTATTAGTCTATACAATCCACATCAGAGGTAATACTATGTTTTGTTTGAACAATTGCCTGTACAGTAGTTTTTAACAGCTTGTACAATTAACAGCCTCATTTGTCACTTCTATTGTGAATGTGATACATCACCTGAAAGTACTCATCCTCTTCTGTACTTAACTTTGCATGAACACAACAGTCCAATTTACTATCTTCAGATTAGGTGTTTAGAACACTGTTCATCTGAAAACATCAAACGGACTTTAGGGTTCTTCGTTTGTGGGATTCAGTTATCCAGTCTATGGTACGCAGATGAACCAGCTCTCTCACTCCTCTCCCCTCCCCTCTCATTGTTCCTCTTTCATCTGTCCAGAGCTTTTATCACCCCACTTCATTCATGTGTGGGCGAGGTTATCCACAAAGCTTGACACCTGTCCTGACTTGGATGCTGTGGAGTGGCACTTAATCGCCCGTCAGAGACCCTGTTACACTGAGCGACCCAATTCTTACTGTACTACATTTCAAATCAAATATCCTACTTTTTACTCAGCCGTATTTACTGTACCTGGTGTGTAACGCCTGCTTTGTGAGAAATGCAGGAGTTTCTTGGTTTTCACAGAACTCCTCCTATTTGCTTACTTCACCAAATGTGAGAATGTGTTTTATGTCACCCATATCTTGCCCCACAGCCCTTTATCACAGTGCAGTATGTGAGAATGTAGCCTATACCGTTCTCGGATAAACCTGAGGGGATTTCTAGAAGTGGGAAGTTTGATCCTGTCCGTTTCAATGTGTAAATGTAGGTGGTAGGGGTGTAACTGTACACAAAAACCACGGTACGGTACGTACCTCGGTTTTGAAGTCAAGGTTTGGTACAGGTTTTCGGTACAGTGGGGGAAAGTTTGGCTTTCCATGTTCCACTCAGGGGTGATGTAGTGTGCAGTAACTAATTGTACTTGTAGGGCTGTCAACGAATATTCTATATTGAAATTAATAATCGACTGTAAAAAAATATAATTTTTTATTTTTTATTAGATTGTGAAAAAAACAGCCCCCGGTGGGCGGTCGTTAGTGGTTAACTTAACATACCGTTGTATTAGTTCGGTACACAATGGTACACACTGAAACGGTTCGGTATGGATACGTGTACCTTTACACCCCTAGTAGTAGTAGGTGGATTGTGAGGTTGACTATGTGGTTGATTTATGTTCCACCAGTGGCCCTATTAACATTAACTGGCACAGACCGACATAGTATATCAAATTCATCTGAAGTCAATCTGACGGCAGCAGTCCCTTGTGTGCTTGCTGGATTCATAATGGCGCTCATTTGCAAATCCCTGACACTTAATTGTGATTTTTGCATTTGTTGACCACAGGCTTAATAGCAGTGACTGAAGTTACTGTTTTTTGTCTTTGTATGGCAGTATAGATATAATTTCATCATTTTAAGAGACATTTTAAGGAATATGGCTGTGATTAACCAAAGGGGGATCACGCCAACCCTGACATGTGTTGCATAATGAATACAAAGTGGGAAACTGTTGTGGGTATAATAATCTCAACATTCAAAAGGTCTTGGATTAAACATTTAAAACCTACCAAGATCATCCAAACATGCTATTCACCCTCCACACCATGATATCAGTCATTTCAACTCTATTTTAATGCCATCTACTATCCTCTATGTTGAAAACTGTCGACGGAAAGCCCAATTATAGGGTAAATGATGAAATGGCATATTAATATTATGTCTGTTGTTATAAGTGTTTTTAAAATGTCAGTAGTGTAACGTAATATAACCAGAGCAGTCTATATTCTGAAGGCCCATTTATATGTACCGCAGGTGCACGTTGGTACGTGTGACGTAAATTGCGTAATTTTCGTCAACGCTCTTGTCCGCACAGACGTCGCATCGGTGTCCGTGTGCCTGCCAGATTTTATGACCGTGCGGATACGCGCTGACTAGGCATGTGCCCAGCTGTCATAACATAAAAGCATGCAACGCCGACAGCGCCTGTTGGGAAAGCAACATGGATTCCCATTTTGACGAACGTTTGTGCGAAGAGATCCGTTGCTACCCTCGCCTCTACAACTCATCACTACGAGAGTATAAAGACAGCCGGGTTGCACTGAACTTGTGGAAAGAAATTGCCAGGACACTGGGAAGAGATGACACCCTCTGTAAACGGAGATGTAAATATTTGAGAGACCAGTACGTCAAAGCCAGGAAGAAAATGAAGGGACAAAGCGGCGATGCTGGTGGGGATGTTCATGTTCCTTCCATCGTGCCCATGCTCAGCTGGTTGTCGGTGTTCATCAAACATCGAGACACAGACTCCAACTTTCCAAAAGAGGTAGAATATGTTCATCCTTTAATCATGAAATTATGAAACCTACCTAGCTTTGTTATTGAACAAAGGCTCTTGTGTGCCTGTCTGGCTCTGGTGTGGAAGCAAACATGTATTCTATAGGCTACATAAAATGTCTTAAATACAATTCCTGCTGCAACACCAAATTGTTAATTTATTTTGACTGCTCTGGTGTGGAAGCAACCAGTAGCTGCTACAGGAATTGGACATTATCAATGTTATCCGATTGGACTTTACATTATTGACAAATTGATGCATTTCACTATTGTGTTTCAGAGCCAAGGATCCAGTGATGCATTGCAAGTGGATTGCATTGCTACTGGCCTCCCTGCTGCCCTCCCTGCTGCCAGCTTTGATCAACACCCCCTCCTGTCTGCAGTGAACATCACTCTGACCAGTCCTGCATCCGGTTCCTCTGCTACATACACTCCATCATATCCATCTCCTTCTCCATCATCTTTGCCATCAACATCATCTGTGCCATCACCCTCATCCGTGCCATCAACCTCACCAGCCTCATCTGTGCCCCCAAATGCAAAGAAGAGGAAGGATCACCCAACACCACTGTGTGATGAGACCATGTTTGGTCAGCTGGTAGCCGGCATGTTAATGAAGCTTCCACCCCATGACCGAGAGGATGCCAAATTTGAGGTATATGAGTTATTGTGTAAAAGGTTGAAGGCACTGAGGTGATTATTCTTTTGTGCCAATGTTGTGGCTGATCAGTACATCAGGTTTCTTTTATGTTTGTAAGAGATTTTGTTTATGTATGATATTGTGAGAAAGGGGCAGGACTAGATACGCATTTGCTTCCTTCTGCTCCTTCTCGATTTATTTGTTTATCATTTCAAGTTATTATTTGTCACAACAAAATACAGAATACTTTATGATTAAATGCTTGTTTCTCTATGAGCCCCCGAGAGTGTGCTACATACAGTAAATTAAGAATGTAAGATTTCATTGTAAATTTGTTTCTTTAGTTTATAATTTTTATTGTGTTTTTATATGGTTGATTGTTCGAGAGAAACTCAACTCAACACGTGTTACATTAAACAAAAAGGAAAATACATTTCACAGAGACTCTGTGCATTCATTAACCACCTACATTGAACATTTCCCACTTCATGTTTAAAAGCATAAGAATGTTTAGGGTAATTTAATGGCTGCCATTCAATGTTGAGGGACCTACTAATATATATTTTCTTTAAAGATATCACAGATTTTTTCTGTAACACAATAGAAGGCAAAGTCTTTACAGGACTTTATTTTTTTAATTTCTGAAATTACATAATATTGTTTGCAGGCAGGTTTAGAATGGGATATGTAAGGGATAATGTATAGCTTTACTCGATCATCGCAAAATAATTGACCGACACGTAGTTTAAAATACCGAGCCGCCTCGGCGAGGTGTTTTAAACGTCAGTGAAGGTCAATTATTTTGCGATGATGACCGAGTAAAGCTATACATTATCCCGCTTATTACATGGCTAACTTACTAACAATATACCTAATTCATTTGACAAATCGCAGTTCTGTGGCTCTGTCAGCCCAAATAAAGTGATTATTATTATCGCGGGCAGCCTCTGTTCTGGCTCCGCTGTAATCGTCACACACACTCCGCTGTCAGTGCAGCCGCGGCAGGTGTGTCTGATTTGCTGCACTGATGTGGGCTTGATTGCGAACAGCTGCGCACATCGGTCATTATTGTCCCACAGCGGTCATTATTGTGTAATAATGACCGCTGTCGGGGGGCTATTGACCAATCACAAGCAAGCATTTCGACGAATGTGAAAACGCCATGTAATAATAGCTGCTAATTCTATTACCCTTTACGGCAACTCAACTGTGCCATTTGTTCACATTTGTTAGATTTGAGTTTGAGACCTCTGATGGTGGTAAAACTGATTCGAAAGTATAAAATATATGGATATTTCTTATATTTCCATTTGGACGTGACAAAACAGGGAGTGTGCAGCTGTTCACACAAGTGATTACGGCCCATGGTGGTAATAAAATAATAATCAGATTCAGCATGACTATTATCTTTCCCCCAACCCCTATAATCTTTCAAGTCAACAGGGACCACAATGATTAGAATAATATCAATGTATCTTTGAAATACTGATTGGAAAGTAATCAGTTACTCAGCATTACTTGAAAAGTAAATTATTCACAGGAGAGTTACGTCTTGGGGTATTGAACCCAATATGCAGCTATAGAGCAAAGATAGGTCTTGTTCAAACCCAGTTTTGGTATATTTAAGAATATAATGGAATGGTCGGTATTCAGTAGGGGTGTAACGATGCATAGATTAATTGAAATGCATCGATTCTAATGTGTTAGAATTAGGGATGTCCGATATTATCAAAAAAAAAAAAAAATCTGAACAAATTCTGATTTTATTTATTGTCAAAAGTATGCATAATGTTGTGTTAATTCCACAACAAGAGATATGTAATGTTAATGACCTGAAATTCTATTTTTTGGGGGGGGGGGGAACCCTGCATATATCGGTATCGGTTGATATCTGTATCGGAAATTAAGAGTTGGACAATATCGGTATCTGTAAAAAAGCCAATATCGAGCATCCCTAGTTAGAATCGATGCATCGATTTGAATATGTTAGAATCGATTATAATCTAAATTAAAATCTTTTTTTTTATGTTTTTTTTTTTTTGTGTGTATTGTTTTTATTGACCTATAGTCCATTCATGCTGAGTGAATAATTTCCCCCAGCCACATTTGTGCATTCAATTCTTTTGGGGGAATTAACTGATCGAAAATGTATCGATTTATTAATCTAATCGAATCGTGGTCAAATGAAGAGATTTCATGATGCATTGAATCGTTGCCTGAATAATCGTAATCGAATCGTTGTGGGGTCGAATCGTTACACCCCTAGTATTCAGCCAAGGGTCGATACACTGAGGGAGAAATTGTACAGTCCAGGGGTGTACGGGGGGGCAGGAGAGTCAGACAGGCTGGGGTCGATCCTGGGAAGGATGAGAACAATGGGTTAGACACGGTCAAAGCACAATGAATGGACTATAGAGAACAATACAAGAGAGCAGAATAACCCGAGTCACTCAAAATAAACATTCTTTTAAATAGGTCAAAGCTAAAAGTGATGTACTTCTGCAACTGAGGGTCTTACAGGGTTAATGAAGTAGACCTCTTCTAACAATGGCCTCTTGCCATGGTACAAGTCCTGCAGGGGTCTGAAAGAAGGTCATCAGGTTGTGCCTTGTGTCGAGTGCAACCCGTGTTGCTCTTCCTGCAGACAGCTGCCTTGCATCCAGGAGGTTGTTGTCTCCTTCCACATGCCGCCTCCACTCCCCTGGCTGGATGTCTCCAGTTGTGGTGGTGCTGTCGGTGTAGTTGGCCGGAATGTATCTGGTGCTCCCTGGATTTGCAGCATCTGTGCATGCGAGGAAGTGGTGCAAAGCTACACACAGGCCTTCACAATGTGAACAGTATTCGCAGGGCTGCACTCAATTGGCCGGCCAAAGATCCTCCACCGGGACGACATGATGCCAAACGCATTCTCGATGATTCGCCATGCCCGGCAATGGCGGTAGTTGTAGATCTGTTATACAGTGAGGTTGGAGCCTGTGGAAATATAAAAGTGACAGGAATCTATAAATGCTGTAGGTATAGGTACCATCATTTTCATCCATCCAACTATCATAATGCACACAAGTTCAATTTATAATGTAAGGGCTTGTTGAAACAAGTATGCATACAGGTGTTTGTATACATATGTCCAGTACCAGTCGGAAGTTTGAGTGCACCTGCTTGAAACCAGGTTGTTTATGATTATCTATGCTTGAAATTAGGGCTGACCCCTATTAGTTGAATAGTCGACTAATCGATCGAAAGGTGCCGTAGTTATATTATATTATATATATATAAAGCTAAAAGAAGAACCTTCAAAAGAAGGGACCGCACACTCCTCAGGACTGATTTAGCTTTTTTATTTGTTTGGTGCACAACGCGTTTCGCTTCTGCTTCCTCAGGTGCTATAATATATATATATTTTTGAATCTTTCTTTCCAAAAGAAAAGAGGCCTAGAAGCGTGGCAACTGCCTAAGAAAACAGGCACAGAGGCACTGAAAGAGGATTTCACCCATCTAATGAACATACTAGACTAGACAAATATCAAGATGTATCCATCAGTGGACCAATTGCATGCTTTCGCAGAGGACAAGAAGCCTTCTGTCGACTCCTTCAGACATTAAGCACCCCCACAGCCCAAATGGAATGATGACAATATATATATATTGTACTTTTTTTTTTATTTTTATTTTTTTTTCATAATCTGCTAATTTTGTCGACTACAAGTCGACTATACAAATCCTTAGTCGGGGACAGCCCTACTTGAAATTGTATAAACAGGTTGATAAACACTTAATATTTCATTGTATGACACATGACCGTATACGTGTGAATATAATCATCTAGTGAATTGCGTTCAGGATCTAAATATTAAATTAGAATATAAATTATATAATAACTCCTGCTGATTCAGACATGTAATAAATTATGATAAAAGCATAAACTCACCAGGGAATGGACGCATCAAATTAGTATGGAGCAGGAATGCAGCATCTCCCACAAGTGCATATGGGTTGGTGACATCTGTGCCTGGCAGGGTGGCTGGTGGTGGCAGTCCCAGAGTGCCCTCGAAGAGCTTGGTCCTTGAATATTTGTGTCCACCATTGTGAAGCGATACTGAGCATCACATGCAGCCATGAGGACAATTGAGTGTGTCCCCTTATAATTAAAATAGTCGCTGCCGGAGCTCGGAGGGGCTTTGATCTGGACATGCTTCCCGTCTATGGCACCCAGACACAGTGGGAAGTTCCATACTCTCCAGAAATACTGTGCAATGTTCACCCACTGTCTGTGACGGGAAGGCAGGGTTTCCCATTAATTAAAACGTGAATTAAAAAAAAAGAAAAAATGTATCCAAAAATGTATAGTCATAATAGTAATCCACTATATTTTTTTATTTTCTAAAAAATAAACCAGTTCAACACAGGTAACCACTTTTGCTTAATTTCTTTGATAGCTCAAATGTATGCTCTAGTCCAGTGGTTCCCAAACCTCTCCTCGAGACACCCCAGCCGTTCCATGTATTTGTTAAATTCCACCACCAGCACACCTTGATTCAACTAAAGGGCTAGTTAAGTTGAATCGGGTGGTGCTGGTGGTGGAATTTAACAAATACATTGAACGGCTGGGGTGCTTCGAGAAGAGGATTGGGAAGCACTAGTCTAGTCGAGCACTAGTCTAGTCTAGGATTGGGAAGCACAAAGTTCATCATAGATCTAGATTGATGCATTTGACTTTAAAATGTACACACAAAAAAAAGGTCCGGGGGGGTCGGAGGTTCACCCCCCATAGTCTCTGAAAATCCTGTGGGAAACACTGGAAGGTGACGAATTCCGGCTGCAGACAACTCCAAATGAGTGCTACTGCCCAATCTGTAACTTGCTGCTACACTGTGCTGAGGACATCCCGTTGCTAAAAAGCACAGAGTCACAGCCAATCTTTCTGATACACCGACAGGAGCTCTGTGGGTGTTTTGGTGCTGGATAAGAGGGGCGATGCGATGAGTCAACTCATCAAAGTTGTTTGCCGACATCCGAAAGTATTGATGATGCTTCTCCTTGTCCATGTCTCGCATCTCTTGTACCAACGTGCTAAATTCGCCATCCTTGGTCCTTTGCTCATTGAGTGGGCACACATTCCAACTTCTGTCTTTCCGATTCTTTCTTCTTCCTCAGCCAAGTATAACAAACAAAGGAGCTCTTCTTGTCGAGGGGTAGCCATTTCAATTTATACTGGGCTGGAGTGTGATCCTTCTTTGTATAATTAACGGTAGATCACATACGCTACAGCATGCGACGCTGATGCTACAGACACCAAAAACGGACTATAAACAGCCTCGTGCGCAGCGTGTCTGCAGCCACGTGCGTGTACGTGTCAGTTTTCGAGTATATTCGTGCCTTAAGTCTCTGTTCTTGCTGCGTGTATGCGGAGGTGCTTGCCTGACCGCAGCAGCTTGAACAGGCTGTTGTTGGGGTGGTGAGGGTCTTTCATTATTCTCCAGGCTCTGGATTTGCACCTCCTATTGTATAAGTCCTGCAGGGGTGGTAGTGCAATACCCGTACTGTAGCACGCTCTGCTGAGCGCACCACTCTCTGTAGGGCCTTCCTGTCCTGGGCCGTGCTGTTTCCAAACCAGGCAGTGATGTTCCCAGTCGGGATGCTCTCTACAGCCCCGGAATAGAAGGAGTGGATTATCTTCCCAGATACTCCGTACTTCCTTAATTCTCTCCGGTGATGGAGGCACTGTTTTGCCTTTTTTACCACAGTATCTATGAGTGTTGTCCATGTTGGGTCCTCTGTGATGTGGACTCCCAGCCAGGTACTTAAAACTGCTCACCCTGTCCACGATAGCCCCATTTATCCACAGTGGTGTATGTGTCCCCTGCTGTATTCTCCTAAAATCCACGATCAGCTCCTTGGTTTGACCAATGTTCAGGAGTAGGCTGTTATCCCGGCACCAGCGTGCCAGTTCCTCAATCTCCTCCCGGTAGGCATTCTCGTTGTTGTTAGAGATCAGACCCACCACCACTGTGTCGTCCGCAAACTTCACTATGGCGTTGGAGCTGAACCTGGCCACACAGTCATGTGTGTACAGCGAATACAGCAGGGGGCTGAGAACACAGCCCTGGGGGGACCCGATGCTCAGGGTGATTGAGGTGGAGGTATGTCCCCCCACCCTGACCGACTGTGGCCTGTCGCTCAAAGTCCAGGATCCAGGCACTCAGGTGGAGTTCAGACCCAGATCGATCAACTTGTCAACCAGTCTGGTGGGGAATATGGTGTTGAAAGCACAACTATAGTCAATGAACAGCAATCTCACATAGCCCCCCTTCTGGCTGTCAAGGTGAGAAAGGGTGTTGTGCAGTACCTGGGAGACCACGTCGTCAGTGGACCTGTTTGTTCTGTATGCAAACTGCAATGGGTCCATGTTACTAGGGAGGGAGGCACAGATGTAATCCTTGACCAGCGTCTCAACGCATTTCATGACCACAGAGGTGAGTGCCACCGGTCTGTAGTCATTTAGGCCTGCTGGGAAGGAGTTTTTTGGTACAGGGATTATAGTGGACACCTTGAAGCTGGCAGGGACCACGGACTCGGCCAGGGATACGTTGAATATAGTGGTGAACACTGGGGCTAGCTGGTGTGGGATATATGTTCTCAGTCAACCGATGTTTGGATAATAACAAAGGTTTATTAACCAAACAGATAGAAATATACATAGTACATAGAGAGAATGGCTGAGGCTCTCGCCCCAGGTGATCAGCTGAAATTACCCAGGTAAAGAGCCCTGGAATGTTGTTGGGAGGAGCATTATATAGTTAAAAGGGGGGGGAGGTGGTCCCATTTGATAGGTCAAATGGGGGGGGGGGATACAGGATTGGGGAGAGGGGGGGGGGACACAGGATTGGGGAGAAAGGGGAGGGTAATGTCTTTACATGAGGGCATTATATTATTCCACACTGGTTAGCACAGGACTTAAGTATTCGTCCTGTTATCCCATCTCGACCTTCAGCTTTCCTAGTGTTCACCCCCATAAACGCTCTCTCCTCACGCTGTGTTCCGTCACCACGAGAGTGGAGTGACCAGTCCTGATGCCTGACTGATCTAGGATATAGGGTCTAGGAGGTCATTTTGTAAGAGATGATCAGTAAGTTAGTTGGATACAATATATTCAAGTGATTTAGAAAGGAAGGAGAGAAGAGACAGGACGATAGTTATCTATGACGGTGGGGTTCATGGTGGTTTTTATTATGCGCAGAGCAGTGTGACCCTGGCTTGTTTTAGGGAGGTGGGAACCACTCCCGAGTTGAGGGAGGAGTTGATGGTTGCCGTTAGGAATGGGAGGATGTCTGGTGCTATGGTCTGGAGGAGTGGGGAGGGTATCGGGTCCAGCTGGCATGTAGTGGGACGGTTTGACGTTACCAGTGTCGAGACCTGGTTTTCTCATGACATGGCTGCCATTGTATTGTATCCCTTTCTCTTGTTTTAAACGCTCCTTTCATGATGACTTGACTTTTTGACCTTGACGTTTAGCAGTGACTCAACTTGACTCGCTTGAGTCTAAACAGTGATTTTGGACTTGCTTAAAGGAAAACTCCAACATTTTGGGAAATTAGCTTATTTAACATCTTCCCTGGAGTTAGACAAGAAGATACATACATTTTTTTTTTTTTTATCTCTGTGCATGCATTTAGCTTAGGGAACAGTCGCTCCCTTAGCGTAGCTTAGCTTCATCACTGGAAGTGGGGGAGTGTTTGAGCCTGACGTTCCCTACAGTGCCCTACAGTCACCAAATACACTCCAAATACAACTCCAAAACGTTCCTGTAAACATGTTGTGACCTGTGTATTTACCACGTGGAGAAATAAAAAATAATTGAATTAGACAATTATGTTTTCTAAGCAGATATACTCGGAAATATTTTTTGCCGAACGACTCCTCTCTGAGCGCAGTCAGTGATTTCTACATGGAAGCCGTGTTTGTTTACATTCTCATTCATTCAAAGGATCCGAACCGATTGAAGTTTATGGATACCATGACTTAGGCTTGCCGCAATAAAACGATTAATCGGCACAATAATTAAAATGAATGCAATGATTTTGACTGGCGCGATTAATTGCTATTTGCGCGTTTGTTTTAATGAGGCGGAACCAGTACCCCTTGTCAGTCACTCTCTGTGTGGGGGGCCGCTGGCCTTACTACAGAGTACAGCACGGGAGCTCCGTGGGGCACTAGCAACGCCACATAGCTTAACTACATTTCTCAATGGTGTTGCTCCTTTTAAGGGGAGACACTGCAGGTGAATAGGGTAAAAAAATTAACTAATAGATATCACAATGAAACTTCCCCAGTTGATTACTTATATTAAGACAAGACTTTTTTGTATTACAAGTTTTCTGAAATTGTATGTTTAAATATGCAAATGAGGCATTATCTACTTAAATATGCACTAATTTGCATATAATTCCAGGACAGAAATCTGAACATTGGATAAAGCCATTTTCAAAATTATAGTTTCATTTTGTTGACATATTAGAGCCAAAGGTTATTACAGAGGGGATTTGGGATATCTCTTTTTATCACTCCATAAATCAGAAAATACTCCATTCAGTCCATTTTTATGGTAAAATTCCATATTTCGCCATGTTTTTAGGAATAAAATGTGATATAAATCAGGGTATGAATGCGATATCAACAAACCCTTCTGTAAATACCTTCAGAACATAGATATGAATATAACTGGAAGGTTTGGTGTATGTGAGTGCTACTGAAGTGGAGATTTCTGGCTCAGAGTATGAGGAAAAACTCTTAAAACTCATTTTTGGGAAAACGCCTTCAAAGTTCTGTATTGTAAAATGCCATACTTTTTTTTTAAACAGATATTTACAAACACAATATATAATCAAACCATTAGTAATAGACAACCTAAACACATGCCCGATAACTGAATAATAATAATAATGATGTTATTGAACTGAACAGAACTACACACAGGCTACAAACAGTGTAGTACAGTGTAGTACCCCCTAATAGGCAAAAAATATTTAAATAGATATCACTATGAAACTTTCCCAGTTTGTTATGTACATATAAACTAAGAAAAAATATATTGCAAGTTTTCTGAAATTTATGTTTATATATGCAAATGAGGCACTTCCCCATTAAATATGTGCACATTTATGGATGCAATAAGGCAAAATGAAGTAAAATAAACAACTAAATGTGTGTTATTGACGTTTTATTGTCACTAGTTTCATAGAAGACATGTTTAGGAAGCAAAATATAACAATCTCAAAATCAACAAAAAAAGTATATTTGCCTATTCACCTGCAGTGTCTCGCCTTAACCAAGTAGTGTTCTTTGTAGTGTAGCTATTTTTAGACCCAAGTAGTTACTCGCTACTGCTCGGAGAAACTGGACTGCTAAATAAAGATTAAAGATCTAGCGTTGATGCTATCAACATTAGCTAAATAGCTAACAAACTAAATACAACGTATAGCATAGCTAGCTACAACACAGAATAACGTTAATACAATTACATGCATTATTGTTTACAATGAACGGGTAGGGCTAGTCAAAGGACTGGACACAGGGACAAGTTGAACATGAATTAATTTATTATAACAGGTAGTTTCGAGTCGTGCCTACGCACCACAGGGCTACTATTCTATTATATACGGCTTTGGCGCTTCCTCCTCATCGTTGATTGCCTGTAGTAGCTGCATCTAACGTTAGTAGCTAACGTTAAAACTAACCTAAAGTTAGTTGTTCACCAACAATCTCAACATTTGTTTTATCATTAGCTCAAAAACACAGAACCGGACGAGACAAGTTCCGCTCAATACGTTCTGCTAGGATAATAACAACAATACTTCCGCTCCGGACCGGTGGGTGGGTTTCAAAATAAAAGTCTAAAACACCGGAAAAGATGTTTATTTTGTACAGCGTTTTCCTCCACGAGTACTCGAGTACATCATGTGATCAATCGACCTGGATTATTTTTGCCCATCCCTAGTTTATCCTGTGCTGAAGTCTCCATTCCAATAGAGATAGTATATATTTTGGTGTTTTTGATTATTGTTTCACTGCCTTTTTATTTATTACGTTTCCACAGTTTTTTCCTCGTACTTTATTAACATTTTGTACATGGTACCGCAAGGTACATTAATAATAAATGTACATGTTAAAAGGATGATACAAAAAGCCAGACAGAGGGCTTGTTTCCAGTTTCAGTTTGTTTTATAATAAACAATCAAACTGAGCATTTTTTTATTTAGGATATTTAAAATATCTTCCAATGTTAAATAAAGGTTTATTGCACTTTGAAACGGTTTCCTTGCATTATTATGCTATTGTTATATTAATAATATAACAATAAAAAGGTTAATTGAAAACGTTTGGGAAATACATTTCTCAAAAAAAAAAAAAACTCTCAAACCGCAATAATATCGCTTATCGCAATATTTTCTGGGACAATTAATCGCCCAGCAAAATGTGTTATCGTGACAGGCCTACCATGACTTAAAATCCTCTTACCTTGACGATTAAAAGCCTCCCCAATTTAGAAAACTGTAATCCAATGGCTCGTATTGATATACTACTAACTACTGCACGCTAACGGAGATAACCGGAGCTAACACTAAAGCTAATATAATGACTTCCTTTCTAGGGGGTTTCAAAATAAAAGAGCGACGTCTATAGCAGCGGAATACGTTTATTTTGTACATTATCTAACGTTAATACGAACCTAAACTAACGGTACAACTAACCTAAAGTTAGTTTAGGTTCGTGTTAACGTTAGATAATGTACAAAATAAACGTATTCCGCTGCTATAGACGTCGCTCTTTTATTTTGAAACCCCCCAGAAAGGAAGTCGTTCGGCAAAGAGTATATCTGCTTAGAAAATGTTATTGTCGAATTCAATAATTTTTTATTTCTCCACGTGGAAAATACACAGGTCACAACATGTTTACAGGAACGTTTTGGAGTTGTATTTGGAGTGTATTTGGTGACTGTAGGGCACTGTAGGGAACGTCAGGCTCAAACACTTCCCCACTTCCAGTGATTAAGCTAAGCTACGCTAACGGAGCGACTGTTTCCTAAGCTAAATGCACGCACAGAGACAAAAGGTATGTATCTTCTTGTCTAACTCCAGGGAAGATGTTAAATAAGCTAATTTCCCAAAATGTTGGAGTTTTCCTACCTTAAGGTTAAGACTTGTGACTTACCCACCCACCTCTGGTGTTAATGTTAGTGCCTTTCTTCACTGAGCCACAGTGGCTTAAGTTTACCAGTATGTCAAGGTGCCCACTCGAAGATGTGAACCACATCCCTCAAACTCGTGGCTAAATTTACAGATAGCAAAGTCCCGGTTCTGCCGCCTTTGGATGGCTAATTTTATCAACAGAAAAGGCTGACCTTTTATGTCCTGCGAGTGGTAGGCTACAGGGTGACACATCTATGCAAGAGTTAGGTTACTGCTATAGCCTGCATCGGACCTTTTATTGATCCAAGGCATTTGGCCTAGTGATTTGACTGTGATCAAATTGTTCTACAACAAAACAGGGACAGATGGCAACGGTGCTCGTTACTAATGATGATAATTCTGATTTCTATTCAGCTGTTGAGTCCCAGGCACCACTTGCGCATGCATAATGCACGTTGTTGAAATGTATACGTGTCCTGACTGGTCTCCGTTAATGCAACTGTGATCGGAGAATCAAATGTTACTGTGCTTATGCTCATGCAGTGTTCCTGTGTTTACATGGGTTGTGCTGTCATACTCACATTATTGTCTTAATCGCATCAGTCGTATCATCCATTCATAACATCAGATAAATACAGAATTTGTTTTCTATTATTATGTAGGCCCTGTGCATTATTTGGTGACAGCGGCACGGTGGTGTAGTGGTTAAACACTGTCGCCTCACAGCAAGAAGGTCCAGGGTTCGATTCCCGCTTGGGGACCAGGTTTCCATGATGCCAGTTACCCAGGTGGGGTATCTCCCAGGCCTTTCTTTGTGGAGTTTGCATGTTCTCCCCGTGCTCGCAAGGGTTTCCCCCCCGATAAGATAAACCCAATGGAAAAACATGCACAACAACAAGATCGCTAACGCTCTGGCGTCCTTGACGAAGACGGACAGGAGCACTTGGATTGGTCCCCTGGCGCGGCTCATGTTGACTCCTGTCTGCTCCCGGCTGCCCTTGGGGGGGGAAGGACGATGGGATGGGTTAATCGCAGAGACGAATCGCATGCATGCATCGCATGCGTGACGATTGATGACCTCTGAGCAGGTCCTAAATTATTATTATTTGTATTTTATTTCATTTAACAGATTTGCCTGTGCCTTTTTTATTTCTTCCCCCCATAGGTACCAATATTTAGCAAAAAGGAAGAGGTTTTTGGCTACTTGGCAAAGTACTCGGTTCCGGTAATGCGCTCGGCATGGATGATCAAGATGACCTGTGCATATCATGCTGCCATCACAGAAACTAAAGTCAAGAAAAGGCATGTGATAGATCCCTGTATAGGTAAGCAAACAGTGATTCTCAACATACACATTTAAGAGCCCTTCGTTGACTTTGTTTTGAAGCTCATTTCAGTCACTTTCTGCTTCGTTTGAAATTAGTTAATGAATAGCCATTGTATAACACTGCCACGTGTGTTCATTGCTATGGGAGAAGATAAGTTCACTAGATTGTGTGTACTAGATTGTGTGTAGCTATGAAATGCAGTGTGCAGTCTCAAGAAATATGTGTGTGTGTGTGTGTAGAATGGACCCAGATCATCACTAAGTACCTGTGGGAGCAGCTTCAGAAAGTGGCTGAGTTCTACAGGCAGTCTCCCAGCCAAGGCTGTGGCTCCCCACTACCAGCCACCCCAGCTGAGGTGGAGACGGCCATGAAGCAGTGGGAGTACAATGAGAAGCTAGCCATGTTCATGTTTCAGGTCAGATACATATGGTTCTTTGATCTCCTTGATTCATGGCCTCTCTTTGGCTTTTTAAAGCAATTGCTACTTTAATGTTGTGTCCAGGGAAGCCAGGTGTATGTATCACATTACCATTTATTTATTTTGTTTTATGTTTGTTTATGTGTAAGAGGAACAAGTGCTCATATATTAGACAAATTTGATTAAGCCAACCGATTCTTATGTTTTAATCACTGTAATTACAGTGATCACACTGTGCGCTTGCAGCGTTCTAGAGAACTGCTCATCTGATTCACTTCAAGACAGAGATACTTCCATTTTAGTTAGATGTGAAGTTGTGATTGTGATTTATTTTTTGTTGGTGATCAGGATGGCATGCTAGACAGACATGAATTCTTGACGTGGGTGCTGGAATGCTTCGAAAAGGTCCGACCGGGGGAAGACGAACTTCTCAGACTGCTGCTGCCTCTTCTTCTACAGGTATGGCCATCGATGGATTTATTCAACACCTCCGTTTGCACACTCGCACGCTGATGGGATTTCATTCTCCATTGATTTATTCACAAAGGCAATTTGTCACGGAAGAAAATTCCCTCTGATGACTTTATATGTCATGCCATTAGGCACGCTGACACCGGCTGCTTTGGCCCATAGTCGATCATTACATTTTCCATTTGCAGCGAAGCTAACCAGATTTTTAATGGTAATTGAAAGGGGGTAACCTTGTGAATGTCGCCTGTCCCACAGTACTCCGGGGAGTTTGTCCAGTCGGCCTACTTGTCGAGGAGGCTGGCGTACTTCTGCACTCGCCGCCTCAACCTGCTGCTAAGCGACGGGAGCCTGGGTCCTGGTGGAGGAGGCCACCCGGCCCACGGCATCCTGGCGCAGCCGGGCAACGCCCTGCCCCCCACGCCAACCTCTCAGCCCACGGGGGGGAACCAGGTCCAGACCCCCTTCACAGACTTCTACATCTGTCCCCAGCACAGGCCTCTGGTGTTCGGCCTCAGCTGCATGTTACAGGTAATACGCGTGCTGAGGATATCAGGGGAGGGGGGGTGGATTAGCCTCTGCCTGTTGGTTTGTTTGTCATGAGTGATGTCTCAGACGCTGCTAATCCAATGTTAGCAACCCTTCCTGTCTGGCGTTAACACTGTTACACTGATTGGCTGAGAAGTTGCTGTAGTGTCTGATATCTTAGAGAGACAGTGGGGGCAATGATGCAACCAAGGTGTCCATGTGTCCTTACATTTCTTAAATTCACATCCAAGCACCAAATGCCTGTAAAAGTAATCTTTGGCGAAATCAACGAGAGTTGAATTTGAAAGCCTTGTTTATCTCGTTAGTTTTGGTGTTTTGCTATTCACGTTGTCAATCTTTGTCTCTGCGTCCACTCTCACGTGATTGGCTGTTGCCTGTAGCGTCTATATGGATGTTATGGAGCTAGCCAGTTAGCTAACCTTAGCTAAACTCTTCCCTGGTTTTCTCCCTGTGCTTTCCTTCTCCTGTTAACCCCCTTTATTTCAAAGCATTTCTCATTCTTGATAGTTAACGGGTGTCATTGCAGTCGTCACTTAAACTGGTGATTCGCATCGCATTACCTATTCAGAATATAAACGTGAACTATATTGGCTAAAAGGGTAGGAGGGGGGGCAGGTGGCGCACGGAGATTACGTTTGTCACCAACACCGGGAGACACTGGATTCGCCTGTTCGAATCCAGCTCCCGGCGGCGTGTTGCTTTCTAACAGCGGAGGAGTGCAAGAATGTGACAATTTGACCATGTGACCGCGGCAGCGCGAGAGAGCGGCAGTGCGGAAATAGGCCGTCTATTGCCATTCTCTAAGACAAACGCTAACCTTAACCAACTCCTTAACAGCGCCTAAACTTAACCGTTCTAACCTTAACCAACTCCGAAACAATGCCTAACCTTAACCTTAACCTTAACCATGCCTAACCTTAACCTAAACCATAGAAAGAATATTGCCATTCTCTAAGACAAACTCTAACCTTAACCAGCTCCTTAACAGCGCCTAAACTTAACCGTTCTAACCTTAACCAACTCCGAAACAATGCCTAACCTTAACCTTAACCATGCCTAACCTTAACCGGCGAAAGAATACACGTTAAAAAAAATTGATGGGATTCGAACTTGTCAACAACGGACCGCAGGACCGCTGTGCTGCCAGGTGAGCTGAGCTTCGAATGAAAATCATGGCGGATTAGGGCTACATAATGCCGCAAGCTCTGCCGCTCTGCCGCTCCGCTCTGCGGTTGCCACGCCTGCCGCGGGGCGTGTCGCAGCCAATCAGGGAAAACGCGGAAGCAACGGCAGCACTGCTCCGCTGTTAATAAGCAATAGGCCTCCCGGCGTTGCTATCAGCTTGGCTGGCCTCTCACACTGATACAATTGGCTGTATCAGGGGGTGGGAAAGCTGAAGGGTGGGTCCTGGGCGTTGTGGACAGCGACCCCTACAGTTCGGTCGGGGCGCCTGCTCAGCAAGGTTGGAACTAAGGAGAGATAGTGTGGCCTCCCACACGCTACACTCTCCCCGGTGAGAACCTGCGCGGCCAGGTTGGCCTGCCCCAGGCTGCACATGCGTTGGAGGAAAGCATGTGACAGTCTCCGGTCTCCCGGACCAACAGTAGGGGAAAGTACGCAACAACCAGGAAGGGTGGGATGGGAGAAAAATTGGGAAAAAGGAGGGGAAGAAAGATAAAAAAAAAAGAGAGGGTAGGAAATATTGCCTGGTAAATAATTGTCTAACTCCACCAATATTTGGGCAAAAGACGTGCTGTAAAAAGTAGGGGGTTGACTTGATCCATTATGACAACAGAGTGCCTGCTAAATGTGACAGTTCTACGCTATGTCCATGTGGCTTAGAGAATAGTGGAGGGTGGTTGGCTGAGATGTGGAATGGCTTGTTGTGTGCCTACTGCTACCCACGGTTCCAACTAATTGTTCTACCTGAGTTTTAATGCTTTCTGTAATGTAACCAAAAAATTTCCCAAAATTATTGAAGCCATAGTTGCCAAGTTTGAAGTGGGAGCACACTCCTACGAGAGAGTTGGATGACGTTGCGCTGTCAAACATCTCTGCCCCAAGAGGAAGAGCAATTCTCACAAACTACAGTGCCAATTACTTAATATTTATTGCACGCAATTATGACTACCGGTATATGAACAAAGACCTCTAGTGCTTTTGGTGATGCAAGACCTTTTCAGTACCTGTCCTGTAGCCAATCAAGTGCGAACTCCTCACTGGCTGGAAGCCACTGGGGAGATGGCCAAGTGCGCCCATTTAGGATTACTGTTTTATTTAATTTATCATGTGGCAGCGTAATGCAGAGTAATGCTTGATTGGACAGCACACTTCAACCTCAGTGCAGTGTAGCTAGATGCGAGGGGAATTCCTTGAATTGGATATTGACATTTTTATAGACTAAGCATTAATCAGGACAGATCAGCCTGATGGCAAGTCGCCCAGGGAAGAAAACGGGTGTGAGAAGGACATGTGTGGATGATATGTGTTTTTGCCCCAGAACCAACTTGACTTAAAGGCACACGCCAGCAGGGCTCTACGCTAACCTTTTTCACTAGGGGCACAGGTGCTCCTAAATGAAAAAATTTAGGAGCACACAAAGAAATTTAGGAGCACCCAAAAATATTTAGGAGCACAGTGAAAATATGTCAAGTAACAGAGTTTCCTTTTTTTTTCAAAAATAAATTTATATTTGTACTGTGCGTGCATGTGCAAACGGGACACATCTGTGCAATAGCACATACCACCAAAGTCACTGGCCCACTGTGTGCGTGTGTGTGTATCATCTGCGTGTGCAAACGGGAATGGGACAGACATTTGAACTATTAATTAAGTGATTAATGCCTACTATGGCAAAGTTGTAGCCAACAACTAGGCCTAATAAGAAAGGCAGTGATATTGAACAAAAAGGAGACACTTTACAACCAGGGCCATCAGTAGAGGGGGGAGCTAGTGTTGCTCTTTTAGAAAAATAATCCTTTCAGGGTTGCCTATTGAAATACTGTACACCTCCAGTACAGTAGTTTGCGTGTCAGGTAGACCATTGATTGACAGTCGATTCTGCCAATTACGACGTCACACCGTTGCACTCTGGCCGTCCGGCGCTGCAGCTGGACCCTATTGCCACACCGCTTGCACTCTGGCCGTCCGGTGCTACAGCTGGACCCATTGCCCACCTCTGCGGTTGATAACGCTAGCCAAGTTAGCTGTACACACATACACAGTGGGCCAGTTGTAGGGGTGTAACAATGCATCGCAATGCATCGATCCTACTTTGCAATATTTACAAAACATTTGCGCAAAATAAAAATGAATGGGCTTCGACATGGCTGTATTATTGTTTGACTCAGACAGTGACGCAGCCGCTGATCATTACTTTCGGTTTCCAGTCGAGTGACCACAGGAAACTACTGTGATTGGAACGTTTATGCGGCTGTGAACTGTGGGACTTGTAGTTTTTTAACGATTCTCGCAGCGGAGAAAAAAAAGGACGAATGAGAGGCTGTACTCTGCACTCGCTGGCCCCACTCGCACGCCGAGTACTTGATTTTGCATGTTCGCACGCACATATTTTTAGGGGCATATGCGAGCAATATGGTCGCACTGTAGAGCCCCAACATTTGGGGAAATTAGCTTACCGTCTTGACTCTTCTCCAGAGAGAGACAAGAAGATAGATACCAGTTTACTCTCTGTGCGTTCAGTAGAAGGCTATCTGGCTGCACGTTAGCCTAGCTTAGCACAATGAATGGAAGCGGACATGACCGGTTAGCCTTCGGGAGAGGTGTTAGCAAGGCCAGATTAAGACTTCAGAGTCCCCTGGGCCAGATTCTTGTGGAGGCCCCCCCACACACACGTGCACGCACGCACAGTGGCGTTTTTATGTCACTTTAAAAAATATATAGAATACCGTAATTCCTCGAATAGTAACCCCGGCTTGTATTTGTTTCAACTGTAGTGGATACCAGGCTTGTATTAGGAGGAGGCATGTATAAGAGAGAGGCCTATATTTCTAATTTTCGTATCTCTTTTATTTTTTTTACTGAATGAATGAATGAATGAATGAATGAATGAATGAATGAAAACTTTATTTAACAGATTGCAGAATGGGTACAATACAGTACGGCTCAATACACACAATTGTTAAGGCAGGGGATGCAGACCTGAGAAAGACGTTTGTCTTGTTTACATCAGGGTCCCCCATTTTCAATTCATATAGACATTTATGACATACACAACATACATGACATTTATGGCATAGGGACATATAGGTATTTAGTACTAGTGTGTAGTGTGGAGGCCCCTAGTCGCGTTATTTCTAAACCTAGCCGCATTTCTGGCAAGACGCTCTCTGATTGGCCGATGCCTGTTTCTACACTGGTTAAGCTTAGGCACTCTTTCGAAGTTGGTTAAGGTTAGAGTTTGTCTTAGAGCGTGACGGGCTGACGGCAAGTTCTTTCGACGGTTAAGCTTAGGCACTCTTTCGAAGTTGGTTAAGGTTAGAGTTTGTCTTAGAGCATGGCGATAGAACGCCAGGTAGTTTGCAGGCTGTTTGACGAGGAAATGGGCAAAGACACAGCTCGTCACGCGATTGGGCAAACATGTCAGTGGCCAATCAGAGAGCGTCAGTCAGTGCCAAATAATCATTCAGTGTCACAGTATGACATCGATCTCCAAAATAAGAAAAAAAATAAAAATAAAATGTGGGGTGACGAGGGGCCTCCAAAAATGTTTAAAATAAAAGTTAAAAAAAATAAACAAATATTTGGGGCCTCTAGTGACGAGGGGCCTCCAAAAGAAAAGAAAATAAAAGTAAAAAAAATAATAATAATAATAATTTGGGGCCTCTAGTGACGAGGGGCCTCCAAAAGGCCTCTAGTGACGAGTGGCCTCAAAAAATTAAAAATTAAAGTTAAAAAAAAATTGTACGAATTTGGGGCCTCTAGTGACGAGGGGCCTCCAAAAAAATAAAAAAATTAAAATAAAAAATTAAATTAAGTTTTTTTTTTTTTTTTTTTTTGATGCCCCTCATCACTCGAGGCCCACGGGCCGCGGCCCGGTCGTTAATCCGGCCCTGGGTGTTAGTTGGACAATGAGAGATGAAACTGGTATCTATCTTCTTTTCTCTCTCTGGAGAAGACTGTAAGCTAATTTCCCAAAATGTTGGCGTGTTTCTTTAAATGTCAAGCTGGCTAACGTTACCTGTAATGTCACCAGTTAGGCTATATCGGAAATTAATTTCAAGTATTAACCTAGCTATAGCTAGTGGTGGTGCTTTCTCTTCCTCTTTCTTTCTCTCTCCCACTCTCTCACTCATTGGCTTTCACAGTAGCGGCTGCTCAGACTGACAGGAATGCTGCCATTCATTCATAAACTGTAGGCCATGGCTAAGATACTATCGGGGCATTTAACTGCCCATCATCATTGTTTTGTCCCTCACTTTATGAAAGGAATGTATTGCAGCAAGGGCATTTTCAATTTCACATCCTCTTTCATCCGACCAACTTGTGCTACAGCTGTGTAATACATACCGTGGGTTGTGCCTAAATGCTCGTTCCGGGTGCATTGTGGACCCGATGACATGACAGTAACGCTAGCCTAGTGTTTAGGTTATAGGCTACATGACATTCCAGTGGTAGTATGTCTGGTCTAGCTTCTGATTTTCATTGTCAAAATACATTTTCATGTGCAACTGTACCAACCTAATATGGGTTGTGCAATGCGCATGTTGCCTACTGTCTGTCAGCTGTACTTGGTAGGCTAGTGACTTGTCAACTAGGGTTGGGCCGATGCCATGGACCACTGAGTCCAACATCACGATTTAACCCCCCCCCCCCCCAAACCCCAAATCATATGCCAATTTGGTACATTGCCCAACCTTATTGTCAACACAGTTGGCCTTTTTTCCTTCCCACAGACGGTGGATGATCTCTGTGTATGCCAGTGTGCAAGTGTGTTTGGGTACCAGTAATTATTATTAATGGTGTCTGCATTTGTTAAATATTGTAGGCGTGTTCTTTTGCTCTGAAAGAGAGAGAAGAAATGTGTGGCTCCTGCTTGTCTCCCAGGTTTGTTGAACTACTTGTGTGCTATTTTGTGTTCACACTGATGTTTAAAGGATGAGGCTGAGGCAGGCACACTGAACAGGCTGTCTGACTGGATATTCAATCTCGTTAGACTAGATAATAGCTATGTTGTTTTGCACATAGCAACCGTTGTTTCTTCTGACATCCTGTGACAGCCCTCTGTTGATTCCAGAGTGCAGGCATGCCGACTGGTGGAGATTTGCACTCTGAGCAGTGAGCGCACTCTTCTAGCTTTTAATCTAGGGGGTGGAGTTTACTTGTTTATTAAAAAGCCATGTAGACACGATGAAACGGAACGACTATAATAATACAACCAGAGTCCACATGACTTTCAGCATGGAAATTGACATTTTACCTCTATCGGCCAGCTCAACCACAGAAGCCAGAGTACTCTTACAAGTAGCCCAATAGCAGGCCTACAGGAGCCCTTGGCATGTCAGCCAAGACTGTCTGTAAGACTATTGTAGTGATTAATATCATTAAGGACACACATTTAACATATTTGGACAAATGTTCTTTAAGTCAACCAGTTATTGTCCTTTTTGCCTTACTGATCATTTTGAACTGACAATATGCATATTTTACTCATCATAAATATATCATGTCTATATTTCCACATTTGGTGCTTATTTTTATTGCAACGTTGGCCTTAAATCTAATAAAGCGGTGGCATTAAAAGGTCTTAAAAAGTCTTGCATTTAAAGGTGCTATAGATAACATTTTATGTAGTTATATATTTTTTTTTAATCTTTTATTAAATAATAAATAAATGTATTGCTCCCCCCATGCTGGTGCTCTAGTGTGACAGAACCTTTAACTTGCTGTGCAACATGTCACTGCATGCCAGTATTTATTAAATTACACTGATTGGCCCATGAGGTGCTACATAGTTTGTTTGTCCGTTGCAGACAAAAACTACTTGTCTGACTTTGATGAAACCTGTGGAAATGATACATCTTGACATGCTTTGCTTTTCAAAATTACACTATCCTCCATTTGTTCATTAATTTATCTTTTGTTGACACGGCTGGTCTGCTGAGTGGAGGATTCAGAGTGAGGGGGGGGGGGGGGGGGGGGGGGTAGTGGCAGCCGCTGTGGCCCCACCCCTCCCGGCTGTTTGCCATGGCCAACAAATTTAATCTCACCACTTTATCACTGTCTGAGAATTCAGTGCAAGGCATTTTTCTCTCTCTACCCCCCCACACACACCCTCTCTCACTTCCTGATTGACTGCAAACCTTTTAGTTGGTGATTTTGAAAACAGAAACGGTGACCGTTTACTTACTAATCCTGGTGTTCTCCTCCTTGTCTCTCTTCTGTGCCCTCAGAGCATCGTGCTGTGTTGTCCCAGTGCTCTGGTGTGGCACTACTCTCTAACGGACAGCAGGAACAAGACCGGCTCCCCCCTGGACCTGCTGCCCATCGCCCCTTCCAACCTGCCTATGCCAGGGGGCAACAGCACCTTCACTCAGCAGGTGCCCACTGAAAAGCTTAATGTTCACACCTGTGTGACGCAGGCCGGTATCTCTGCATGACTGGGCCCCACTGCACTTCATTCAGAAATAAATAGTGTAATAAAAATTAGACATGTCCGATATTATCGGCCGATATTGGCATTAAAATATAATATCGGAAATTATCGGTATCGCTTAAATTATTTTATTATTTATTAAAAAAAAAAATTATTTATTATTTAACCTTTATTTACCCAGGCAAGCAAGTAAGAACAAATTCTTACTTTATTTATTGTCAAAAGTATGCATAATGGGAAGCTGGGTGGCGCAGTGGGCAAGGCGCTCGCCACCAACGCAGGAGATACTGGTATCGAGCCCAGCTCTCTGCGTTGCTTCCGGCTTGGCCGGCCGTCGTACTGACACAATTGGCAGTGTTAGAGGTGGGAAAGCCGGTGGGTGGGTCCTGGTCGTTGTAAACAGCGACTCCTACAGTTCGGTCGGGGCGCCTGCTCAGCGAGGAAAGGATCTAAGGGGGGTAGTGTGATCCTTCCACACGTTACACCCTCTCAGTGAGATTCCGCGTTGCCAGGTGAAAAGAAGCGGTTGATTGGCTACACATGTGTCGGAGGAAGCATGTGATAGCCTCCACTCTCCCAGACCGACTGTAGGGAGTAGGTGCGCAGCGACCAGGAAGGGGATTGGGAATTGGCATAACGACTAACATTGGGATGATTTTTTTTAATTTTTATAATAAAATAAAATAAAAAATAAAAGTATGCATAATGTTGTGTTAATTCCACGACAAGAGATATGTAATGTTAATGACCTGAAATTATAAAGTTTGGCGGGGGCCACATATATCGGTTGATATCAGTATCGGAAATTAAGAGTTGGACAATATCGGTATATCGGATACCGGTAAAAAAGCCAATATCGAACATCCCTAATTCAAATATGCATACTCATCAATCTGAAAATGAGGCTGCTTTATTAAAAGTACACATAAATGAAAGTTTTTGCTCTGCTAAAAGTGGACCTGATGTTGGTGGGCTGCAGTGTGGCGACTATACTCACTTTATACCATGGCCTGGGTGAATACTCTTTTCTGATTGGCCGGCAGGTGTGTGTTAAAACCGTTTAATGCACACGTAGTTCGGCTCAAGATGAATCACTGTTCTAAATTAATCCGCTACCCAACCTTCACTTCCTAATCCCGTCACTTATCATGACACATACCGTCCTCGTCCTAATTATTCCCAAGTTTAGCTCAAGACCCCCCCATCGTTTTCATTGGCTTACATGTCCTGGCCTCACACAGCGCCAACTGTGGATCTCACCATCTCAAAGACGACGGAGCATAAATATGCAGCAGCATCCCCTATTGATGTTGGTTTTTACTGTGTTGTAAAATATTACATAAATGTTTTTATGAATGACGATATACAATTATTTTTATGACTGGTTATCCAGATACTTTTAGTGTATTCTTTATGGGGAAGGCATGAGTAGTCAGTCACACTGCTGCTAGTGCTCTGTCATTGGGTACAACAGAAATTGCTGTAGGATCTGAATCTGTGTTTGATTACTCATGCCTTCCCACCAAAAAGTTGTAGTAAGAGAGTATATTATTTTCTCACACAATGAACCACCCATATATCCCACTGACATTTGTATTTATTTATAAAAAAGACGAGACATGCGTGTGTCTGTGTAAGCACAATAAATATTCCATGGGCCGGTACCGGGTTGTGAACTGGCCGCTGAGAACCACTGTTGAAAGTACCGGACTTACTGGAAATGCCCATCTCTGATTCAGTGCTTAATGTTTCTTCTCAAACCAGATGATCACATGTACTATTTAACTTACATGTCCCTCAGGTCCGGTCTAAGGTGCGAGAGATCGAGGAACAAATAAAGGAGCGAGGGCAGGCGGTGGAGTTCAGGTGGTCGTTTGATAAATGCCAGGAGACCACTGCAGGTAACGAGACAAAGAGTTATCTCCAAGAATATGCACTGGTGTGACGGCAGAGCGTAGAAATGCTTTGGTAATTCTTTCACTATAAAGGCCTTTCATGTATATCTTCCACAGTCGCACCTGTATTCACAAAGTCAAAAGTTGCCCTAGTGGTGAAATTCTGAGAAGATTCTCACAATTATGATTGTTTCTCAGAATTTAATTTAATTTCTAATTTCCCTTTAGGATTAATTTCCACTAAAGATAAGAGCTATTTATTTAGCATTTGACCCTTAATATCGCTCTTAAGGTGGGGAACTGTTGAGCGTAGAGGAAAGGACTTCTTTACTCGTTATTGGCCGCCAATCGAATAACACCAATAACGAGTTTACTTGTTTTTGGGATCGTTATATCGTTTATTCGCTATATCTATTCATAATTCATAGCTGCAGCCTCTGGTATAGTCTTCAGACCCTGTCTGAGCTGGCAGACGGTCAACACCGCCCTCTACTGCCAGGCGGAGCTATTGCATCTCATTGAAAATTGGCTTGTGTCTTTTAGGATGCGATCTGAGCCGGGCGTGATGACTGGATTACAGTCAAATGCATTTTTTCCGCCTTTTCCTGGAATGACTGAAAAACACCCAAACCATACTCTATTCAAAACAGTATAAAACGGAAATGTACGGATGAAAAAACAATCTGTCTCTGCAATGTTGACTAGAAGCAGCTCACTGAGACCCGACAGCGTTATTAGACCCATAGATATAATATAAGATATATTTTAAGCACTCGCAAATGTCACAGTCTAAAACTATATCCATTGAATAAAGACCTGGCAATGAATGGGGTATCAGCACCCCCTGCTGTGGCGGTCAATGTGTTAAGCGGCAGGCAGAGGAACCTTCATGAATCACTCCTCTAAGCTAAGGCCATGGTTAAACTGCTGAATCCAGCAACGTTTTTGTTGCTGAATGATTACGTTTGCTGTCCCAAGTTAAAAAGAAACAGTTTTGGCAGGATAACGCGTTGCCCTACTGGCAATGCTGAAATTGTGTTTCTGTTTTAATGCTGCCATGTAATCTGCGCGAGCCGGATACGTAGCCGTTGTTGCTCCAACGCCCATGCATAGTAGAGACCCGCACGGTTATTTCCAGTGTTTACAGCAGAGCTGTCCCAAGGAGCTGCGGCTACCATGTGTTGTCAAGTTATTGTTATAAGGAGCCCAGTCCAAGCTACAACAGTCTGCATTCCCTTAACAATTGTTTGTATTGAGCCGTATTGTATTGTACCCATTCTGCAATCTGTTAAATAAAGTTTACATCTATTCATTCTGCTAGCTAGGGCTGACCTTCGATTTTTTTTGGAATTCGAAGCTTCGAGGCAGAGATTCGATTTTAATTTATTACCGGTAATATTTTTATTTTTTTATTAAAAAAAAAATTAAATTTATGTTGTGGGACAGCACTTTGTTCAACTTTGTCAGTGCTGTAAAGTTTAAACCTTTTTAAATCTTAGACAAACTAAGCACTTTGCTTTCATGAAATATTGTAAGCCGTTATTTGAGGCTTTATAAAAGCAGCACAAATCTGTCAGTGCCGAGTCCGACCTCATCTTAAATAACAAACAGCATTGCTTGTTGTAATTAACAAATAGAGGCAGAGTTGATTTTGCACAAACAAACATATTCATTTTTTTTGTTGTTGTACATAATCGAATTTTATTTTCATATTCGAATCCCATGCCCATCGAACAAAGCTTCGAAGTATTTAAGACAGCCCTGCTGCTAGCATTAACGTTACCAAGCTGCTAGCCACAATGCTATACTGTTGTACTGGCATATTCCAATCACGTTAGCACGTAAGTTAACAAAATCAGCGACAATCTTTTTGTGAGACTAAACTCCGCTCTTGGTGGTCAATTGTGTTGATGTTAGTTTTGTTTTATCAACAAATGAGGCAGAACACACAGTGAATGTATCTGTTTTGTTTATTGCACTTTCTTTGCTCACGCGAGGCATTTAAAGATGGTGTTTTTATTTATTTTTTTGCAGGAAGTGTATTGGCACATACAACTTTTCTGATTGGCCTTCATGTTTGAACTACATCGCCACCTACTGCTTTGGCATTGTACTACATGTATAAACATCCCTGTGCTCAGGAGGCAAATTAACTTGCCTGCCATTACGTTGCGTTCTGAAAAGCGAAACTGACCCTGAAAACGAAACGAAAATTGCCCTGTGTGTAACCGCAGCCTAAATCTCCCAGCCTCAAGGAAACATGCCCTGTACTTTAAACGGTCCCTGTCAATTAATTGATGATTTAGGAGATTAACACATTGAGTGCCAGCAGGGGGCGCACGATTTATCGATTGAATGCCAGCCTTTTGGAACAGATTTTTCCAATATTTCATGATTTTCGCGGAGCTATTTCTATATTCTATATTATGGCTATGTGTCTAATACGCAGTCAGCATGTACGAAACGGATTGTTTTTTCATCTGTACATTTCCGTTTTATACCGTTTTTAAAAAACAGACGTTTTTTGACATTTCTAAAAAAAAATAAAAAGATTCTGCAGGAATCGCCCTTTAGTGTAATACACACAACACGTTGTCATTTTCCGTCTGATTTATGAATAGTTTTCAAATAAACGCTAGATTATCGATAGTATATGTGTACTTATGCACGCTAGAGAAGCGGGCTGAAAAATCGATTATCTATGACCTGGTCAGCGCTAACGTCATATACACACATATGAGACACGTCGTGAAAAAAACATCTGATTACCCCAAGACTGGTAAAATAGATTCCTTACCTCACATCAGATGTTCTGCAAAAAGATTATTCCAAATATCGATCGCGTTTATTGATCCAACGTTATGTACTCAAAACACATATTCCACGCTGCTCTGAGGGTCCCCAATGAATGCAGTAGTCTCGGGTTACATTGCCTGAGAAGTAAAATGTGGAATCCGGGTTTTTATTTTTTTTCATGCATCCATTGAGTCCAATCCAATGGGTGCAATACCATCCGGGAGACGATAGGGGGTGGTATTTGCCCTTTTCGAGGTCAGAGTCCCAATGATAACGTGAGGCTGTATTGATACAAAATGAATGGATATCGCTAATAAAAGCAATAACGATTAAATAACGAGATTTCTCGTCATTGGCACTCAACGCATGACGGCCAACAACGAGTTTCTCGTCGTTGGCACTCAAAGTGTTAAGCCTGTTGAGATTTCTCGTTTTGACAATACTGTATATATATATATTTTTTTTTTAAAGCTATTTTTTATGGCATTTTCTTCTTTTATTGTGGATAGGACAGTTTGAAAATTTGGGAGAGAGAGGTGGGGAGGACATGCAGCACATGTCCTGGGCCGGATTCGAACCCAGGACGCTGCGGTTACGCTGAGCGCCTCGACAATACTGTATATTATCTTGACATTAAATTGTAAAATTCTAATATTATTCACATAGTTCATCATTTAACATCATGAACAAACCATTAACAATTAACACATTTACTGATGACAGAAATAAACATCATAATGATATCTTTTGCCGTGATAATCTGACGTCCTGACCATCCTGATCTGTCCACAGGGTTCACCATCGGGAGGGTTCTGCACACGCTGGAGGTTCTGGACAACCACAGCTTTGAGAAGTCTGACTTCAACAACTCCCTGGACTCGCTATACAATAGAATATTTGGCTCGGGTCAGAGTAAAGACGGTCACGAGGTAAGCCTCTCAATGTTTTTCTTCCGCCTCTCTCACTCCCCCGCCTGTGTCTCTCAGACTCTGTCGCGCCCAACAGGGGAAAGCTCTAAATGTTTTTAGATTTGACGAGACAAAATGTCAACGGTGAAGAGGCCAATAAAGATGACGCACCAGGACTAAAGATGACCTATGCTATAAACGGAACCAGTCAATATCCGGGATGCCCCGATCGATCGGCCAGCGATCGATATCGGCCGATAATCAGTATAAATATAAGATTGGGGAATTTACGATAATGCTTCATACTCGGCGATTGCGAAAACCGATCGATGACGCGTGCGAAAAACACAACAGAAACACAACTCTCAGCAGAGTTGGAATGAGAGCGGAGAGCGAGTGTGTGTGTGTGAGAGAGAGAGAACGTGTGTGCAAGCGTGAGAGAGCGTGTGTGTGTGTGTGAGCGAGCATGAGCGTAAGTTACTTACTAAGTGTAATAGACTCGAGACGACGGAGCCCCACTACACCATAGATATATATAAACATTCTTTTTTTAACCTTTATTTTACCAGGTAGTCACTTGAGTTGAGATCAATGATCTCTTTTTCGAGCAAGACCTGGCAAGATTATGCACTACACTGCCCCAGGTGAGAGCAGTGCAGGTCGCTGAGAGACAACCAAGTATGCCGTGAAGACCCGCCCTACTCTGCCTCTGATTCGCAGACTGTGGTGCTTGCATTAGAGAGAGAGCAGAGACTTTCGACTCGTTGTGTCTCAGATAATACAGATAATGCATATGAAAATGGTTCAAATTCATTGAATTCAGCTCAATTCGATTTCAAATGGCAGTCTTTTTTATTATGTATAGGTCACTAATAATTATTTAATAAATATTAATTAACCCTTTATCTTCCGGAGATTATTCTCATCTTAATCCCTTCTCTGCCAGTACTGTAAGTCTATGGAGATGTTCCCCTTCTTTGCAGGGCTATAACTTTTTAAATTGTATTGCTAAATACTATGGCCCATTCAACATCAAGTATCTATCGTTTAGGATGTAGCAACGTTCTACTTTTTCATTCACACATTCATACTAAAATACGGTCTAAAGTATAAATATGTTTTTATCGTTTTCTGCAGCATTCCATAGAACGTGAGTTATAGCCATAAATACATATATTAGATCATCAAATGTAGTTTGATACCGATTGACGTCAGATAAAAAATTTCAATTGTACAAGGTCCTAAACGTCATGACTCATCATCTGATGTTGACCGGAGGGGGGGGGGGGTTCGTTTATAATGCAATGACCGACGTTAAATAAATCATGTAGTATGGGTGATGTATTGATCATAGCAGTTTGTATCGAAAATGGTAAACAAACAGGCTGAAACTCACCCCAGTCTCCTCGTAGCGTTGGGTGATGAGCGTGGAGCAAAAAGATTGCTATTATGGGATGTTGATATATGCGATCCATTTCCAGGTTGTATAATACTATATACATCCAAATAACGTTGTTTATTGAATTATGGCAACCGATCGATTATCCAGTGATAGCGAGTGGCCGGACGAAATATGGGTGAGCATCACTTCCGGCCGCTCACTTCCGGTTTTGGCAACTCGCCGATCGGCCACCAGATGGCGGTCTTGAACCGTTGGAGAGTTGAGAGGAGATCTACAGCACCTGTCAAGTCTCCGTGGGTGAAATATGATTGCCATATAGGGCTGGGCGATATAACGATAACGATAAATATCGCGATATATTGTAATAATCAATATTGAATATCGGGAAAAAAAATCGAAAAATCTTTTTTTTTTCTTTTTTTTTTTTTATATATTTTTTTTTGACCTGCAACAGGGCAGTTTTAAAACCAGAGACAGTGGACAGACTTGTCTTTCTTGCCTGCAACTTAAAGTAATGGCTTTGCTTGTCCAAATGACAATACTGACCAAATTGAGATTTATTTTTCTCTTGTCCATTTATTTTGTTTGCTTTCTAATTTAAAATACAGTTTGAAACCGTCTGTACACAGTAGGCTATGTGTGCTAGCAGAGCTAGACTCCAGTCACGAGTCACGGTGCACATGTGCGGTGGTTTGTCCACCAAAAAAGCGCCAAAAGATCGAAAATAAACTAGCAGAGCCAGAACTGTTCAACTCCCCTGGAGCCACAGCCAGCAGAGAAGCCGGTTTACTTTCGCTTTTAAACCAGCTGCAGCCTGAGAACTGGAGTGTGAGGGGATGTAACACTAAAGATGGCGGCAACGACAAAGAATTGCTGCAAAATAAACATACATCTGTTGTTTAAAAAAAAGAAAAAAGAAAAAAAAATGACTTATAACAATTTCGATAATTATCGATATCGAGAAATATGATAACATTATCATATCGTTATCGCAATATGATTTTTTGCCATATCGCCCAGCCCTACCATGACAGATTTTTGAAATATTGATCTCAAAGACGCTGTACGACGTCATTGGCAGATTACGCATGGCGAGGAATGACGTCTAAACACGTCATTGGCGATTAAAGGGTTAACCCAAATCCCAGTTTTGACAGTATAACAAAACAAAAAAAAATCTGTATCGGCCGATATGGCTCATAGACGATCGGTGATCGGTATCGGTGGCAAAAACCGTGATCGGGGCATTATCCTTCCTTTTTGACTCGCTTAGCAACACTAAACTGCAGGTTCCACCACTGTATTCCGTGAGTTTAGATGGTAGCGTCTATGCTGATGTCACCTCAAGATCATTGCACACAAAAATACTAATTATAAGATTGTGATCTATGCTGCGTGTGTGTGCAATCAATCAATCTAATTGTACTGTATGTATCGACCCGATTGATCGCTTGCAGCACATATGTAAATGTATGGTCTGAATATCAGTACATTTCCATTGTCTATGTTCCCTGCTTGTTTGATAATATGTGGACGTTATGTATCAAATGTGTGCCCAGATGTCTCCGGATGACGATGCGGTGGTGACCCTACTGTGTGAGTGGGCCGTGTGCTGTAAGCGCTCTGGCCGACATAGAGCCATGGTGGTGGCCAAGCTGCTGGAGAAGAGACAGTCTGAGATAGAGGCAGAGGTGAGACCCCCCCCCATCACCACATTATAAGACCTTCAATCTCTGAATTATAGTCTCTTTATGGTCTACAGAAGAATGATGTTTTTGTCACCTTGTTAATGTGGGACACCTCTTAAACTGCAACGTCCCTCATATGGGACGTTTTTCAGATTTTTTGCAACCGGCACTTTGGCGACCCCTAGTGGCTCGGGTGTGCATATTTTGTAAAACAATATATATATCGAATTGAAGGCTTATTTGTTGCCTGTCGATAGCGACAAAATCCGACAAAATCCGTTCAGCGGTTATCGAGTTACATGCCGGTATTTGAGGCTTGTGCAAAGTACACGGTATTGCGCAAAATACCACTCCCGACTCAGGCTGCAGTAGTTCCATAAATCTAGATCCGATCTCGAAAATGATTGTGGATCCTTGTAACCAATGGGTGTGGCTTTCCAATGATACCGACATGGGGATATAAATAATAAAAAAAAAACACAAACAGGAAGAGCAAAACAGCCAAATTAATTGAAGTCTATGAGAAAACTGAGTTTTTCTTTGTACACAGTTTACCAAAAGTTTACCAAAATCACTCATTTCTGAATGGATCTTTATGAAATTTGGATATGTACTACATAAGGCTTCAGGCTATGGCTCCGTCTGGATTTGTAAGCCATACCACCTTCTGGGGAAATACTACATCTGGACTACTAACTACTACAGAAAAACTTGAGTAACAAGTTTTTTTACAACTCAAGTTCAGACCTATGTTACTCTATTATGTTAGCACTAAAAGTCATTTTTTTTTTCTGGAATCAGAAACTTCAGAATGTCATCCTTCAAAAGAGACCAGGCTCATGCATGTGCTATAAGTATAAAGTATGTTGTTTTGGTTTGAAAAAAAAGTATGCAGTCCTCAAAAACTAAAACAAAAATGGCCAGGAGACTCATTGCAGGTTAACAGGTTTTAAAGACTTGTAACTTCAGGTTTAATCCAAGGAGTAAGTTTCCCCATATTATTCAGCATTTCTTTTATAGGGCAAACTAGAAGGATTTCAGTTTTGTCCTCTATTTAATTTTAAGAAATTGTTGCCCATTCAGTTATTGCTAAGAGACGAGCAGAAATGGAGTTTAGCTGCTGCATAATTTGCTGAACAATAAAGACTTAGGTCATTAGGTTAGGCTCTCTAGGCAAGAACAACTGAGATATGATCCACTTTTCACAATTAGAGAAATCTCACATCCTTCTATGGTATCGGCCCAGTACTGATATCGGTGCATCCATAGCTTGTCGGTAAATATATTAATTTATTACATGGCGTTTTCACATTCGCCGAAATGCTTGCTTATGATTGGTCAATAGCGCGTGTCAGAGGTCCGATATTACCCGATAACGGACCTCTGTGGAACAATAATGACCGCTGTGCGCAGCTGTTCGCAATCAAGCCCACTGACATCAGTGCAATCAGACACTGCCGGCTGCCAGGGAAGCTGCCGGCGATGACAGGGCGGAGCGATGAGCGGAGCCAGAACCAGTGTTGCGAGTCGATGTAAAATTAATTAGGTATATTGTTAGTAAGTTAGCCATGTAATAAGCGGGGTAATGTATATAGCTATACTCGATCATTGTCGCAAAATAATTGACCTTCACTGACGTTTAAAACACCTCGCAGAGGCGGCTCGGTATTTTAAACTCTGTCGGTCAATTATTTTGCGACAATGACCTCGTAGCTATACATTATTCCTTACATATTAGGCTTTGCTTTTTCCTCCCCTCTCTCCTCGCCATCTTGTGTGTCTTCTGTGCTCTCACTTTAAAACAAAATGACAGCTAAAATGAGGGAAGGTTGTAAACCAATGTGATCCAGCCGACACCAGAGATGGTTTCTTTGCTCTTCGTCTTTCTCTACCCGTGTGTGTGTGTTTGCAGAGGTGTGGTGAGTCGGAGGTGGTGGATGAGAAAGGCTCGGTGTCGTCAGGCTCTCTCTCAGCAGCTACACTCCCAGTGTTCCAGGATGTGCTCCTACAGTTCCTGGACACACAGGCTCCGACTCTCAGTAAGTCTCTCCTCATAGGTTTACTGGGGCCTTAGTTCCTCTTGATTCGATTGGGATTCTCAGTCTCTTTTTTAAGGTTCACAGGTTCACAACCTGACTCTCCTTCCTTAACACATTCCCGCCAAAAACGAGTTTACTCGTTATTGGCCGCCAATCGAATAACGCCAATAACGAGTTTACTCGTTTTTGGGATCGTTATATAGTTTATTCGCTATATCTATTCATAATTCATAGCTGCAGCCTCTGGTATAGTCTTCAGACCCTGTCTGAGCTGGCAGACGGTCAACACCGCCCTCTACTGCCAGGGGGAGCTATTGCATCTCATTGAAAATGGGCTTGTGTCTTTTAGGAGGCGATCTGAGCCGGGCGGGCGGGATTTAAATATTCAGGCGAGCCATTCATACAACGATGGCATCAGTAACTCTGCCCGCCCGCCTGTCATTGTGAAACGGTCGGTAGTGTGGTGCGGACCTCCACAAGCATTATTTGGAATTGCGATAAGATATTTGGATTATCTCTTTTGCATTACATCAGATACAACATCATATATGAATTTGATCGTTGATCTGACGTTTATTTCTACCGCGATCACAGCAATCTGTGTGGACCGTATATGGCTGTTTACCGTTGGCTGCGGTGGGGTGGGGGGGGGGGGAGTGCCCCGCTACGATGGTCATTTCATGTATGGACGAGGAGACATAATAGTGATAATCTAGCGTTGATGTCAGAATGATTATATAATCAGCCGAAAAATTACAACGTGATGACTGGATTACAGTAAAATGCATTTTTCTTGCCTTTTCCTGGAATTACTGAAAAACACCCAAACCATACTCTATTCAAAACGGTATAAAACGGAAATGTACAGATGAAAAAACAATCTGTCTCGGCAATGTTGACTAGAAGCAGCTCACTGAGACCTGACGCCGTTATTAGACCCATAGATATAATATAAGATATATTTTAAGCACTCGCAAATGTCAGTCTAAAACTATATCCATTGAATAAAGACCTGGCAATGAATGGGGTATCAGCGCCCCCTGCTGTGGCGGTCAATGTGTTAAAGGTGGGACAGTGATATAACAATATTATATTTTCAACCCAGGGTTTGACATTAAAGGCCTCCTGTAATCCCAGGGATGATACAAACGGATGTGACTGTAAATAATAAGACTAACAGAAAGAAAGCCTATTTATTAGGTTAATCCACATAAGTGCCTTGGACCTTCATTCTTTTTATTTTCATTATTATTATTATTATATTTCGTAATAAGAAACTTCGTTCACCCCTACTAAATAAAGGTATTCAAAATCATCTTCAATCCAATAAATTGTCACTTTTATCCATGAAAACAAAAATACATTCATAAATATTAGTAAATGGCCTAAATAAAATGGGGCCAACCTAACTTTAACCTACATGTTTTGCTTTCATCCTTGCATAGAACTCTCTCTCTACTCCACATTGACCTGTCATATTGACAGCATCCTGTTCGTGATTAGAATCATGGCTTTGGTTAACAACCATTTATGATCTGATGTTAATTAGGATAATATGTTTTTCACTACTTAATAGTGTTAGTGTTTCCTCCCTTCACCGGCCCTCCTGTTTTCCGTGCGATCATTGTGCCACCGTCTCTTTCTAAAGTAGACTTTCATCTCGCCAGCCATGATGAACTCTGCAAGGTTTTAAATATTTGAGCAATCCGCGCTGACCTTTGTAACATTGATGTGTTGACGCTATGGTTCTTTTGGCCACGGTTCCTCATGTAATTTGCTCATTGCTTGACTACTGCGGTCATTGCATGTCATTAACATCAAATAAACTGTGGTAGAGTTGTGTCATAATGATTATATAGTGTAAATATATATATTGGGGATGGGCATTTTTTTGTGATCAAATATTTTTTATTTTATTTTTTCAAACATTTTCAACACACAACTCGCAACACAATAATAGCAATAATACATAAAAAGACATCCAAAAACATCAACTAACACAACAATGATTAGACAATAAATTAGACAGATTATGCATTTAACACCCCAAGCCCCCTCCCTCACCAACCATCGCAGCCACGATCCCCAACCCTCGAGAGCCCAGAGTCCGGCACCCCAGCGAGTCTCTTTAACACCCGACCCGCCGAGGGCCGGAACCAAGGGCCCCCCACCCCGAGCCTGTGACTCTCCGACACAATCAAAGGGGATGGGCATTTTAAAGAAAAATCCAGATCCATTGATCGCATGCTATACTCGAGTGATCGTGTATTACTCAAAGAAAAAAAAGGAAAAATTTAAAAAAATTTATTTAATTTATTTTTACATTTAGTTCATTCACGTATATGTTTAAGGAAACCAACAAACAGTTATAATCTTACACATACATGTGAAACAAATATGCAAATAAAACAAAACAAATATATATTTGTAATTAAAATCTTTTTTTCATAAAAAATATTTAATTCAAGATCGATTTTTCTCATAGCTACGAGTAATCGATTACTCACGGCCATCCCTAATAAATAAATATATATATATATAGTGATTATATAGTTTTTGCCAACATTGAGCATTTTTGGCTTGAGATGACTCGGGAATCGGGAAATGTTCTACATAGGAAAGAGCCTGACTGGGTATGCAATGGGATGGAAATGAAGCCAAGTCAAGTCAAGAGTTTTATTTGTCACGGCATACAAGCATGCAGTGAAATGCGTGGGGTCTTGCCCGCAACGATTGTGCAATAATACCATAATAAGAATAGGATGAGAATAAGACATTTGTGCAATAATACAAGTAATAAGAATAAGACATAACGGGTATATGTGTACATAAAGTTTACAAAAAGCATGGTAAGACATGCTATGGTCCTGCGATAGTGCAATACACTGTTAGCTACAGATGAGGCACTGGTTCTTATGTACACTACTATACAATGCTATACTATACAATCTACAGTTATACTTTGTGTCCTTATGCTAGCTTGCTATCCATCTGTTTACTATACAAGAAGCCAAATTGATATGTACATCTCTCTGTTCTATCTGTACAGCTGAGCCTGGGAATGAAAGTGAAAGAGTGGAGTTCTCCAACCTGGTGCTCCTCTTCTGTGAGCTCATCCGTCACGATGTCTTCTCCCATAACATCTACATGTGCACGCTCATATCCCGCGGTGATCTGGCCTCCGACTGTCACCTGCCCCGCCCACGTTCCCCCAGTGACGAACCAGGAGACGAATCGGAGCGCAAGGAGCAGGACACGGGCAGCAGTGTCAAGATGGAGGCATGTTGGAATCATGTGTTTTTGTAACCTCTGCCAAAGAGATTATGTTTTTGCGTTTTGTTGGTTAGCTTCTGGGAACAAGATACAGATGGATAGAAAAGTTACGCCTGGATTTGCCATACAATTTTAATAACATTCATGACTCTTAAAGGAAGACACCTATGCTTTGTCCTATTTACACTAAACCTAAACCTGCTTCTCTAGCAAGGATGCCTGTGAAGTTTCGAGTCATTTGGCCTCATGGTGTTATTCTCACAAGACTAGCTCTAGTTGAATTTGGGAAAAATGCATGGGAAACGAAAAGTAATTTTGTCCGATTGGCACCAAACCTGATAAATATGTTTGTCGTACGACAGTGTGCTGTGAGGTAGCATCACCAATGTTGGTTTAGGAAAATAATATGAGGTGCTAATAACTAGGGGTGTGGACATTTCTCGATTCTAAGATGCATTGCGATGTGGACGTGGCCGATTCTGCATCGATGCAGTGACGGAACATAATCGATTATATAAAATTTGTATTCCCGTTCGCTATTTTATTTGCAAATGTGAGTGAAACGCTCACAATGTCGAATCTTGACTTTAGGCACATTTCCGCATATAACGTAGAACATTTGCGCATATTGCTGTGGTAAAAAATGGTTAGTAAAAGTTAGACAGACATATGTAGTACCTACTTACTGGTCACAGGAGTCTTCAATACCGTTTGGATGATAATCCATTTTGTGAATCCATTTGTTTAAACAACATCTAAGATGGCTCCTGCTATCTTAACGTTAGCAAGCTAAGCAAGCATAGCGCGACCTGTCTAACGTTAAATAACTTGTGTTCCGCTGTGAAACAATCACTGCATACAACTTGGTTTAATCCAAACGTCCATTCAGAAACTTTGTATTATGAAATAAGACATTCAGCGATATCTGACTATTTTCCCTTCTTGGTGTGTGTTCAGCTGACACTGAAAATACAGCATCAGGCTATTCTTTTTTTTGATCCACTTTTTCTCCCATTTTCTATATTTTCTCCCATCCCAATTTCGTATCATCCAATTCAACCCTCCCCTGTCACGAACGCTGTTTCTTGCCTCCCACAAGCCGGCTGCAATGTGGACTAAGTCATACATAGCACAAGTCCCCTCCGGTACTTGAGGTAACAGCAGTCGCATCTTTTCACCTACGCAGCTCGATCTCTCAGTGGCGAGGAGTAACGCGTGGGAGGCTCACGCTGCCCCCGACACTTCCTGATTCTACTGCGCAGGCGCACCAACCGACCTGTAGGAGTCGCTGTCCACAACGCCCGATCCCCACCCATCAGTTTCCCACCCCCTAATACGGCCAATGTGTATTAGTATGAACGACCAGCTAAACTGAAAGCAATGTGGAGCGCTGGGCTCGAACAGGCAAGCCCAGCGTCTCCGTCATTTGTGGCGAGCGTCTTGCCAACTACGCCACGTAGCCGCCCTAGCATCAGGCTATTCTAAAAGTATCGATACTAATAAAATGAGAGTATTGAACCGTTTTTAACATTTGGATATCGGGATACTATTCTAGTATCGGTGTATCGTGCAACACTAGTAAAAACATTTATTTTGACATTTAAGGACTTTCTAAATAAAATGGTTAATTTATTGCTTCTAAGAGTTTCTTGTATTAATTGAGGCAAAAGTAGCCATGTGCAGTAATATAGATTATAAAATTGAGGATGTAATATATTATTGAGGTGCATCATAGAATCTAATCGTGAACAGCTGAATCGTAATGGAATTGGATCGTGAGGCCAGTGAAGATCCACAGCTCTACTAATAACACATGATCTGCCTGTTCAACAGGACACTGGTTTATCGGAGTCGATGGAGATTGATCACAACTCCAGCGCTAATTTCGACGAGGTAGGTTTAGCATGCATACATGTCTCTGTAGCACGCAGCTCGAGAAGCTTGATGAACAGTGTTTCCTTTTGTCAAGAATATTGAATGTTGTCTGCATGCCCTTGGCCTTGGTCAATGTAGCCACCATTTGTCTTTGCAGATGTTCTCCCCACCCATGCACTGTGAGTCCAAAGGCAGCCCCTCCCCAGAGAAGGCCGCCCCAGAGCAGGACAGTAAGGCTGCCTGTAAAGACAAGGGCCTGGACCCCGCCTTCCCACAGGTGTACGAGCAGCCCCGCCACATTCAATACGCCACCCACTTCCCCATCCCTCAGGTAAACGCAGCCGCAACCGAGCGTTTTTAGCCTCGTCCCGTGACTTGGCGATGTACATGTCTGGGGTTTGTCCAGCGTTATCCCGTGTGCAACGCTTGATTAAATTCGAGAAGATTACCCATTGTCATAGTCTGTAGCTTGTCAAGTAGCTTCATGATTTGTATTTCTAATGCGTCTTTTTTTACGGTCCATAGGAGGAGAGCGCCAGCCACGAGTGTAACCAGCGTCTGGTGGTCCTCTACGGCGTAGGCAAGCAGAGAGACGAGGCGCGACACGCCATCAAGAAAATCACCAAAGACATCTTGAAAGTGCTTAACCGCAAAAGCACGGCAGAGACGGGTAAGAGGCTTTCCACACTGCTGTCGTTCTTTTGATTGATGGTCGAACTTCCTCCTAGCACGTTCATCCACTTCCCTCTGTTTCACATTACCTTATCTACAGGCCCACAGTCTGTCTGGCAGCCAAACAGCCCTTCTCGATATGTCTTCACATATCTTTCACCTTCAGTATAGTCCATGTTGAGACTGAGGACCGTTTGTCATAGAACAGAGTCAGAGTTTTTGAGATGACTTTGCAAGTTATGATAATTACTAGGGATGCCACGGTTCTCATTAATAATATTGTACTGTATGGTACGCCATCCACGGTTCAATACGCACTTGTGTATTGCAGTATTTTCATTTTTGCGTTACTAATTTCCATGCATTGGCTATGGGTGAGTGTATCTGCGTCCACGCTCTGGGATGAGGAAACCCCTCCCTGTGAGTAATTATCCAAACACTGTGCTCAGATGTTCGGGTGACAACAACATTGGAGTAATATTTCACACAACACTGGGACATGGCGAGCGGAGTCGAGAGGCAGCAGTGTGGGGACATTTCGCTTTTGGCTTGAATACAACGAGGGAACAAAAATGGTTAACAGAAAAATGATTGAAAGAAAACACTTGCAATATGAGCGCACATCTGTGCCGCCACCAGCCAGCAATATCACTGTCTGGAAGCAGGACATTTTAACAGATAAGAACAGCATCAGTGAAAAAACGGCAGTCTTGCTGATGTCTTCCAACAAGCCTATCCTACCCTTTCAAAAAAAAAAAAAAAAAAACGAGTGCAGTGGGGACATTCATTGCAAAAAATTTGCAGCCTTTTTCAGTGGTTAGAGATGTGGGCTTTTGTCACCTAATGAAAACGCTCCATCCATGTTTGATGGGCTCTCGTACATTTTTCAGCACCAAGTAATTCCCGACTTCTATGAAACAATGCACAAAGGCATTGAAGATGAATTGGCAAAAACACAGCCTTGCATCTCGGATAGTTGGCTCTCTTGGGCAACAGAGAGTTACCTCACTGTGACTGTCCACTATATGTCGGATTGGGAGATGAAGAGCACAGTACTCCAAACTCCTCCTCTGTCATACAAGCGCTCACTCGGCAGAGGAATTGACGAATGCACTGACTGAGTGGAAGTTGGAGAGTCCAAACATGACACTCGCAGTAACCACAGATAACGCAGAAAATAATATATATATATTTTTTAAATATATATACGGTTATTTATTTATTTTATATTAGACAACACACCAGGAATGTGTCTGAAAATAATAGTTTTTGCTAATAAGCTAAATAAAGACATTATCTGGGAATAAATAAATAGTAGAATTTTTTTCCCTTACCCACAAAATGCATAATTGAAACCATAACTCAAAAACTGAGGTACATATTGTACCGTGGGCTAACTGTATTATTGCTTCCCTAATAATTACTGACTGTGATACTTTTTCTCAAACTGCTCTGCTGATATGAGCTTCATATGTCACACACTAAGAAAATTATATTTAGCAATTCAGCAGATTGAAATCCTTATCACGCCGGGCCTGTGAATAAAAGTCAGATCCAATGCGACTACCTGTTCTCCCACTGTGGCTGCCCTGACTTTTCTCTCATCCTATCAATAAGTCCCAATCTGAATGGTCATTACTAAGTCTTACCTTCCCCTTCACCTTTTCCTCCTCTGCCCCTCTTTTAAAGAACACAGGATTCCTTTCTTTCTTCCTACGGCAGGGGGTGGTCTGTCGCTCAATATTCATTCCATCCAATCTCTATGCTAATGGCTGCCATTCTATCTCCGTTGCCTGTGACCTAATGTGATTTTTAAGGTGTTCAGAGTTATAATGACCCTGTCTGAAGAGCTTTTGGTGTCGCCCTTTTCAATGGTGTACTTTTGAACTGAAGTCTCAAGTGGAGCAGAGTCTGGAAATGCGATAACAGACCATTGGCTTAAATCAATTTCACGGCTGGCCTGGTGGCCAGACCATAACAAGGACATGCAGTGTCATAGATGCGAAGCGTTCTCGCATAGATTGAACTGGTCTTACACATAGTGCCATGCCTGTAGCTACAGTCTAAACACAGCTCCGAATGTCAGTAACTTAAATACTTAGCTAATGTAGCTACAGTATAAACACGGCTCAGAATGTCAGTAACTTAAATATCACAATCCCGCTTCAAGGTCCTCGATCTGGCACATCGTGCGGCGAAGGGAACAGCTCCCGCCTACCTCCAGTCAATGATCTCTAACTACACACCCTCAAGACCCCTCCACTCTACATCCCCTGGCCGCCGCAGAATCACTCCTATCCAAGCTCCAGGAGGGTCATCAAAGAGAAACCGCCTATTCTCTGTCCTTGCCCCACAATGGTGGAACGAACTTCCCACCACAGTTAGGACAAATATTTTCTGCCAAAATATAAGTTTCCCTTCAGTTATTATGTTGGTGTTTAACATAACAACATTTAACGATAAGAAAATAAACATTAGACTTTACTTTAACACATTGGATGCCAACAACGTCATAATTAGTTATTGCCCGCCATGCATTGAACGCCAACAACGTGATAATTCGTTGTTGGGATCAATATATTTTTTTCCCGCCATGGCATTCATAATACATCCAGCCTCCCTGCGAGACTGCAGCTGCACCCTGTCTGATATTGCAATGCCTCAATACCGCCGCCTGGTGGATGATCGGGCGAGTTACACTCCACGCCAAACCGGAAGTGGCGCTGGTGCATTGAGGAAATCCCTCCGGCAGTAATATCTTGTTACGTGGGTCCAGACAAACACTCGAGTGCATGGGATCACTTTCGAAACGCAATAATCTATATGATTTCGACATTTATTGCGTCATACAAACGGGAAATGGATCTAGCAGATCGACGTCAAATAATTGGAATATTTTTCCTCCAGTCTCAACGGCGAACGGTAAGAGGAATCTAACGTTATTTTCAGCTTGATTGTCCATTTCTTTGTTTGCAATCCATCTGATCAATGTATCAACCCATACTAAATAAAGCTGTTACTGACGATCAAGGAATTATAAATGACCCCCCCCTTTCCTTCATGCATGATGAAGCATAATGTATACCGATCATATGCATTTGAATTTTTTAATATAGCGTGTATAGGAAAGAAATAATTGCTTCAGGGCCTATAACTTGCGTTTTTGGAATTACAGCAGAAAATACTTATATTCTCGACGGTATTAACACAACAATGTATGAATGAAAAAATATAACGTTCCCACATCCGGAACGATAGATACCCGATGTTGAATGGGCCATAGTAATATCGATATAGCTATAATATTTAAAAAGTTATAGCCCTGCAAAGAAGGTAAACATCTCCATAGGGTTACATCGGTGGCAGACTGGACCCAATGATGGGTACAATGCACGGCGCCCAATGTGTTAACACTTTTTTTATTGGCGATTTCCATTCATATTTCATCAATCTAGCCTCACGTTACCACTGGAACTCTCTCTGAGCTCCATTGGGAAAATACCGCCCCCTATCATCTCTCCGGATGGTACTGCACCCCATTGGATTGAATGAAACGCATGGGGGAAAAAAATCCTGATTCCACATTTTACTTGTCAGACAATTAACCCGAGACGATCCCACTCATTGCCGACCACCAGAACAGCAGATAATGTGTGTTTCCAGTACCCAGCGTTGGATCAATAAACGCGATCGATATTTGGAATGGCGATCAGGAATTGGAATAATCTTTTTGGAGAACATCTGATCTGAGGTAAGGAATCTATTTGACCAGTCTTGGGATAATCGGAGCTTTTTTCACAGATATATCAACGTGGGCCCTATGCGTGTGTGTGTGTGTGCTGATCAGGAAATGGATAATCGGTTTTTCAGCCCGCTTCTATAGCATGCATAAAAGTACACATATACTATCGATAATCTAGCGTTTATTTGAAAACGATTCATAAATAGGCTGAAAAATGACCGTTTTTTGTGTATTCCAGTAAAGGGCGTTTATCACAGAATCTTTATTTTCTTCTGGAACTTTCATAAAACGACAGTTTTTCAAAATGGTATAAAACGTAAATGAACAGATAAAAAAAAAATCCGTTTCGACAATGTTGACTCCAAACAAGTCATTGATAAGCGACGGCCATATTAGACACATAGCCATAATTTAAGATATAGTTTATGCGTTCGCAAATATGAGCGCTCTATCATTGAAGTGGGCGTTGGCACGCAACAGGGTTCCGGGGCACCGCATGGCTGGCACGGAAAGTGTTAATGGCTAATGTTTCTATAGTCATTATAAATAAATATGGTGACAAAGGGCATCCTTTCCTAACTCCTCTCAATAAGGGCACCAACTTAAGACAAATAACTATTATTAATAATCCTACAATTGGTGCCATTATATAAAACAAAGACTTAAATGACACGAAACGGTTAACAGCATTGCTTTGCTACACTTTTGAGCTACTAAAAGTAAACTCACGGTGCTGTCTTGCAGTTGAACTAAAGGTACTGTGACAAGCCATTATTTCCTTTATTTTTTTTGATCCACTTTTTCTCCTCCTATTTTTCTTGTATTTTCCTCCCATCCCAATTTAGTCGTTATGCCAATTCCCCCTCCCCTTCCTGGTCGTTGCGCGCATTTGCCCCCTGTTATTAATTAACAGGAACAATTAAAATAAATAACGTTAGTTGGAGATGGGATGTGTATGCTAATTTAAGGCAGTCAATGAGTTGTGCTCTCTCTCTCTCTCTCTCTCTAGACTGGTCTATCTCTCTCTCGATAGACCGGTCTATTCTACATTACGCGCAACCAATGAGTATCTGACGGCCACGCACCGGTATAATGTTGGCATTATTTTTACGGACCAGCACTTCAAGGTGTGGCAGCTCCGTAATAAACTATCGATTTATAAGGAATTCGTTGAACTTATCCGTTGTCTTACTTATTATTAAACGTATTATTTATTTCTCCCAAATGAAGGTTCCAAAAGTCTGTCTCCGTCACAAGCGTAATGTAGGATAGAACGATAGACCGGTCTATCTTACATTACGCGCAACCAATGAGTCTATCTGATGGCCACGGACCGGTTTAATGGACCTGATCGTCGTGTCTGTTGTGGGGTGCTAAGCGATTGTCGTTGAGCGACAGCCGATCGCATCGCCAGGCGACGTCGCTCGCCCGCAGTCTTCTTTGGACTTTAGTCTTGCGCAGCCATAGACACTTCCACGTTACATTGAGCTCATGGAGGAGAGAGTGGGGGGAGAAAATTAATGAATGTGGATGAGAGCCTTGATATTCAGTAGTTGTAGCTACGGCTGTGGGGGTGCTGGAGACATGATCCAATTTACTTTTATACGCATGAGTCTCCTGAACACGGAGAGACTTTTTCGCACCTACTCCCGAACTACGCATGCGCAGATTGATAAACCTAGATCTCTGGACAATCCAGAGACTCTGTGGGCAATCTGCGCATGTGGATTTCGGGAGTAGGTGCAGAAAGGTGACTATAGCTCGGCTGGGAAAGTGCCGATCGACTTTGGTCTCTCGGGATTGGTCTCTCCATGTTCAGGAGACTCTGGCGTATAAAAGTCTATTGGATCATGTCTCCAGCACCCCCACAGCCATAGCTGCAACCACTTACGACAAGGCTCTTATCCACATTCATTCATTTTCTCCCCCCGCTCTCTCACCCATGATTTCAGAATACCAGAAGTGTTGCGGTGGTCTATACCTCTCTCCACACTACGTGAGTATTGTGTCAGTGCCGGAGAGAGGACTGGTTGAACCCATTCACAATCATTCTGTGCGGCGCTTAGCCCAGGATGCAGCTACCGGTGCCCTTGCCACCAGTGTCGCAGATAAAGGAGAATTTTAACTGAAATAGTCGTCCAATGGCAGCTTATACCCATAGTCTCATGGCGCAGACTCAGACTAATGTCAACCTAATGCTTGTGGGACGCTGCTAGGGGGCAGAATGAGGTGTCTAAAAAAAAACAGACTAATTATTTCCATCTTTCTTGCTGTCTTATCTGTCTATCTCTAATACTTAGGTGGAGAGGAAGGGCAGAAGAGGAAGAGGAGTAAACCCGAGGCCTTCCCCACTGCAGAAGATATCTTCTCCAAATTCCAGCACCTCTCCCACTTTGACCAGCACCAGGTCACCTCCCAGGTAAGACCAGACAACCCTACACGTCTTGAATGTATAATTTCAGAGCCTCCAGGACTCTGTAACCTATTTTGTAGGAACTGCAGGAGTTCTACCACAAATGGAAGTACTTTACAGCATTACCCAATAGCATAGGGTGTGTGTATGTATATATATATGTATATGTGTAGGCTAAATCACATTCTCTGGATGACCTTATGTATAATGCAATTATGTAATTTTGCAATTATTAAAATGAGGCTGACCTGCTTGGCTGTCAACTCTGCCAGTAAACCTTTTCGCCAAAAGACCTTTTCAGGATTACGCTTATAATAATTGGACCAAAGTAAAAAATTGTAATATATATGAAGCAAATCCATTCAGATGAAAGCTGTTTTGTTAAAGATGTTAGACTTTCTTTTGGCAACGGCATTGTGTTTCTTCATTGAGCGCTTATCCTTATCATTAGTGAGTGTGAATGATTAGAGATGGAAATCAAGTGGTTGTAATGACAATGTCACTAGCCTACATTTTGGGTGGTGACTGTCCAAAAAAAATACATGAGTATACTTAAGTTCCAATAGAGATATATACGGTATACTCAGGTTCCAATAGAAAGAAGGTTCAGGACACCAACTTCATCCCTTCAATAAACTTTATTATGCACTTTATTATTTGGCATAATAAAGTTAATTGAAGGGTTCAAACTGCTGTCCTGAACCTTGTGTCTCTTGGAACTGAGGACTGAGCCCCTTCAGAGGTTAAGGGGGCTTTCTCACTAACAATTCGGGGTCGAATCAAAAAGGGTGTGTCCGTCCTACTGAGAACGCTCCCCCCCCCCCCCCGTCCCCGGGGACGCTGATTCACTCCAAACCTGGACCGCTGAAAATAGGTGGTTCCGGGTGCGCGCCAGTGGGAGCGGGGGGCGTGGTGTGCGAGCTTGTACCAAAACACGGGAGAGGCTTGCTGTATCAACTTGCTGGCACACACAACATCATTACTGTAATGCTTTCATGCTTGCTTGAATTTTGGCAGATAAAAACATACAGCAACAACTGGACAATACCCATGGCAATTTGGCGAGTTCAGACCTCAACCAAACAAGCATGTTGAGCCTCAGGGCTGAAAACATGAAGCCACGTTACAAGCACAAGACTTCCCTGGCTCGCATTAGGCCTGGCAATTTTTTTGCCATTGCTATGTCTACTATACATTGGTTTCTTGTTCGAATGCATTTATTTCTATTAGACCAGTGGTGCCCAACCAGTCGGCCGTGATCGACCGGTAGATCAATGACATTCAATATAATTGCCGCGAGCGACGGGCTAATGTTAGCTGCTAACTACCGTACTTTTCGGACTATAAGCCGCGGCTTTTTCCCCAATTTTTCGACCCTGCGGCTTATATAGCGGTGCGGCTTATATGTGACTCGACGTGACCAAACCCGAAAATGTTAAAATCTAAATATTGCTTTTTTGACTGCATTGAAATGTTATTTATCTGTTCCCTTATTTGCTAAACTTAATACAACTTGTAAATGAGTTAATTCTTGTTATTTGTCCGACAGTATTGTGTCCCAATGCTAATTACATATGGTAATTAAACATTAAAACACCTGCGGCTTATAGTCCAGTGCGGCTTATATATGTACACATCATTCAATTTAGCTGCTGCGGCTTATAGTCAGGTGCGGCTTATAGTGCGAAAAGTACGGTAGTAATAAATAGGCTAAGCTAACTAGCGTTAGCGTAAGCTTAGCGTTAACCCTGGAAAACGCTCAAAGCGGACTCCACGACACCAGTGGTTATTTGTTTCAGCATCCAGTTTCCACCACCGTATGTTAAACTTCCTGTGTTGAAGTTAGAGCGTGACATCATCGCTACGGCAGCTTACACGCTCAAAACGCAAACCTTAAACAAAACCCAGAGCGCACCAAGACTGCAGTGTGTACGCAAACTAGAGGGGGGAGAGGGAGGGGGGAAGTTCGCACCCAAGGACGGAACGAGGACGGAGCGGAGCTGATTCGACCCCGAATGGCAGTGAGAAAGCCCCCGATATGTACTGTATGATTTGAATAGCCAGCACCTCATTGCAACATAAATACTTGACTTGAGCTGGGGGAAGTAAATCTATGCATGGGGGAAACCCTACAGCTGGCTGTCTCTGGGTCACACATTTGAATCCAAATGGATTTCCAATGCAAATTGATTTAGCTTGTAGATTATTTGAATGCTATAGTTATTTGAAAGGACAATATTCTTCCTGCCTGGTTTTGTAGAACCGTATTTATTGTTGATCTCTCTGTAATACAGGCAGGGCTTGACATTAACACCCGCCAAATACGGGTAGAATTCGGCAGTGGCGTGTAACTCTGTCACTCTTACCAGCCACTTTGGCGGGTAGACTGTGCAGCGTCACCGTTTCCGAGTAGGAGTGAAGAGTCTCTCTCGCTTTCGCTCTCTCTCCCTGCAGGCTTGAACCCTTAATAAATGTTTATGGTTTTCAGCTTCAGGAACTTTAACTCCATAAGGGAGGAAATTCAGACAACTGCCACAAGTCATTATACCTGTTTAGAGTTGTTCGTTTGGGGCTTTAAAGGAATGAACAAATAAAGCTGATTAATTATGCACATGCATATCCCAAACCATGAACCATCTTACCCAAATGCATTTGGCTCGAGTCTCATTGAGTTAAGATATGTGATGTCATTATTATGTATATCAAAGTGTATATCAAGGCCTTTGCACATCCTTTTTCTAGGAATTATTAATCACTCATTATTAAGGCCTTGATATTTGTAATGAGTTGTATTTATTACTTCTTGGAATAATATACATAATGACATCACATATCTTAACTCGGTAACTCTAAAACCAAAGAGTATGGGGCATAATAAATTAACTTTATATTTTTGTTAAATGGTTATGGTTATGTTGTAGTATAGCTAGACCCTTTAGCTAGACTTTGTTCTGCAGATTTTTTTTTACAGATTTTCTTTTACAAAACGTGAAGCCAACCATTATTGCTGTTTTTTGTCATTGATGCCGGTTATCTTCTGTACACAGGTGTCCAGAAATGTTCTGGAACAAATCACCAGCTTTGCCTTAGGGATGTCCTATCACCTGCCCCTAGTCCAACACATCCAGTTCATCTTTGACCTCATGGAGTACTCCCTTAATATCAGTGGCCTCATAGACTTTGCTATTCAGGTAAGGACAAGTTTTGTAATGTTTTATAACTGCAACCAAGCCGCTAGTATAAGTCTGTCTGTCTTGTCTGCGTCTGTCCATCTGTTCCAAACATTTCTAGAAATGTTGTTTCCATAGTTACATAGTACATGATGGAGACATACAATTTGCCATAATGATGGATATCGGTGTGCCAATGCATCACAACCAATATCACACCAATTGGCCTGATGGTGGCACTATAATCAAAGGTCAAAATGTCAAACTTTGAAAACTCATAACATTTACACTAAGTCACATCTGCATGAGACGGTTTACACATATACAGCTATTCTTGCTCTACAAGTTTGACAGTCGCCATATTGAATCTTATTTAAATTTCATTTTTATTATATATATATATTTCCCCCCTAGTTGGACCACCTGCTTCTCACAAAATCCGCTGTGTAGCATCTAGGGTCAAATGTCTTTCATTGTTTACTTCTGAAAGTTGCTACTCCTAACAAAAAGCCATATGACTGCCACATCCAATCACATTTTGGAAAAGTGTTAGGGCCCTGCTACATTGATGCACCATAAAACTGATTGAAGGTATTTTGGTTATAAATTAGGACCTAACATAACCGTGCATCTGCAGAAACTACAGTTTTGCTAACGGGCGGTGACGTAAACCATCAAAAAGGTTCACCCTCCAAAGGTTTCTACCCATCAAAATGGACACAAATCTGGCAGAGACGGACGCATCATCAGCCCTGTCCAACAAACAAATACTCCTCATTGAAAAATAATTCAGAACAGATGTAGCTGGACAGACCGAACATACTTTGAAAAGCCATATGACCGACGTTGTACATGAATCGCATAAATGAAGTTACTAACATTCTGACTGAAAGAATGTTTAACTGTGGGATATAATCTTTAAAAATGTTCTGGTTTGCAAAAAAATAATTGTCGCTGAAATGCTAGCACTGTTTATCCCTGGCTAGCCCATGTTATCTTCACCCTTATCAATTTGGTCTAACTTAACTAGACCGGCCGTGTATCACCCAGATCCCAAAGTACCTTTTGTAAAAATAAATCCACCATCTCTATACAATCATCTGAATTTGTTTCCGCCTGTTTACTCTGCATAGATGAGCTTAACTGGGGGTATTGTGTTTGAAAAGAGACCATTAAACATATGACCATATGACTTATATATATCAAGATATTGTGATTTATTTATTTTTTTCATCTGTTTTATCTAATAAGATAACAAGATTTTCTAAAATACCAATACATGGTGTCACTGTATGAATATAACATTGCGATATATTGCTGTATACATTATTTCCCCCACCCTAATATCAAGATATTGTTGCTCATCTGTTCTGTTGGCCCTGTGTGTTGGGTGTTTTGTAGCTGTTGAATGAACTGAGCCTGGTGGAAGCTGAGCTGCTGCTGAAGTCCTCCAGCCTGGTGGGCAGCTACACCACGGGTCTGTGTCTGTGTATTGTCGCTGTCCTCAGGAGGTACCACTCCTGCCTCATCCTCAACCCCGAGCAGACGGCACAGGTGTTCGATGGGTACGCCACTCACAAGCCACATTTCTACAAATCGTATAAAAGTGACGCAACTAAATAGAATGGAGTTCATTGTCTCTGAATGCTCACGGTGCTGCTGCTGACTGTTCCCAGGCTGCGTATCGTGGTGAAGTCCGGTGTGAACCCAGCAGACTGTTCTTCTGCAGAACGCTGTATCCTGGCCTACCTGTATGACCTCTACACCTCCTGTAGTCACCTCAAGAGCAAGTTTGGAGAAATCTTTAGGTAGGTACAACTGATTTAAAACAGAGGGTTTAAAAACCAGTGCGATGCTATGCCACAATGAAAACCCATGGAGAAATACATTTCTCTCTACCACTGAACCCTTTTTTCTTTATTTTTATATAAATATAAATCATGATGTCTGAACACAATGAATGGGGTTTGGATCTTCCACTGGATGTGCTGCATGGTCATTCCATCACATTTTGGGTTGTTGGTCCTTGTGTCCTCTCAGTGAGTTCTGCTCCAAGGTGAAGAACTCCATATACTGCAACATTGACCCGTCGGACTCCAACATGCTCTGGGACCCCGGGTTCATGATGGAGGCCATCGCCAACCCCTCGGCCCACAACTTCAACCACTCCATGGTGGGCACGATCCTCAACGACAGCCCCGCCAATCGCTACAGCTTTGTCTGCAATGTGCTTATGGACGTTTGTGTGGACCACCGAGACCCTGAGAGGTGTGTTTGATTAGTTATGCCTATATCGGCTGTTGGTCACATGTTTCTTTTTTCTTATTTTCTTTCTTTATATATTGTATGTTGCAGGCATACTTTACCACAAATCGGAGTGCTGTGGTCACACTGGTCAGGCTTCTGACGGGTTCCAGGAAGCCCTATTCTGGCCTCTCTTTCCTGGCTTCCAGTATGCTTTAGACTAGATTTTAAGCTCCAGGGCCCTCATTTATCAACGTTGCGTACGCACAGATATGTGCGTAACCCATTCGTACGATCATTTCTAAGCAAAGTGTGGGACTTATCAATTTGAACTTGTGCTTGACTTTGTGCGTATATCTACGCACAGCTCGGAGCATGCGTACCTGGCGCCTGGTGGTAGAATATGAATATTACAACGCGGAAATAAGCTTCTGTGCATTAGTTTCAACACTGGCGTGTTCTGTATGACCCCCGTAATTCAATATAGTTCATTGTAAAATAGCAACAGTAGTGTAATTATGGTCAAAACCCTATAAATAGCTTTTGGAATAATCGGTCTTTCTCTCCGAATGAATGCAGCATGGTTTATATATAGCGTTATCGGAATATACGGGGTGCACTGACTGCGCTCCGCGTAACTCAACTCGTTATTATTTTGCGCATAGATTGCAGAAATACAGGAACGTTTTGATTATATCTTAAAGGCTTTGCCATTGTTAAACGTAATAAGTGGAACCCCGAAGCTGTAAGCAGAATACAAGTCATATGAACACTCACGATATAGTGTTCTTCCCCCTTCCTATAAGAAAGAATAAAAAAGGCATTGCAACGAGAACAGAGGTTATTTGTTGAGTTTATGTGTATACAAAACCCTTGCAATAAATGTGTCTTAAATGAATGAATAGCATACATGCTCTGGATACAGAGCATATATCGTGTGGGTGATAAGACTTGTATTCTGCTTACAGAATTCCACGTATTTAGTTTTACAATGTCAAAGCCTTTTAATATAAATCAAAACGTTCCCGTATTTCTGCAATCTATGCGCAAAATAATGAGTTGAGTTCTAACAAAGAACGTATTACTTGCTGGGTAGGCTGATAGAGTAAACTATGATATGAATATGATATGATATAAACTAAAGGTATACTGGTCCGTCTGCGAGGATAGCGAGGAGTCGGATAGCCATTAAATGCCATTTGAGAATATAGGCTATTAATGCAAAGCGACGGCCTATAGCCTATACATATTATTTAATGTTTTCATAAGCGTAAAGATACAACAGCTAGATTAATGATCAAGTTAGTTTACTGTATGCAGGCTTCGCAGGGCTGTGCCATGTGTTATTATATATGCGCAAGTTATTGTTGCATAATGTAGGCTATGGCTGCTATTATATGTAATTCATATAGGCTACCTAATACCGACAACAAAATAGATTGTATGCCTCTAGTACAAATCATATTATACCCGGTAGCCAATCGAACAAAACGATAAACTCTTTAGCATTCATATTCCAGCATGGTTATAATGACACACCAACGCCAAACAGTGGTTAACGAATGGTCTTTATTAGTATTTTGAGCTGTCCAGGCAGAATTGCAGCAATGGTCTTAGGGAGTCATTGATATCTGACATCACCATGTACAAGTTCGCCAGCCTTTTATTTATCCCATAACACGGGTTGTGTCTTCTTGGTTCCGTGAACAATCTCGCTCGTGGAGTTTCTCATAGTTCGCTCGGGTTAGTCCATTATTTCACATCCCATGGGGGGTGTTTCATGACCATATATGAATCATGCACGAGCATTGACTGTAGAACAAAGAGGTATTTATCAACACGGAGGAGCGTAGGACCCGTGTACGCACGGTTGATAAATCCCAATATTTACGCATTCTAAATTCTGTGCTTACATACGAAAATAGAACACTTTCTAAGAATTGTTGATAAATGAGGGCCCAGCTCTTTGTAAGCCCTGAATGGCTCATGCTACCTCCAGGTCCCTAGAACGTCTGGCGTGAGCCTCAGAGTCCTGGCTCATCCCTCACTCTATATTTAAGCTAAGGGCCCCCTTGACTGTGGCCCTGTCCCCTCTCTCTTAGATCCGCCCCCCTCTGTGCCGACTCCTTCAAGACACAAGCTTTATTTACTAGCGTCTGTGTCCTCCTGATCTGATAGGCTGCTTGTATATACTGTAATTTGTAGGGATGCACGATATTGATTTTTTGACACCGATACCGATAACTTTATGCTCCTCAAGCCGATACCGATACCGATACCGATAACCGATATTTATTGTATTATAATATTTTTTTTAACTGTATATATATATATATATTTTTTTTTTTTTATCAATTTTTTTTTTTTTTTTTTTAGTATTTATAAGCTGCGACGTCATCGGTACTGCTATCGGTACTCGAGAAATTATGGAGTTTTTTCTTGAGGAATTTAAACGTCGCAAACTAATCTTGTTGGCCGTTGTCTATTATCTCTCCTGCCTCTGTCTCTGCCTGCGAGCGGGCTCCCTCCCACACACACACACACTCACTCACACACACACACACACACACACACTCACTCACACGGGTGCTGCGCTGCCGACTCAGTACAGACGGCTCTGCTCTCATAATGGCGGAGAGAACGAAATGTTCAAAAGTCTGGGTCTATTTTACTAAAGTCGATGCTGACAACGCTCGTTGCCACAAGTGCAACAAGACATTTGCCAGTAATGTATAAGCGCTGGTACTTGTCAATGTGGCTGGCGGGGAGATAACGTTAGCTCCGAGTAGAGTAATGGCTGACAATCCGGAGGTAAATAAACGAACGAGAGCTTCTGATTGGTGGTAAGAAGAAGAGGTGGGTGCAAGCCGTGGGACGTAATTGGCAGATCGACTGTCTGTCTCCGAATGTAACGTGACTACGTCACAGCCAAGAAAGGGAGCGCTCGATTTGTGAAAAACTCCCTGTTCCTAAACCACACGCTATCAGTTTTACCACAGTACTGGCAAAACGGGAGGAGGCTATAATAAAAACAAGCGCCCTTCATCCAAATCCACCCACACCGGATTTCTTTTAACCAAAAAATTTATTATATGTTATCGGAGCTATCAATAACGTTATCGAGTTTATCGGGATGACGTCATAATTGCTGATATCGGCCCGATAATTATCGGCCCGATAATTATCGTGCATCCCTAGTAATTTGTGTTTTTCCATTTATCTGATCTCCTCATGTTGATCATTTTATTTCTAGACTTTAGTTTGTACACCACTTTGGCCGACTGCAGTTGTTTTTAAATCATGCTTCATGAATACATTTGACTTGACTTGACTTTCTACATGTCGCAGCAAGTTTACTTTACAAAGTGTTTTCCTGTGTGTCTTCAGGGTGAATGACATTGGGATCCTGTGTGCGGAGTTGACGGCGTACTGTCGCTCTCTCAGTGCCGAGTGGCTTGGCATCCTCAAGGCCCTCTGCTGTTCCTCCAACAACGGCAACTGTGGTTTCAATGACCTGCTGTGTAATGTTGATGTAAGTGCGTTTGTCAGTGTGGTATTTTGTAGCTGGCAGCTGCCCCATCCAGAACGTCTGGACATTTGTGGACATACGCATACACATAAGAGTTTCTGTCCCGCTCAGGCTGCTGTATTATTCATAACATTCCATTACATCATTTTCGCAAACGTTTTTGTTGGCAGGTGTTTGTAATCAAACATCCTTAAATGACAACCCCCGTCCAATGAGCTGTGTTACTGGCATTGCGCCATAATGGTAGGGAATGCAGAACTCGATGTGACAATACTATGAATGAAGGTGAGTGTTGTCCCTACTTCTCCCTAGGTGAGTGATCTGTCCTTCCATGACTCCCTGGCTACCTTCGTTGCCATTCTCATTGCGAGACAGTGCCTACTGCTGGAGGACCTGGTTCGCTGTGTAGCCATCCCCTCTCTCCTCAACGCTGGTAAGTCACCCACACACCTGCTTCAATCCAAGCCACACATTTATTGATGAAGCTCTCCCGCTCCTGTCCCCCTGCACTGCTGCTTCACCTATATTCCACTTCTGTCAGCAACACTGTTCAAGTTAAGGTTGAAGCCATTTGTCCCCAAACCTGGACACGGCTGTACTGTGTCGTTTTCTTATCCCTGCTCTCTTCAAAGCCAAACGGGCCCTTTTGTAAATGAGTTAACAGTGTGTCTTGAAGGTCTTTGAAGTAATACCAAGCTGTATAATGCATTACTTCTGTGTGAGAGGAGGGTAAACATCACATGTTTGATCTTCCTCCATGGAGCCCGTGTATGCTTTGTGCAGTAGCCAGAGAACTGGCTCTCTGTTCCCCTCTCCCAGCCTGGAGACAAAACCCCATTCAGCCAAGCTGTTGGGCTTGAGGTCTGCTGGTATTATTGGCCTACTAGGCGCACCAAATGCTCTTTATGTGGCAAACGCTTTGATGAGACCACCCCATATTTCACATCACTTCTATGAAATTGTCACTTCATACCGGTTTACCAGAAGTCTATCCAGGACGGGGTTTAAATATAAATGCGTTTGTCTTTGATGTTGTAGCCTGTGCAGAAGATGTGAAGCTTGTTTTATGTTTGTCTACATCCCACTCCACCTCCAGCCTGTAGCGAGCAGGACTCCGAGCCTGGAGCCAGACTCACCTGCAGGATCCTGCTGCATCTGTTCAAGACGCCCCAGCGTAACCCTGTTCCCCAAGACGGTGCCAAGTCAGGTAGCAAAGCACAATTTCTGACCCTCCCCACTCATCTCCATCTAATCATCATGTGAGATTCATCTTTTTATTTTGTCCAGTACTGATTGTATGGTATGACTTGCAGATAAATCCTCAGTTGGTATCAGGTCATCGTGTGATCGCCACCTCCTGGCCGCTTCTCAGAACAGCATCGTTGTTGGAGCAGTGTTTGCCGTTCTCAAGGCTGTCTTTATGCTGGGTAAGCTTTTCTCAACTTTATTTTATGGATGAGTGGAATTCTTGTAGAATAAATCAGTGGTGATGGCTGGAAATGACGGCAACCTCTGTCTGTTCTTTTAGGCGATGCAGAGCTGAGGGGTTCGGGACTGTCTCATCCCGCTTGCCTGGATGACATATCTGGGGGACGCACTGTTTCCATAGAAACCGCCAGCCTGGATGTGTATGCAAAGTATGTGCTGAAGAGCATCTGCCAGCAGGTGAGCATTTGCGAAGGAATGAGATTTATGTTTGTCCACGTTACCGCAGCCACCAGCGTAGGGCACTGACCCAATTTGCAAAAGTAAAATAAGGTTGGAAAAACCACGGTTGTGTGATTATTCGCTGTGTGACGGAATTCCTTGCTGCGGTTGTGTAGATGTGTGTTCAGGGCCATCGACTGGGCTTTGGTCAAGCTTCTCTTGTCACTGGTTGGCTTGAAGCAGGCTCTGCCTTCTGACTCGGCTGCATAAAGTGTATGGGGTCATTTTCACTGGCAGATGTCATTTATGTCACGGAGAGGCCAGTTGGAGCGTTGCCAACAGCCCAGATGGCTGGACCTCAAGCCTCAGGAGACTTTTCCAAAAGCATTTTCTCTTCATATGTTTTTGCTCTGGCATTCGTATCCTGTGACGAGCAAAGTGACCCCAAGAATTATTGTTTTCTTTGCCAAGCCAGTTCAGGAAAAGCTTATTTTTGCATGACTTGCATGAGGGTTTCCCTGTTATGTTAAGGCTCCCACAGAGTCGGGCGTACTGTGAGCGGACCGGACTCCGTGCGGCATGTCCACAGTCGTTTGAGGTTTCATAGTCGAGCGTACCACCGTGTACCAATTTCCTACATTTCTCGTGCCAGTTTACTACATTTCCCACAATCCTTGCGCACTATTTACACTTTCTGTCACGGCGTCGTCCACCGATGTCAAAATAAAGAGTCTAGGTTATCTCCGTTTCCAAGATTTTGAAATAAAACTGGCAGTTTTACACACCATTTAGAAAAGCCATTCAAACTTCAAGTTTCTTCAGATGATGAAAAAAAGACATGGTCCAAATGTATATGAATTGGAATGGATAATGATTAGCGATAACTAGAGCTGTCACGATTTGTGGCCCTGGTCGACGATGAAATTTCGTCGATTTGCATATTCGTGATCGTTTTGTTAATTGTATGTGCCTTTTGCAGTGGAAATGGCAGACGTTCAAAGTCATAACATGTGCAACGTGTAATCTAACTAATGCACAGTGAATCACGTTCAAAATATAAATAACTTAACCACTATTCGTAATTCTGCCTAGAGCCAGGACTCGACAGTCACAGCGCGCGTTTCACTCGCATTTGATAACTTCCGTGTTTCACTCCAGCTGGAAGGGAGGGGCTGAGCCTGATACCCCCACCTTACATTTTAGAAGCAATGGCAGCTCTTCAGCCTGCGTTCTACAGCCTGTGATAACTCCTCTTGTTTCTATGTAAACTCTGCGAGCAACGGGTCCAATAAATGCGTCTAAAATGCTTTATATCCTCACCATTCCTGTATGCCCGTCGCTGTTAAAAACAGTAGGTTATGAATATAACAGTGTTCTATGAGTATAGTGACGCTCAGTGTCTACTGCACATATCTCACTCCAGTGCATGTGCACTGAATAAAAACTCACAATGTACCTTTACATACCAACATCCGTCTGGCCACACCCCCATCTGCTACCTATATAAGCAGGGGTGTGGCCACACACTCATCTCCTTCTCAATCTTTCACCACAAGGCAAGATCAAGGGCCGCAGTGGCGTCTAGACGCTGAGCGTCACTATACTCATAGAACACGGTTATATTCATAACCTACTGTTCTATGTCGTATAAGCTTCCGCTCAGCATCTACTGCACAACGGGAGCTGATGCTCGACAAATGTACCCCACTGAGGCCCCCCACAACCATCAGAACCGGGGAGGACCGAGCCCCCCAACCCTCCCTAATGGAGGGATACCCTCCCTATTGGAGGACGGGAGGGAGACTGATCCGACCGTGCGAAGAGGAACTCGAGCAACTCAACGCACAGGGTGAGCAGACCGTGGCATGACCCCACGACTACGCACACGCACAACCCGCATGCCACCAGGGAACGAACGGAAGGAACAAACCTCGTTACCGCCCCCAAAATCACGGGGTCAAGAGCAAAGCTCAACCCCGTGGCAAGGCCGTAGCAGCGGAGCGCGAAGGAAGACCCAGACCCAGAAGCGACTGGATCCCCCCGGAAAAAGGGGGCCCGGAGAGGCCAATGACGCCTCACCAGGTGTCACTAGTGACCTCACCAGGCGGTCACTAGTGACACCGCCCCCCACGTCGCCAGCGTATTTGGACAGGGCCCATCCAAGAGCAGGCCCTTCTCCCCACTAGCACGCCGCCTGGCTCACTGACCCTGGCATACTCAGGCAGTCAGCATGGCTGTAACTCGAAGCACTCAAGAGGCTACACTACAGCGGGAGCAGGCAGCGCACCGGGGAGACGACCTCCAGAAGAGGCCGATCCCTCAATCCAGGCAGCAGGCACTTGACCCGAGCCTGGAGCACTGCGGACGAGACAGGCGCCAAAGGGGTCAACTGAAAACAGCACCCCGGCGGACCGGGACGTACACAGGGATGCCAGAGGAGTACTATAAAAACCACCTCAACAGCCCCCTCTCAGCCATGCGGGAGAAGAGAGGGGCGAAAATAATGGAGAACGAACATCTCCATAATATCAAACCCTGCGACACCCGGGCCGACCCGGCATTTTTCCCCCTGAAAAAAGCACAAGTCCCTCAGGGTACCAGAACAGCAGATCTGCGTCCCCGGCGGACAACGGGTTAACTGACCTGGACCAGCGTGACCAGAACCAGTCCCGTGCCCTAATCACGCCGACATCCCCAACTCTAGGAGGGGGGGGTAGGTACTAGTGGTCTGCAAGGGCCTTGAAATAAAGCCTGAGCCCTGCCCGAGCCCGTGAACTTCAGGCCCTGCCCGAAAATAAGCCCGACTGTAAATAATATTTTAAGCCCTAGCCCGCGTGAAAACCCGAAAAAAAATTATTATTATTAAAATATAATTTTTTTTTGTATTTGTTTTAAATATTGTAAACACTTTATATATTAACTTAATAAATAAACAAAAATGAAAATGTCCAATAGGTCTGCCTAAATAACGCATATCACGCTGAAAACTAAGAAGCATTTATGCCTCCCTCCCAGTGCTCGCTTATAGAGCAGCCTCGTAAAATGTATTGAAGGCTATAGAATCTTCTTTGACACACACACACATGACACACAATAGCCTACTTGGTCACTATACAAACAAACAGAAATCAGATTTCGAGCAGAGCAACATAATGAAAAGCACAACAAAACAGGTAGCGACCCAGCAAATAATAAACATCACTCACCACGACGTCAGCAACGCGTTGAACAACTTTAACAAAACTTCGCCAACCGGCTACATGCATCCAAGTACAAATAAAATGTTCGCCAACTGGCTATATTCCAACACAACCAATCGAGTTGTCCCCGGCCTGAGTTCTCCCTGCGCGCTGCGGTAATTACATCCAAATGTTTCTCTGATGACAGCTTGGCGCAAAAGAGAAAACGAATCTTAAGGAAAACGAAGGTTATCCTATAACCCTAGTTATATGAAAAAAAAACGCAATAAAAAAAAAAGATTAAAAACGGCGGGGCCTGGCCGAGCCCGAATTATTTATTAAAAAAAAAGCCCTACCCAGCCCGAACCCGCGGGGCCGGCCCCGTCGGGCCTGGGCAAGGTTGCAGTGCACTAGTAGGTACGCGTGTCGATGTAAAACATTATAGAGGGCGCCACCCAGACGGTCCCGTTCGTACCGCGCTCAGTGGCCCACCCCAAGGGCGTGAGATCCCTCTACCTATGCTTTGATCTATTCCGTTAACATCCCCCAGATATGAACGAGAATTCGTCGAGACAACCTAGTAAACTGGCACTCGGAAGAGACAAACTCCATCCCAGTTGCCCCATAAAAACGCAGTTTTAATGATGAGCAACCAAGGCGCACAAGCCTCATGCGTGATTCCTATCAGAAACACCCAGGGCCAGCACTATGTACACGTCGAGACCCAAAACACATCAATGGATAGTCTAACAAGACACCAGATACCGTTCCTCCAAGCCGCCTGGGGGAACGACAAGAAGATGCTTTTTAATTTCAAATTTTTTCAGAAAAAATAATACGGACATGGGTCCCATGCGACGCGGCTGAGGGAAAACACCACCCTGTCAACCACACTTCATAAGAGGGGACGGTGAGCGACGTACCCCTATGACGGGGGGAAACCCATGACTCAACAGACCTGTAAGGCGAGGAGTCAGGGAAACCCTAAACAATACCCCGTCCACCTACTCCAAAAAGGAGAGGACGGGGAACCCCCAGAGAGACTTCCCACGTGAGCTGTATAGATTGAAAAGACATATTGCAGCATTGAGCTATGTAACAATTGGGTTAGGACTCTCAGAGGAGGAGCTCTGAACTCCCAGAGGAGAAGACGCCAAACACCAGAGGAGGAGGCTCCGACCCAATACACACACTACCAGTAGGGAGCAGCGCAGAAGAACCACGTCTCTACTGCGTTGCATCACCCACCAAGCTCAATAATCGAATTGAATTGAATCAAATACACATACAACAGAGCAGAACTCCTTTTCGAAGTTCTACTCACCTTGACAATCTGAGAAGGAGGCTCCCTCACTGGGAGGGAGGGTCCGAACTCACAGAAGGCTCTTCTCCCTGAAGAAGAGCTCTGTGAGGAGGAGGCTCTGAAAACTCCCTGAAACAGAACCATAACACGGAACCTGAACAACTCACGGAAGCCTTACCAATAGAAACGCGCCCAGTGACGTACTCTATGGCGGGTGAATTTCCACAGTGCACACGCCCAATCTTTCAGGGCGTGGGACCAGGAAACTCCCCCCCCCCCCCCCCCCCCTACCCTGTAACGTGCCGAACCAGCAACGTGACAGGAAGCCCGAAGGACAGGGGGTTTTAACCCCTGCCCAAACAGAAAAAGGGGGATGAAGGGTTTACCAGTTGTATGTAATGACAAAGTAGAGCCATGACACCAGTCATAGCATGCTACATGAAGCGTTTAACAGCTTCACATAGCTCATGTGCAAACCTGCTATCTGATTTTTACTAAGGAAAAACACAGAACAGAGAGGGCCCCTTTAAGAGCCCCGGTACCAGACTTACACATGTGCTTCTGTGGGCCAAAACCTAACCCAGTTGTGGATCTCAACGACACACACAACCCTTCATCACAACAAAAAAGGGCAAAAGTACACTCTTACTACAGAGGAACGCCGTTTTTCATAACGAGAGAGACATAAGTCCTCGATTATGTATTGGCCACAGGCCTTGCTAAGCACATATGACAGTGACCAAACAACCTTTTCCCTAGGGGAAAAAAATTCGTTTTCTCAAGCAGAAGCACAACCCCAGCTGTTTAAGCTGAGGGCTACATCGTATCCCCACAAACATAGTGACACAATATATTGTAAACAAAACATGTTTGAGAGGAGGGGGGGGAAGCCCCAGGGGAAAAATCGGGGGGGTCACCCCTCCCTACCTTACCCTTGATACGACCAGGTTGAACAGGTACCCCTGTTAATATGTGAACACGCTGTTCATTGTCATCACAGGCTGAGAGAAGAATTTATTCCTCAATCACATGTCACTAAGCATAGTTAGATAGATCTTTTATTTTTAGAGCATTAACTCTTTGGAATGGCCTGCCTCGGAACCTCTGCTGCATTTACATGTGCATTTGTATGTTTTTTTTTTTTTTTTTTGGACCCCAGGAAGACTAGCTGGTTGCTATCGCACCAGCTAATGGGGATCCCTAATAAAATAAAATCAAAATCAAATAGGTTCACAGGTTAATTAACCCATTTAGTTGTGAGTTCAACCACGTTACTAACGTTACATGAACACACATGTTCTCATCACAACTAAACCAGTTAATTTTTACACGCATAAAAAACAACGCTGATTTTCTAGGTAGAGAGAAGCTATACCAGTCACAAGACAATTCACACACAACACGCGTCGTATCCTCAATGTATTGCAGCAACACACGTTTTGGAAAACATCGGTATTACAAAACATTTAGAAGGGAAGGGAAGGAAAGAAGAAGTGTCAAGTCCGGCAGGACTCCTACCTCCACCCTGAGCGCAGGCCGAGAGGACTGTGAACACTGGTTAACGGGACAGCCGAAGTCGAACCCGGCGTCTCCTGCGTTGGTGACGAGGGCAAATGTCCGCTGCGCCACCCAGCCGCCGTTCTCCATGTTGACGAAGTCCTCGCTGGCAGGGCACCCGGTGTAGGGTCGACTAACATCCTCTGTCAAAGATGACGTCGTAGTCAGTGTTAAGGCTTGTTATACTCACAGTAACGTTCAACAGTGTAGCATTAAGCTAATGGCCGCTCCCGACTGATAGCAACAAGCTAACGTTTCCTAGCGTAGTGAACACAACGGGCTAGCGCCGCAGCTAACAGCTGACTGGCTAACAGTAGGCCACACACTAGCACGCAAGCTAAGCAGCTATCACCTGAACTGTACACAACGAGATAACAAGCCACACTTCAGACAGGTCGCCGCCTGAATCCCTCCTCATCCTAAGGGAGAAGATAAAAAGAAATGTCAACACAGTTTTCAACGGTGATTTAACAGACATATGGCGGAGTCGGCACAATTCCCATACGAGCTGCAGCCGACTTGAGCATGGATCTTCCGATAACGAAGATTCAGACCCACATTTCCTCGTGCTTAGGGTGTAATCTCTCATTCATTTGAAAGATGGGGCCTTCACGGGACAGAGAAGCATCCGCTCGTCCAGAGAACCCCGGGTTTAAACCAAATCTCGGTTGCGGCCCACTAGTTTGACCATTATGGGCGTCAGACCAGGACCCTCCGTCCGTCGCCTAAGAGGCCGAACAGAGGACCCCAATCTGGGGCCATCCTTTGTAAAATTGTCAGCTAACCCCCATAGCATTAGCAGACAACTGGCGCCCGCATAGCAACACATTACTCACCCAGCCCAGAAAGCAACCAGTTTCTCACAACAGCCGGTGCCTCCTGCAGTCCAGCTGTAGAACCGGAGGTTCAATACCTAACCAGCCGCAGCAAGGAGGACTGCAGGTGGGGAGTAGATCAGCGACGCGAGCCCCTAATACGAAAAAGCCGGTGGAGGTCAGAATGATCATCTTCCAGACACCCCAGTGACGAAGACATTATTGCCGTATTTTCTCGAAAATAGTGAGAAAATAAAGATAACGTCAACGTATCTCCTTGTTCTTCTGTTTTCCTTTCTTCAGCTAAATACTTTCTTTCCCACGTCAAGTGATTGGTATACAGGCACTCTCTTGTGGTGAAATTTGAGAAGGAGATGAGTGTGTGGCCACACCCCTGCTTATATAGGTAGCAGATGGGGGTGTGGCCAGACCGATGTTGGTATGTAAAGGTACATTGTGAGTTTTTATTCAGTGCACATGCACTGGAGTGAGATATGTGCTGTAGACGCTGAGCGGAAGCTTATACGACATAGAACCTTAACTAACGTTTGCTGCTAACTAAGCTAAGCTAGCTCACATGCACAGGAGAAATCAGTTTCATGGAGTTCTAATAGTGAGGAAAGGGGGGCGGGGGGCTCTCTCTTTCTCTTTGTACGTTCAATGATGATGATCAATGAAGTAGCCAAAAGTTACACTATAAAAACGAACTTGATAGTTGATTATAATAAATATTTCACTTCATTAGCAAAAATATTGTAAAATCATTAACACATTCATGGCCATTTGGATCCGTCTAAAATCACTGTAGACGGCCAGCATTTCTAAACAGACTTGCATAGTCCGTGGGGCTGTTTGTAGAGCTAAATCTATACTTTATAGTATTGCTATCTGTCCATTCTCATTGTCAATTGAGACCATAAACCGTCCCTTCAAAATGGCTTAAAGAAATAATTTTTTCATCAATACGTTCTCATTTTATAGCGTCTTGAATATAAGCGTTATAAGGGATTTCGGCTGGGATATTTCCTGGAACGCGAGATACAGGGCTAATAGCTACTAACGTTAAATCCAATGGCATTTCGGATATACAGAAGCTACAGTTAAAACTCAAACTGCATATGATCGGTATGATGGTCCACCACGAATGCATGAAAGGGGGGGGGGGGGCGGGGAACGTCGTTTCTGATTATTGATTACCAATAACCACGTTAGCCTCATTAGCCTCATTCGTTGATCGGGTGGATGGCTATCAAAACAAGCCCTGATCAGCATGTAATTTACGTGAAAAAGATCTTACCGTGGGCCGGTTGGATCCCCCAGAGCATTTCTCAGTTATCGATCGCCATCTGGTAGATCGATATGTCCATTGGCTGATGATGTATTCCTTTACTGCATAGTTAATTCGGCGTCGCAAAAGGTATTCCAAGCTACTATGCTGCACATCCAGAATCCAGCTAACTGGAAACTCCATTGAAAGTCAAAAAAATAGTGCACCGTTCTGCCACAGGGCACACTGCATTATCGAGACAGCGCCCCTAAGAGGATCTGGCCGGTAATGCACTTTTCAGAATTCGAAAAGGAGGGTAGATCTGCAGTGCAGCTCGGTGACATCGAGTAGGTTAATACAATGGAATAAAAGCCAAAACAACCTTACCACGGACATGTCCGTGGTTGGTCCTCAACCGTTGGATTCGAAACACGGATTTATACGTGGCCGGCCCCGAATGTGTTAAGTCCGCTATAAGCAATTCTCCCTCTCGTGCGTGTGTGTACATACATTTACTATATGCTACTCTTTTCTTCTTTTTTTTAGGTATTTTTTCACATTACAAACATAGGTCCAAAAAGGACCAACAGAAAGAAAATGTATTCAGTCAGAACCCCCCCTCCTCACCCCCCCTCCCCAATACCAGACATATAAACATTTTAAATAACCAGACACTAGGAGAAAGAAGATAAATATTACAAATAAAAAACAATGAAATGATTAAAAATGGGTTACATTGTCATGCTGTCAGCTTCCATGTCTTCAAAAAAGGTTAAGAAAGGTTGCCAAATAGTATGGAACTTTCTCGTACATCCTCTTGACAGTATATCTGATCTTTTCCAGTTTAATATGATACATGACTTCTCTGATCCAGTGACTGTATGTCGGTGTATTTGGGTCCTTCCATTTAAATACGGTAATATCCGTCTCCTGGCCGCGTGTACCACTTCCGCAACGGATTTGATTTCCGGGGTTGGCCTGATTGGCCACTAAGCCCATGTGACCCTACGCTGGCCCGCCCCCCTTACCCCGCTTACGCCTGAGAGTCACACACCAGCTAGCGGCAGCCAGAGAGCCTTGCTACTACTAGCCGAGTGATGAATGAAGCTCTATCTGTTTCACCTAACGGCACTATTGCTCCGTGATCATAGCCATCCATCTCTAAAGCTAACCACTATTTGTAAAAGCCACAACCACGTTACCATATGTAATAATGTAAATCATTGTGTCGTTGTACATATTGTGTACACCGTTAGAAGCTAACGCAGCTTAGCCTGGTAGCTATTGTTGTGCTAACAACATCCGATGTAGGGTGTTTGAGCTTGTAGTGCTAGTTAGCTCATAGCTACCCAGCTTGTTAGCCAGCATGAATACCCGATTTAAAATGGTTCTCTCCTCCTTGTATACCCTTGTCCTCACAAGTATTCTGCCAGGGAACTTATGGACATGACAATAGTATTTATAAGGTGTTTGATCATTGTGTCGTTGTACATATTGTGTATACACCGTTGCGTTAGAAGCTAACGATAGCTGCGAGCTAACTAGGCTACAAGCTCAAACACCCTACAACCACCACTATTGTCGCGTCCACAAGCTCCCCCGGCAAAACACCCGCAAGGACAAAGGCACACAAAGAGGAGAGAACCACCCCAAATCGGGCACTCATGCCGGCCAACAAGCGACCTGCGTCTATGCCTTCTACATCGGATGTTGTTAGCACAACAATAGCTACCAGGCTAAGCTGCGTTAGCTTCTAACGGTGTACACAATATGTACAACGACAATGATTTACATTATTACATATGGTAACGTGGTTATGGCTTTTACAAATGGTGGTTAGCTTTAGAGATGGATGGCTATGATCACGGAGCAATAGTGCTGTTAGGTGAAACAGATAGAGCTTCATTCATCACTCGGCTAGTAGTAGCAAGGCTCTCTGGCTGCCGCTAGCTGGTGTGTGACTCTCAGGCGTAAGCGGGGCAAGGGGTGCGGGCCAGCGTAGGGTCACGTGGGCTTAGTGGCCAATCAGGCCAACCCCGGAAATCAAATCCGTTGCGGAAGTGGTACACGCCTCCTGGCCAGGAGTGAGAAGAAGGCCAACATTCTAATTTCCCACCACCTAAGAGGGGTGTCCACTGGGGCTACCCCAAATAATGCAATAAATGGAGATGGCTCCGCTCCACTGCCTTTCCAAGTATCCTAGAGAAGGTCTCGAAGATGGTTTGCCAGAAGGTATAAAGCTTTGGACATGTCCAAAACATGTGAAGCAGAGTGGCTGGAGCCTGTCTGCATCGATCACACGTAGGATCTATGTCGACATATATCTTAGAGAGTCTGTCTTTAGACAAGTGCAGACGGTGTACAATCTTAAACTGGAAAACACTTTCCGTGCCACGGGTCCGGTGCCCTGGGACTAGGCCTGCCGCGATAAGCAATAAATCGATTAATTGCCGCGATAATTAAAATGAATGCAATGATTTTGACGGGCGCGATTAATTGCTATTTGCGCGTTTGTTTTAATGAGGCGGAACCAGTGCCCCTCGTCAGTCTCTCTCCGTGTGGGGGGCCGCTGGCGTTACTACAGAGCACAGCACGGGAGCTCCGTGGGGCAGTAGCAATGCCACATATAGCTTAACTACATTTCTCAATAGTGTTGCTCCTTTTAACCAAGTAGCGTTATTTGTAGTGTAACGTTAGAATAACACAGAATAACGTTAATACAATTACATGCATCATTGTTTACAATGAACGGGTGGGGCTAGTCAAAGGACTGGAGACGGGGACAAGTTAAACATGAATTAATTTATTATAACGGGTCGTTTTCGAGTCGTGCTGCAGTGCCTACGCACCACAGCTATTCTATTATATACTGCTTTGACGCTTCCTCCTCATCGTTGATTGCCTGTAGTAGCTGCATCTAACGTTAGTAGCTAACGTTAAAACTAAAAAACACAACCGGACGAGACAAGTTGTCGGCTAGGATAATCACAACAGTACTTCCGGTCCGGTCGGTGGGCTTCAAAATAAAAGTCTTAAACACCGGAAAAGACGGAGCGGTGGGCTTCAAAATAAAAGTTTTGGGAAATAAATTTCTCAAAAAAATTCTCTAACCGGTCGCAATAATATCGCTTATCGCGATATTTTCGGGGGCAATTAATCGCCCAGCAAAATGTGTTATCGTGGCAGGCCTACCTGGGACCCTGTTGCGTGCCAACGCCCACTTCAATGATAGAGCTCTCATATTTGCGAACGCATAAACTATATCTTAAATTATGGCTGTGTATAATATGGCCGTCGCTTATCAATGACTTGTTTGCAGTCAACATTGTCGAAACGGATTGTTTTTTAATCGTTTCATTTCCGTTTTATACCATTTTGAAAAACTCGTTTTTTTAAAGTTTCAGGAAAATATAAAGATTCTGTGATAATCGCCCTTTAGTGGAATACACTGGAATACAAAAAAAAATTCTGCCTATTTATGAATAGTTTTCAAATAAACGCTAGATTATCGATAGTATATGTGTACTTATGCACGCTATAGAAGCGGGCTGAAAAATCGATTATCCATTTCCTGATCAGCACACACACACACACACTCTCCCTGAACGTCAGCAAAACAAAGGAGATGATTGTGGACTTCAGGAGGTCGGGGGTCAAGGACTACAGCCCCCTCAGCATCGACGGGGCACCGGTTGAGAGAGTCAACAGCTTTAAGTACCTCGGACCTACATATCCGAGGACTTGACATGGACCACACACATTGACAGTGTTGTGAAGAAGGCACGACAACGCCTCTACTTCCTCAGGCGCCTAAGGAAGTTCCAAGTCAGTCAGAAGATCCTTAAGAACTTCTACTCATGTACAATAGAGAGCATCTTGACCGGCAACATCACCTCCTGGTTTGGGAATAGCACTGCACAAGACCGAAGCAGACTACAAAGAGTGACACGTTCAGCCGAACGCACAATTGGAGGGGGGCTCCCCACCCTCCAGAACATTTACAACAAGCGTTGCAAGGGCAAGGCTAAGAGAATCATTAAAGACTCCAGTCACCCGAACAACTGCCTCTTTGAACTGCTGCGGTCAGGCAAGCGATACCGGAGTCTCAAGGCGAGCACAGAAAGACTCAGAAGAAGCTTCTATCCCCAGGCCATCAGGCTGCTAAACGAACAATGAATGAACACTACACAACAACAACCACCAAACGCACATAGCACACACATCCACACGCACACACTCACTTAAACAAACACACTGTAGCACCCACTCCACACACTTTATAGCACACACCCACTTTAAACAAACACACTGTAGCACCCACTCCCCACACTTTATATTTATTGATGAAGGATTGCACTACAACTCGTACACCTTACTGTAAATTGTACCTAAATTGTACCTCATCCCATTTCTGCTTTGCACTAGATAGTACTGTACATTAGTACACTGCATAGTATTGTATATTATATGGTAACTCAGAACATTGTACATATGTCTATACCGAACACTGTGACCTCTTTTTCTTCTTCTAAATTACACGTATACTATGTTTGATACTATCTTGTCTAGCACAGTCTCTGGAGCGTAACAGTAAGAAGCATTTTGTATGAAAGTATTCTGTACTTCTGTATGACAACTATTAAAGAAACTTGAAAAACACACACACACACACACATAGGGCCCATGTTGATATCGCTGTGAAAAAAGCTCTGATTATCCCAATACTGGTAAAATAGATTCCTTACCTCAGATCAGATGTTCTCCAAAAAGATTATTCCAATTCTTGATCGCCATTCCAAATATTGATCGCGTTTATTCATCCAATGCTGGGTGGTCGAAACACCGATTCCACGCTGTTCTGCTGGTCCACAATGAATCCGATCGGCTCGAGTTACATGCCTGAGAAGTCAAATGTGGAAGCAGGATTTTTTTTTTCATGAGTTTCATTCAATCCAATCCAAAGGGGTGCAGTACCACACGGAGAGACGATAGGGGGCAGTATTTTCCCAATGGAGCTCAGAGAGTTTCCAGTGGTAACGTGAGGCTAGATTGATGAAATATGAATGGAAATCGTTAATAATAAAAAAAACGACATCTCTCGTCGTTGGCACTCAAAAGTGTTAAGGCAAATGGGAGAGGAGAAAATCTCCTGTATTATTCTGTCCCAAGTGTCTTCTGTGATTGGTTCTTCTATGTCTGCTTCCCATTTATCCTTTAGGAGGTCTAGAGGTGTCAAATTGCTCATATTAAGTAGTTCGTAAATTCTACTTATAGCCCGTTTCTGGACCGATTTACAGTTCAAGATTGAGTCTAACAGAGGCGGGAGGGCACAATGGGTAGCAATCTGAGTTTGAGGCTACAAAGTTCCGGAGCTGCAAATACTTATAAAAGTGTGACCGGGCAATATTGTATTTCTGCACCAACTGCTCAAACGAGGCAAAACTGTTCAAAGGCCCTATCCATCATTGATAAATAAAATAAATAAATAAAGTGATTTCTTGCAATTGGCGCAGCCCGCGATAGACCTTTAAGCGAGAAGGATCTTCTAAATTGGTTCCACACTTTAATTGAGTATGACAACCGGGTTAGAAGTAAAGCTAGAAATAGGCTGTGTGAATGGAAGTTTAGCACACAATAAGGCTGCTAGGGAAGTGGACTCAACAGACCCCCCCCCCCCCCTTTAGAATTGTCCACTTGGGGACAGTAACATCATTCCTCACCCAATATAGTAATGACCTTATGTTTGCTGCCCAATAATAATACATAAAGTTTGGGAGTGCCATCCCTCCCATTGTACGAGGTCTTTGAAGTATATCTCTTTTTATCCGGGTGGTTTTTTGTTCCAAATAATAGATATCTGGTTATTTAGCTTGGAAAAGAAAGTTTTTGTTAGAAAGACTGGGAGACTCTGGAATATATAAAAATGTAGGCAGTACGTTCATCTTTATCGTATTAATTCTTCCATCCAGGGAGAGAGGCAGGGGGTCCCAACGCTCAATATCCTTCCTCTCCTCAGATTACATAATAACGGCTAATAATTCGTTATATATAGGTCTTTATGCTCCTGTGTAATCCATATCCCAAGGTACTTTTGTAGGACTAATTTTAAACGGGAATGAGCCTAAAGGTATCCGACTAGCCCCAGTTCCAACGGGCATCAGCTTGCTTTTTTGAATATTAACTTTGTAGCCAGATATTTTGCCAAAATCTGCAAGTAAGACCATTAACTGAGGGAGACTCGAAAGGGGTTGCGATATACCGTATATAATAACATATCATCCGCATAAAGCTAGACTTTATGCTCCGATCCTGCACACATAATTCCCTTAATATCGGTGTTCTGCCTCAGAGCTAGAGCAAGTGGTTCCATTGCAATTATAGGCTACTCTTTTTGACATGGATTAGGCTAATTAGCTTTAACAATCCTGATTCCTGAGCCTATTTTATTCAAAAGGAAGATATTGATTTAAATATGTATATACCGGTAGCCTATATATAAAAAATACATTTGAATCATATCTCCTGTGCTGGCACAAGCACTACCATAGCGTGGAGTGGAGAGATAACACACGATACATATAATAATTCATGGAAATATACTAAAAAGATATTTATGGCCAGTAAAAATCTCTAAAAAGGTAAAAGCTAAAAAGGATGAGGATACTCATTAAACATTTTTAAATATTCAATTGTAAATATAATCAATTGTTGTTGTTTTTTCTGGTAAATTAATGGTTTAGATTAATCGACGAATCGATAAAATATTAAACAGATTTGGGCCCCCCCGGTGCTCCATGTCCTCCCTATCTCTCTCTCTCCCAATTTCCAAACTGTCCTATCCACAATAAAAAGCAGAAAATGCCATAAAAAAATATCTTACAAATTTAAATAAAATCAACAGATTAATCGAAAACAAAATAATCGTTGGTGACAGCCCTAGCGATAACCTCTGCGGAGTCCGTTCCGCCTGACTATGTGGGAGCCTTTAGGGTTAGGCTTTACAATTAGCCTTTAGTGACTTGTTCCCTAAAGGGATATTTCACTTTAGTAGAACATGTCAAATTTCAGCGGTCTTGCCTCTATATAAGTGCATCTACAAGTAGGCTAGCGGCCACTGCTGTCCCTGTTGTCTGTCAGCACCACCATTCCTCCCAGGTGTCGGGCTCCTCATTCACTTCTAGGGATCGAGCGGTTCACAAAAAGTCGCAGTTTTTGGTTTGGTACGGTTCAGTGGGGAGAGAAAATTCCATTGCTACTTCAAATAGTATTCGATAAAAACAACCTGCGACTGCATTGGGCTGCATAGTTTGCGTTTGCTATAAGATCAGATATTCATGTGACTCAGATCTGTTTTTTTTTAACGACGTGTGAACGGCACAAAACACATGGAATCTGATCTCTTCGATTCTGATTTGGTCCTAAATTACATACAGGTCTGATTTTTTGCAATGCGACCTCAGTCTGAACAAGTCATGCTACTTTCGTGCAACTTTTACGTGACTCGTGTCTAGATTGACCTTTGTCACAAGTTTTTACATCCATCTTCTTTATTGTTCATTTGCACATAGGGTCAGTTCAAGAGCATGACTGATTCACACTGGAATCTGATATTGGCCACATTTAAAAAAAAATATGTGAACAGCCAAACAAAAAAATATGATCTGAGCAATAAATCTAAATTGGGCACTAAGGCTTACAGTGTGAACATAAACAAACTACTGCTGTGCAGGTTTCAATAAAACAAACAATGCTTAGTCAAAGGTCTGTTTTGGCATTTAATGTGTCTTTACAGATGTATTACCTTTGAAAAATAGAAGCATATCCGGTTTATTTGTTGTAGGTTTGAGTGTGCTGTGTCTTTGCCTTTCCAAATTCTGTGACAAATTAACAGTTGATGACACCTCAAGTACGAAATAGTCCCTTTACTGATAATCTGGAAATGGCAACATTAGCTCTAAAACAAGTACCTTTTGTTTAAGTGTAAATATGTTACACTGATTAATATTATTCAGTAGGAATCATCATGAATTTGATCTACTGACTAATGACTACATTCACGTCTCCCCTTCTTCTGCCTCGTCCTCGCGTCTGTCCTTCAGGAGTGGGTAGGTGAGCGTTGTCTGAAGTCTCTATCCGAGGACAGCAGTGCCCTGCAGGACCCGGTGCTGGTCAACATCCAGGCCCAGCGGCTACTGCAGCTCATCTGTTACCCGCATCGCCAGCTGGACAGCGATGACGGAGACAACCCCCAGAGAAATCGCATCAAACGCATCCTTCAGGTCCACCACACTCACCTCACACTGTTCACCTTTAGCCTTAAACCTTTTAGGGTTAGGGCTGGATAGATGGATAAAGTCCCTCTCAAAACGGCACACGAATGGTTGGAGAGGATCTAATGAAATTGAGTCGAGTTGTGTAACAAGTGGTGAAAGGGGCATGCCACTGAACTAAAGAATTCACATTATGTACTGACTATAGGTGGCACTGTACATATAAGCTAAATGCACAGAGGGCAATAGGGGTTTCTGAGAGGAGCGTTTATGTATTGTTTGTATTTGCCTGTAAGTGTGTGTGGTGGTTTGCTGGAGGAATAGTAAAACTTTCTAATAAATTCCTTAATTTTGATTATTTATTTGGTTATTTACCATGTTTTCAACTGTTTGGATGGGAATTGTTCAGACATTTCACCCCATTTCAAAATCATCCCTGTAGATCGATTGTAGTCATGAGAGGGAGACATCCTTGAAATGGAAATGGTGACACCTTTGCATTTTTAGAATCATCTCAAGCAGAAAAGCCTTTTTTTATTATTTTGTATTATCTTTTTCCCCCTCCTTTTTCCGATTTTTCTCCCATCCCACTGTTAGTCGTGGTTGTTGCGCACTTTCCCCTACTGTTGGTCCGAGAGGCCGGAGACTGTCACATGCTTTCCTCCGATGCATGTGCAGCCAGCCGGCAGCCAGCCTGGCCGCGCAGATTCTCACTGGGAGAGTGTAACGTGTGGGAGGCCGCACTACCTCTCTCCAGATCCTACCCTCGCTGAGCAGGCGCCCCGACCGAACTGTAGGGGTCGCTGTCCACAACGCCCAGGACCCACCCGCCAGCTTTCCCCACCCCCTAATACTGCCAATTGTATTAGTGTGAACGGCCAGCCAAGCTGGTGACAACGCTGGGAGCTGGATTCGAACACGCGAACCCAGCGTCTCCAGTGTTGGTGACGAACGCAATCTCCGCTACGCCACCTGACCGCCCCAGAAAAGCCTGTTGAGAAGCATCTATGTAGGTTTATTTATGCGTTGCTCCAGATGGATGGTTCTCTTTTAATAAAGAGATGCCAACATTCATTTTTCTCAGCAAGCTTAACCTCTTAAGCCCTAGCCCTATTTTCGGAAAATCTGCCTAAAAATACATACCTAAGTAAATAGAAGATTGCTCCACTTCTACAAGTGCCATTTGCATGTTCTTGGTATGTAGGGACATCTATGTATTCCCAGTGTCAGAAATATTGTGTCCGTTACTAGGCTTGAGTAAATTGTAATGAACCAAAGGAGAATATCAATTATATTTAAAAAGTATATATATATATATTTTTAGGGCTGTCGAAATTAATGCTTTAACTTTGGAGATTAATTTAAATTATTTAAAGCATTAAAATAAATTAATCTAGATTAATCTATGGAGTGAAAATTGGTTGTTTTTATTTTATATAAGAAAGAGGAGAGAAACTATTCAAAGAAAGCTATTAAAATAGTCTTTGAATCTAAATATACTTTACTTGTGTTGATTTTACATTAATTCCATGATTTTACTCAAGTAAATATCTGTTACAAGCATCGGCCTCAAGTAGAAAAATGCTATTTTTTATCTAGATTAATTACAGAAAATTGTGCGATTAATTCGCTAATTAAAAAAAAAAAATTACTTTTATTTATAGCATTTTCAGCTTTTTCTGTCCACGCAGGACCGATAGAGGGAGAGAGGGAGAACGGGATGAGAGGTAGGGAAGACATGTGGCAAATGGTCGCCGGGACTGGGAAACGAACCCGGACGATCGCTTCGCAACTCGATGTGGTGTGCTACTGGAGCGCCCTAGTTAATTTTTTTTAATCTATTGACACCACTAATATTTTTTTATCTTTGACGGTGAATAACACTGCTAAAATTGACCAGACATTGAGCTCGTTCAGCACCTTCTTGAGATCATGTGTACAAAAAATCTAAGCAAATGAATAAAGGGAAGATGATTAACAGAAGGTTTTATAGATACAGTACTGAATTCCGCCATCCGGACACATGCAATTTGAAATATGATTATAGAATATCAGGCCTATAAATTACCTTATTATGGCCAAGTCTCACATCTATGGATTGGGCTAAATCTCCCCTTTCCAATGGCAGAGTTCAATCTGGATTTAGTATCACCAGGCGTGATTCACAAACCGTGAATGAAATCTACTGTAAGTACAGTTACTTTTTTATAATGTAAATGTCTCCGCCATTTTCCATCAGATTGCAATGCCGTTTTTTGCTAGACGTTAACGGAAATGTATAGAAACTAACTGTTCTGTCTTATGGCAATAACGTTCAGGTTTGTGGGAGATACTCCCGAAAAATAAGAGAAATATAAAAGTTTATCCAGAAGTCAGATGATTGACAGGGGCTGGCATGAGCTGGGTAGTGTAGTTTTTCTAAATTCGAAAGCCCTGCGTCTCTTCCTTTCAAAGACTACACTCACTTTTGGCTGCGCCACTTCCTCCCGTCAAAATGCGGCGGTTTCCGACTCGATGCCCTGATATTTCTATAATCTTATACTTCACTAATAACAGTTAAAATCATTGGTAAACAAACTAATGCTGAAAATATACATTTTGACTGCTGTTTTGACAGGGTTAATTCATACATTCTGTAGAGATGGATTTATGGCGTGATGTCATTTGCGGTACAGTACCGGACTGCTCGGACTTAAGAGGTTAAGGTCATGGGGACTTGGCAAGGTCGATGTGTTTCAGGACTGAAGTATTGCTGCCATCTCCTGGCTGGATTGTAGCTACGCAACTGTTTGGTGATAGCTTTTGTACAAAGTGTAACAATAATCATGTCCCTATTGTAGAATATGGACCAGTGGACGATGAGGCAGTCGTCTCTGGAGCTGCAGTTGATGATCAAGCAGAGCGCTAACAATGTAAGTTCATCATCCTGTCTATTCATCACAGTTTTCCCTGCCTTTTAGAGAAACGGCTGACACATGCATGTTTAGATTCTAAACGTAAAGCACCTACATGTAGAATTCTCTTTTTTTTTTATCCACTTTTTCTCCCATTTTCTATATTTTCTCCCATCCCAATTTCGTATCATCCAATTCAACCCTCCCCTGTCACGAATGCTGTTTCTTGCCTCCCACAAGCCTGGCTGCAATGTGGACTAAGTCATGCATACCACAAGTCTCCCCTCACCTGGTCATCCCTCCCCCCACCCCCTTTTCTCCCAGATAGTTTAAAAGGCAAACCCACATAATTAGGGGGGGGGGCGGGGGGTGCCTGACTCATTCTCCTGGCCAGAGAAAGTCAAGTCCTCTACTGAACTCCTAACCTATATTGTATTTGATTAGCCATGTTTTAGCAATAACATTTGATCAACCATGAAAATTCGACCTCTCCGGTTTCACCACACAGGGAAAACCCTTGAAAGAATGTTTGTAAGAAACCTGTATGTATACCTCCTGTACATTTTGTATGTGTAATTCATGTTTTGTGGTATTATGGACATTTAGTGTGGAATAAAGAGCACTCCACCACATCTAGAATGTGATTATTTATTGGTCCTGTGTGTGTCTGACCAGGAGCTGTACTCTCTGCTGGAGAACATAGCCAAGGCCACCATCGAGGTGTTCCAGAAGTCTGCTGAGATGAACTCCACCAACCCCTCAGGAAATGGAGCTACGGGCCCCGGCAGCTCCCTGTCCAACAGCAATACTACCAAGATTAAGCCTGTCTTGAGGTGTGTGTGTGTGTGTGTGTGACACCTATTTAAGACTTTACATCAAATTGTTATTGATTTGTAACTTTTCTATCTTTTGCCCTCGTCAGTTCGTCGGAGAGGTCGGGTGTTTGGCTGGTAGCTCCGCTGATAGCCAAGCTCCCCACCACAGTGCAGGGCCACGTGCTGAAGGCTGCTGGGGAGGAGCTGGAGAAGGGACAACACCTGGGCTCCTCCTCGCGCAAGGAGAGAGACAGGCAGAAACAGAAAAGGTGCTTCTCATTGTACTCGCCTCTCCTCTATACAGGGTTCCCACGGGGGCTTAAAAAGTCATACATTTAATGAGAATCCTAGACCTTACAACGTCTTAAAAAGGTCTTGAATATTATTTTGATAGGTCTTAAAAATGTATTATATTAAGAAGTTATTTCTATGTTGTGATAACTTCACAACATAGATGGATAACCCCCCCCCCCCCCCCCCCCAACATGGAATCAATAATCACTCACTTTGCAGCCCCTCAATGAGGGGAAAAGTCTATACCAGCTTTCTTTTGCGTGCTAATATTATATCGATACAGTGACGCAACTATCGATTATTATTATTATTATTATTAAAAGAAATTGCCTTGACAGCCCAGTTTACTGCAAGAAAAATAATTGGAGTGAGTTGAACAGAGTGAAAACATTCTCATTAGATAAAACGTATATATTATTCCTCAGATGTTTTCTGTTTGGGACAGAATTATCAGTTGAAAAAAACTGAATATATCACAATATCATGACTAGTATCGTGATAATATGGTATTGTGGGGCCTCTGATGACTCCCACCCCTAGAGAACACCCAGCTAGCAAGTGCACCTAGCAACCGAGCTTAATAATAATAATTACTTACAATTAATAATTGTAAGTAATTCTGCTGTTCATTTCTTCTTTCCTTAATACTTTTTTGACATTATGGCTGAGAAATAGTTATTTATTATATTCAAAGTAGTCTTAAAAAGTATTTACCTCCAGGATAAAATAATATCACTGACGGGAAATAAACTTTGCCCAAGCTTATTTTGTTTTATTTTGTGTTTAACACTTAGAACTGTGTAAGCAGCATATTGCTCTTTTCACATCAGACCCCTGTAACTTATGTTTTATGCACAACTGAACTACATAGGAGCTATTAAAAAGCCGTTTCTGATGAGTTGAGGTTTAAAGGACAATACCCGTCTAAATATGAGTTTTAGCCTATTTACTAATCGGCACACGTATTTCACATTACCCCTGACCATTTTCCTGAGCATACTTCCATTTTTAGGTTGGAAAATGTATGCTTTGTTAACGTGACCAGGAAATTAATTTAACGTAGGTTTATCAGCATGCCGGTCCTTTTTGAAGAGAAAGCAGCTCTACCAGCTAGTTTGTAGTAGTTGATGATGCTCCTGACTGTGTGCGTGTCTCCCAGTAGTAGTTGATGATGCTCCTGACTGTGTGTGTCTCTCAGTATGTCTCTACCAGCAGCTAGTCTGTAGTAGTGGATGATGCTCCTGACTGTGTGTGTCTCTCAGTAGGAGTGGATGATGCTCCTGACTCTCTGTGTGTCTCCCAGTAGTAGTGGATGATGCTCCTGACTGTGTGTCTCCCAGTAGTAGTGGATGATGCTCCTGACTCTCTATATGCGTGTCCTCCAGTATGTCTCTACTCAGCCAGCAGCCCTTCCTGTCGCTTGTGCTGACCTGCCTGAAGGGGCAGGATGAACAGAGAGAAGGCCTCCTGACGTCCCTCTACAGCCAGGTCCAGCAGATCGTTACTAACTGGAGGGAGGACCAATACCAGGACGACTGCAAGGCCAAGCAGATGATGCACGAGGCTCTGAAACTACGACTCAATCTGGTAAGAACTTCTCTGTTACCGTCTGTTCTCTTTTTATAACAGCACAACTAGGAGGGGAAATTAACCTGCCAAATGTCAGTTGTGTTTATGTTGTACTTCACCTAGCTACTTTGACTGGTACTGGAGCAGTAGCTAACTACTAACAACCAACTTGGAGGGTTTTTCTTATTTTGTAAAATCAGCTTGGCTGGGAAAACAGCTTGCAAGCTTTGGTATCCCCCAGCCACCGTGGACAGAATAGTTACCCGTTTTGTATTGGATACAGCTCAGATTCCTAAAATCACTGGCCGTTCGCACTTTTATAATGCTAAACAACATTTTTAGAATAGGAAGGAACTTTCAAATAATGGTTGGTTACCTGCCAAAGTGGCTGGTAGATCAGAGATCTGTTAATTGGTTGTGCTCTCCAGGTGGGCGGGATGTTTGACACAGTGCAGCGCAGCACCCAGCAGACCACAGAATGGGCCGTTCTTCTCCTCGACATCATCAGCAGTGGCACCGTGGACATGCAGTCCAACAAGTAAGTGTCCCCCGTCGGCTGTCGCAGGTTAAAGTCTCGGCTCTCCTGTCTTCAGCTTTGGAAGAGACAAATCTGTGTTGAAGTGGCCATGGTACTAGAATGTGAAGGATGACTCCTGTGTGGGCCAAAGGCTTTTTAATGCTTCCTAGAGGTCATGCAAATATTTTGTTGATGCGCAAATCTCCACGGATTACATTATTATACCAGGGTTTGCACAAGGTCCTTGAATCCAGGCCTGGAATTCCTTGAAAACAACAACAACAAAAAACAAGGTGCTTAAAAGGTTATTTAAATTCAAATGAACCATTCGCAGTGAAAGTTTTGTTCATCCATCATAAAATAGTTCTGAATCAAGAAATATATATTTTTTTATCTAAAGTGTAACTAATTGTTGGAAATTTGTTTTAACAACCTCATAGAATGCGACGTCCCACATATGGGACGTTTTTCGGACTTTTTGCAACCGGCACTTTGGCGACCCCTAGTGGCTCGGGTGTGCATATTTTTTAATACAATATATATATCGAATTAAAGCCCCATTTGTTGCCTGTGGATAGCCTTTTCAGGTGACAAAATCCATTGAGTGGTTCTCGAGTTACATGCCGGTATTTGAGGCTTGTGCAAAGTACACGGTATTGCGCAAAATACCACTCCCGACTGCGTGAATACTTTCCCTAAGGGGGTTACACTTCCGTGTTCGGTTTGCACGGCCTGATTGACCACTGACGCTTCTCTCAGCGCCCAATCGCGTTACTCCTAACAATCGCGCCTAGCTTTCAGTTCCACAGCCCAAGTCCAATATCACATCAATATAAATAACGTATTGTTTTCATCTCTCTATATTAACGTAATTAGCTATTCATATCAATCGACATCACATCAATATAAATAACGTATTGTTTTCATCTCTATATGCTATTCATATCAATCGACATCACATCAATATAAATAACGTATTGTTTTCATCTCTATATTGTTTCATCTCTATATTAAGTTAAGTTAGTATATTGATGCACGGTGGTAGCAGTATATTGATGCACGGCGGTAGCAGTATATTGATGCACGGCGGTAGTAGTTAGTATATTGATGTGCTAGTTAGTTAGTATATTGATGCACGGTGGTAGCGAGTTAGTTGATAGTTAGTAGTATATTGATGCAGGTAGGTAGCTGATGTGACGGACTTGTGGAACTGAGAAGTTCTGAAAGCTAGGCGCGATTGTTAGGAGTAACGCGATTGGGCGCTGTGAGAAACGTCAGTGGCCAATCAGGCCGCGCAAACCGAACACGGAAGTGTAACCCCCTTAGGGAAAGTATTCACGCCTCCCGACTCAGGCTGCAGTAGTTCCGTCAATCTAGATCCGATCTCGAAAATGATTGTGGATCGTTGTAGCCAATGAGTGTGGCTTTCCAATTATACCCCACATGGGGATCTAAAAAAATAAAAAAATAAAAAAACGAAAACGGGAAGAGCAAAACAGCCGAATGAATTGAAGTCTATGAGAAAACTTGAGTTATTCTTTGTACACAGTTTACCAAAATCACTCAATCACTCATTTCTGAATGGATCTTTATGAAATTTGATTATGTACTACATAAGGCTTTGGGCTATGGCTCCGTCTGGATTTGTAAGCCATACCACCTTCTGGGGAAATACTACCTCTGGACTACTAACTACTACAGAAAAACTTGAGTAACACGTTTTTCTACAACTCAAATTCAGACCTATGTAACTCTATTACGTTGGCACTAAAAGTGTATTTCTTTCTCGAATCAGAAACTTCAGAATGTCATCTTTCAAAAGAGACCAGGCTCATGCATGTGCTATAAGAATAAAGTATGTTGTTTTGGTTTGCAAAAAAAGTATGCAGTCCTCAAAAACGAAAACTAAAATGGCCAATTGCGGGGGTGCTTGCTAAGCCATAAATATTGAAAAAAAAAAATGCATTTAAAAGTGAATTGTATCCTTTTTAATGCCCTTTTAAAATGAAAAATAGTCCTTGGAAAAGTACTTAAGTCCTTGAATTTCATTTTGCAATGTCTGTGGGAACCCTGTTATACACAATTTTGAATCTCTGAAGTTTTGACATTGTTCAGAGTTGAATGGGAAGTGAATGGCATCACTTTGATCCCTCAGATTCGGCACAATACCCTCCTAATTGCTATCTACCATTATCACCGTTTCAAACGGTGATGCAATGGGATGATGACCCCTCCCCTCTGATGAGTGTTTCTCTGTCCTCAGCGAGCTCTTCACCACGGTGCTGGACATGCTGAGTGTGCTCATTAACGGCACCCTGGCTGCTGACATGTCCAGCATCTCTCAGGGCAGCATGGAGGAGAACAAGAGGGCCTACATGAACCTGGTCAAGAAGCTCCGGGTAAAACTCAACACCATCCCTTTGTTGTCTTTCAGTGGGATGAAATTAATGAGAAAATGACTCTCCGTTCTGTAGTATTTGGGGGGATATCATTTGAACGTGAGTGTTTGGTTTGATATCACGCTTTACCCCCCACCATCCAGTTCAATGCAGTGAACTTCAGTAGGGTTATTTAATGTTATTTAATGGGGCGACAGTAGCTCGGGAGGTAGAGCAGTCGTCTGGCAATCCGGAGGTTCCCGGTTCGATTCCCGCTCCTCCTGGTCAGCGTGTCGATGTGTCCTTGAGCAAGACACTTAACCCCTAATTGCTCCCGATGAGCAGGTTGGCACCTTGAATGGTTGCCTCCGCCATCGGTGTGTGAATGTGAGTGAATGGGTCAAATGTGAGTAACAAATTGTAAAGCGCTTTGGATAAAAGAGCTATATAATAAAAGCAGCCATTTACCATGTTTGTTTTTGGATATGTAAGCCGATGTGATCTATGTCTATTGGAAAAGGAAAATCCTTGTGATTATCTTGTTATTACTTTCCTCCATATCACCCAGTCTTTGCTCATGGTAAGAATGGCACAATGTCTTTCTCTCCCAGGATGGGACCTTTGCTTAACAGATGTGCTTCTAATTTTAAGCTTTGAAAGAGGGCTGAACAATTCAGACATTTTATCAAAATTGCAATATGGCCTGGTGCAATATCCACATAAAAGGAGATGAAATATTTGATAAAGAACTATATGTCAAAATAATGTATTATTGTTGAGGGGCGCCAGTACGCAGCCGTGCCGTGTTCGACTCCCGGAACCGGTGACATTTCCTGCATGTCTTCCCCCCACATCTTCTCCCATTTTTCCCATCCGCCTGTAAAAGCTGTAAAAATGCTAAAATAAATCTAAAGGGAAAAAAATTATTGTTGTGCTTAAAATCATATTCCACAGAGGTACAGATCCCTGCGAAATTCACCTGATTATCATTTGAAAACTTACATTTTGATTTGTATTACCTCGAACTAGTGCCGGGCGTGGCCGTTTGTAGTTGGTCCATTGCTTGGCCCCTGGATGTGCTGCTTGCAGTGGAGACCAGCAGTGTGGCTGCTCGACACTCCCTTGGGTCCTTGGCAATACAACCGCCAAACTGTTCTGGAGATATGAAGCTTAGATATCCACTATAGCGCCACCATCTGGCCAAATGGCACCAGATTTGACACTGGACCCCCCCCCTGCGTCCTCAATAATACACCCACTGAGCATGAAGCTGATGTATTAGATTTAAATTAGACTTCCTCATTGATCACCATGATCTTAAAATGATATTCTGAACAGTCATACTAACTCGTTTGGCTGAGTTAGCGGGAGGGAAGTTGATGGGTCGCAATCTGGCGTTGTGGACAGCGACTCCTACAGGTCAGGTCTGGGCGCCTGCACAGCAAAAGACAGGAAGTGGTGAAGGCCGTGTGACCTCGCACACGTTACACTTCACCAATGAGAGTCCACGCTGTCAGGTGAAAAGAGAGCCGCTGGCTGTCTCTGCATGTGTCGGAGGAAGCATGTGGTAGACCTCAGGGCTCCCTAGACCGACCAGTAGGGGGCACATGCGCACAACGACCAGGTAGGGGAGGGGGGAATTGGCATAACGACTAAATTGGGATGGGAGGAAAAGCACAAAATCAGGCGGAGAAAAAGAGGATTAAAAAAAAAAAAAAACACTTGGGGATGTGAATGTGACATATCACAAAGTGCTCAACCTCTATGGTCTTTAACTGAATCAACACAACACTTTTAACTTGGCTACCATCTTCAGATGCTAAAGTTTGAAAATATTGTTACGCTGAAAACTTAAACACAGTTATATGGTACTTCATCTGAGGTACTGCCTGAGGTACAGATTATAACCAGTGGTCTCTATAAGATTTCCTCGTGGTCTCTCGACAGAAAGAGCTGGGCGACCGTCAGTCAGAGAGCCTGGAGAAGGTGCGCCAGCTGCTGCCTCTCCCCAAGCAGACCCGTGATGTCATCACCTGCGAACCCCAGGGCTCGCTAATAGACACCAAGGGTAACAAGATTGCAGGCTTTGAGAAGGAGGTACGTTTTTAGTTTATTTTTCATAGGTTGTGTCTACACCTATATGTAAATAGTAGGGGTGTAACGGTATGTGTATTCGTCCCACGAATTTACGGTACGTGCGCCACGGTGCGGTACGTGCAGCCATATGAAGAATACGTCTCATACCACTAGGTGAAACTAGGGTTGCACATTTTACAAATCTATGCTCAATATCTTTACTTTACTGGCTTACATTGATCTTTAACGTTGAATATTAAGCTTGTATTGCCAAATTTAGATGATGAATAAAACGTTGAAGCTTGTAAACACACGCACGATGACAAGCGGACAGAACTAATTAACAATGCGCACTGACCCTCTGCACTGCAGGCTGTTTCTCCCCTCTTACTACAGGTGTCTGGTGTCCCTAAAACAAAACCATGAATGTATCATGTTTGTAATTGTAACACAGCAGGGTCCTTACAATTTTACAGTTTTCTTTCGTTTTCTTGTTCGCCCAATAATGTTAACCAATGGAAAGACACACACACAGACACACCAAGTTGGTGTGTCACCAACACACACGCCAACTATCTCCCGCCGACATTCTCTCACAACTGATCGAAAGGGGAAAAAAGCAATACATACTTTTCCGGACTGTATGTATCATCTGAGCTCCTCTCCAGTTGAACTGCTACTGTGTTTAAATCCAAAATATTGATAAATCCTCTGCCATTGTTGTGTAACATGTCATCTGTTCTCTAGTCTTCAGTCTCGGCTTCACGTGATGTTAAATCCTCTCTACAAGTGAAACTGAAACTTAACAAGCCTAAGTTGTTAAGGGGGCAGTAGGCAATTAATTTACTCAGTGGATGCCTGAACACAGAGCGACACCAGTATCACTGACTACCACGGCAAGCCTATAGAAGATTATTCAATTTTTTTTTATCCACTTTTTCTCCCATTTTCTTTATTTTCTCCCATCCCAATTTCGTATCATCCAATTCAACCCTCCCCTGTCACGAACGCTGTTTCTTGCCTCCCACAAGCCGGCTGCAATGTGGACTAAGTCATACATAGCACAAGTCCCCTCCGGTACTTGAGGTAACAGCAGTCGCATCTTTTCACCTGCGCAGCTCGATCTCTCAGTGGCGACGAGTAACGCGTGGGAGGCTCACGCTGCCCCCGACACTTCCTGATTCTACTGCGCAGGCGCACCAACCGACCTGTAGGAGTCGCTGTCCACAACGCCCGATCCCCATCCATCAGTTTCCCACCCCCTAATACGGCCAATGTGTATTAGTATGAACGACCAGCTAAACTGAAAGCAATGTAGAGCGCTGGGCTCGAACAGGCAAGCCCAGCGTCTCCGTCATTCGTGGTGAGCGCCTTGCCCACTACGCCACGTAGCCGCCCACAGAAGATTATTCAATTTAATAATAATTATTATAATTATAAATATATAATAATAATTATTTAAAAAAAAATCCTGTTGTACTGAACCGTGACCACAATACCGAGGTACGTACCGAACCGTGGCTTCTGTATACCGTTACACCCCTATAGTAAATAGTCAAGGTGTACATTCTCAAGAATCATCTTAATGTACCCATGTATTTCCTTTTACTATTTGTCTTCATCTAATAGATGAGATTTGGTATTTTGTGTATTTGGTTACGAATGATTGCTGTAGATGCTAATAACGTGTAAACTTTATAACTATCTATTAATGTTTACATGTACAGTGTTGCAGTAATCTGGCTGTTGTAGGCAACATATTTAGCGAACGTCTCTTTACAACAGCATTTAAACATGGAATATATTTCAAACATAGCATATATTTTAAAACATCTTCTTACTCTCTCTCTCTCTCTCTCCCCCCTATCCTTCCCTCCCATCAGGGCCTCCAAGTATCAACTAAACAGAAGATCTCTCCCTGGGACGTCTTCGAGGGGCTGAAGCACTCTGCGCCTCTCTCCTGGGGCTGGTTCGGCACGGTGCGCGTCGACCGCAAGGTCACCAAGTTCGAGGAGCAGCAGCGCTTCCTGCTCTACCACACTCACCTGAAGCCCAAGCCCCGGAGCTACTACCTGGAGCCCCTCCCCCTGCCCCCCGAGGAGGAAGAGCCCCCCACCCCTGTCTCCATGGAGCCCGAGAAGAAGATGGCGGAGACGGTCAAGCCTGAGAAGAGCGTGCCCGCCGTGGCCTCCGATTCCAACAAGAAGAAGTCTAACAAGAAGAAGAAACCCGCCTCTGCCAACAAGACGGAGGTCAGTGGTGGCACCGGGCCAGAACGCATTGTTTCTGACGAGGGAATTGTGAAAAGTCATGTTTCAGACTTTTGATTTAATCTTGAAAGATCATTGAGAGTGAAAGCTCTCATTTACAATGACGTCGGGAGGTACAATATATATTACAAAAACAATATAGAAACATTCCATATGTCTGGCTCGACTTGACTTTATTTTGACAATATATAAATAACATGTGACATGGAATACTGCCAAGGATAGACACAAAAAAGCTCAGCTTATTTCCATTGTGGTCCTTGTCTGGGGCACAGAAGATCATCAATAATCATTTAAATGGAACCGAAATTGAAAGAGTATATGAAACAAAATTCTTAGGTGTGATTATAGATCACAAACTCTGTTGGAAGCCACATATACAATATATCAAAGGTAAATTAGCCAAATCTGTTGGAAATGTTTCCATATATTGTATTTTTCACTTGTTGTGCCATACATGTCATATTGTGTTGAGGTCTGGGGGAATGTTTATAAAACAAATAAGTAGATCCCATTATTAAACTACAGAAAAGAGCTATTAGAATAATAATCAAAGCTAGTCGACAAATCCATTATTCATAAAGTCCTGCACATTAAAATGTGTAGATATGGTGTACATAAAAACCTTGGAAATAATTTTTCGTGCTAAGAATAAAGCCTACCAGTTTGTATTCAATGTCTCTTTCAACCAAGAGAAGGAAAGTATAATTTAAGAGGGTTATGTATTCTTAAAACATGTAATAAGGTAAGAACTAATGTAAAAGCTAGATGTGTTTCAATTTTGGGAGTTAAATTATGGAATAGCCTTAGTGACGGGTTGAAGTTGTGTACTTCTCAGGGGAGATTTAAAAAAGCCTTAAAGGATCAAATAATTGAGTAAAACATCAAACATTTGTTTTTTTTCTTTAAAAAGATTATATCTTGCAGCATATTTTAAGTTTTTCTTTCTTATATTAAAATATATTTAGTTTTTAAGAATTTGTAAAGGATAGGCAAAAATAAGCATGTACTTCAACCTATTCTTTTTTGGTCGTTGATTTTGTATGTGAGCTTGCCTTGAATATGTACATTTGTGATTTTTCATTTTTTATTTTTATTTTAAGTCCACACGGGTGTGTTTGATTTGTCTGTAAACAAGACCGAAAAATAAAAACTTCATTCATTCATAAGGGCTTTATACAGAAACAGCTAACTTTATCATACAGGATACAATGATGGGTACCATAACACGGTGAGAAATCTAAAGGCAGAATGATCTAGGAAGGCTTTAGAGTGGAAGTATCAGCATGTCTAGAAACCACGTCAATGCAATGCTATCTGAAATACTTGATAATCTCATTTGGAAATTGGGAGTTTCACTTTCATATCACACTTCCCAATTACCATGTTGTCCAATTCGATGAATATCAGTTGGATTAACGTGTATTTTCCTTATCTAAGCTGGTATCTGGTGGTTGGTATTTTCCACCCATTTTCTGATTCAACATGAACTAACTTGCTTGCCTTCTCCAAACTGTTTAGTTGCCAGCTAAGGGTTTGCATGCTACCCTCAAATCTAAAAGAAATGTAATGGCATTTCTGTAATGTGCATACATTTTTATTTTTGTCCTCCTTGTAATAGGACTTTGTGAACCGCACACCAAGCGGAGTGTCCTATGGAGCAGGTATGCCCCCTGAGCTGATGATGGGGCAGCAGAACCACCCCTACGGCAGGATGGGTTACGGCCAGCCGCCCATAGGCATGTATGCTCAGAACCAACCTCTGCCTCCAGGTCAGTGTCTAGAATACCATGTCATAATTATCACTTTTAGCTGAGTCCATATGTAATAGATACCTGGAATCAAATAATTTTCCATTTTCACTGAAGTATATTGTATGCTTACATCATTGCTTTACCCCTTTTCTCACAGGAGGCCCCGGTTTAGACACCCCATACAGACCGGCCCGGAACCCCCAGATGAACAAGATGATGCCCACGCGGCCAAGCTACCCGCCCATGATGATGCCTGGCATGATGGGCCTGGACAAGCAGTACCAGATGGGCTACAAGCCCCAACCCAACATACCACAGGGCCAGATACTGCGTCAGCAGCTACAGGTCAGACTGGTGAGTCGGTCTGCGTTGAGTAGACTTGACCAGCGGGGGGAGCTAGTGGGCTGTACAGGTACAGGCCCTGGCATGATGGAGGGTCTGTTTTGGAGATTAGATCCTGGTAGTGTTTTTTGTGTTTAACCCTTTCACTGCCACACAACAGAAGGTTAACCCTTTACTATCACACAACCGACGGCGATGCTCCATCATTAGCATCATAACCTTCTGTATTGTCACAGTGAAAGGGTTAACCGGCTGTCGTGTGGCAGTGAAAGGGTTAAGGCAAAGACGAGATGACCAACCCTAATAAAGGAATATCTTATCTTAACTCATTGAGCGCCTAAAACATAATATCTCGTGTTTCGCCGCCAACGCTTGAGCGCCAAAAACGTAATATCTCGTTTTTAGATCCTTTGATCTTTTTCCTTTGATCCCCGTTCTAAACACTCAGCCGAAGCTCCCTGGCACATCTGCCTACGTTGGAATTGCAATGATGATCGAATCTCGCCAGGTGGCAGTATCGCCTACCTTATGAACATGCATGGGCCAGCTTAGTGCCGGCCCCACAGCCCCAAACAAGCAGCAGTGAGCAGGACACATTCGAGCAGCAGTGAGCAGGACACATTCAACAATCGCGATCGCCTAGAGCAGGGGTAGGCAACCCTAGGCACGCGTGCCTGCATAGGCACGCGGGGGCATTTTCATAGGCACAGGGGGCAGCATAAAAAAAATAAAAAAAAAATAAAAAAAATATTATAACTTTTTTTTATTTTTTTTTGCTTTGAAATATTATAGTGAAATATTTTGCACTGTTGTCGCATTTATCTTGTTGAAATCCTCCCACAGGTTCTTTTTACTACCACATATTTAATTGAGACCCTTTATTTGTTTATTATTTCAATTTAGCTGGAAATACATTGCTACATCATTCAGTAACATTTGCAGAGCCTTATAACAAAAACATTATTACGGTCACCATTGTGACCAGTGGGATTAATCAACACATTTTATTATTTATTTTTCTATTTCATTGAACATTGCACATGTTAAAAGCAATTTTTTTTTACTCAATGTGAGTATTACCAAGTCAACTTGTGTTCTTAAAACAATGACAATAAACATAGTTTTATTAGGTTGAAATAATGTGGTTGTGTACTTATTTTTCTGTTAACTTATTATGGATTGAAAACTGAACCTTAATGCACAGTAACTGAACTCAATATTTTTAAGTTATGGTAACTTATTATTATATTTTTTGTACAGTGTAGTCTTGCAATCAATCAAAACTTATTTACACGATATACCTCACATTCACCCTCCATTCACATCCTGGTGTTCTCCATTAGGCCTGTAGGTGGAGCTATGACAGCACACGTACAGTATGTGTCCAATAATGAATGGGCAAATGTGAGTGAAATGGTCGCACTGTATGCAGCTGTTTGTCTGCATTGCATGCATCCCCCCCCCCCAACTCAGATTTAGGGTTGATACAACCATCATAATAATATTGTTAATAATAACAATAACAATAATGATGTAATAATGTAAAAATTATCATTAAAAATACCTGATTATGAGAAAAAATAATTACGATGCATGGAATATTGTTGAGGCACACTAGTTACAACTATATTTCAAACAGGCACTCCATGTCAAAAAGGTTGCTGACCCCTGGCCTAGAGGGAACTATTGGATATTATGAAAAAGACTAAATGGATTATATGGATGATTATGGACGATAAGGTGCGTTTCCACCAGACTATGGACTATGTTGGACTCGGCACTACTGGTAAAACGTAAAAAAAACTAATAAAACCGACCGATGAGGAAACCTATTCGGCTCCGTCTATAGTCTGGCCCGAGCAGATGAAGAAGACTGATGCGGGCTACCTAACGTTATATGTATTGATCCTGTTCTGATTCAAGACACTGTTGGACTCGAAGTGAGAAATGGAGTACCTCTAAAACAAAGGTAACGGCTATTATACGTGTACTTTACCGAAACTCCATCATAAAACATGCGTTTGTATGATCGCGACGTTGGATAATGATTAGTTACTATTATCTAAAGTTTTAAAATCATATCTGAATCTTTGCCAATTTCACCTTGGAATTTTCTATTGAAAATCTTGAATCTTGAATTCTGTGGATTCTGTGCAGGCCTACAGAACATCATACTGTGACTGCCTTTATGAACAAAGCAGTGTATAAATGAATCTGTATTTCTCTCGAAGAGAATGATGAATCAGCCAAGAGTTATTTACTGACTGTTGTTGTGTGTCTGTGTTTTCAGAACCAGAGCATACTGGGACAACAGATGAGACAGATGACGCCCAACCAACCGTATACCTCAATGCAGCCCTCCCAGGCAAGGCTTTTACATTTGATTAGCTACTTTTGTTTGAATTCCTTGAAAATGCTCATGTAAAGCGCCATCATTAGGGCCCAGCTACATTGATATGTCGAAACACAGAGATAAAACAGACGTGAGGTGTTACTACAGTTGGTTTGCATTTAAAACGGGACCCAACGTAATCATGTGTAACAACACAGAGATAAAACAGACGTGAGTTGTTACTACAGTTGGTTTTTCATTTACAACAGGACCTAACATAATCATGTGTAACAACACAGAGATAAAACAGACGTGAGGTGTTACTACAGTTGGTTTTTCATTTACAACAGGACCTAACGTAATCATGTGTAACAACACAGAGATAAAACAGACGTGAGGTGTTACTACAGTTGGTTTGCATTTAAAACGGGACCTAACGTAATCATGTGTAACAACACAGAGATAAAACCGACTCAATGGATCAATGTAGCCGGGCCGCATGAATATTAAAGGCAACCAACTTGTGTTCAGCTTTTCGTTCCTCTGATTGGCCACACGGCCAATCAATCAATCCACTAGCACACGCCCTTGCGGCAAGAGAGACGCGGCAGAACCAGCGGTGTTCTGTTGTGTGACTGTACTACAGCGGTGTTCTGTTGTGTGACTGTACTAAACTCTTCCACCACATGACCGACATTTGACATACAGTACACCTCCTATATGTTGGGATTATGTTTGGTCATGACAAAACAATAAAAATCGCTACTGTTAGTAATGCTGCCACCACCCACTTCAATGACAGAGCTCTCATATTTGCGAATGCATAAACTATATCTTAAATTATGGCGATGTGTCTAATATGGCTGTCGCGAAGTCATTGATAAGCGACAGCCATATTAGACACATAGCCATAATTTAAGATATAGTTTATGCATTCGCAAAATATGAGAGCCGCTGTCATTGAAGGGCTTCTACAACGGAGGAACGGCCGCTGCTGCTGCTGGAGCTGAACAGAGTCAAGCCGCGGGCGGCGCACAGAAGCCGGGGATAAACCACCGCGTCGCCCCGCTGCGCTTCAGGCTCAGCAGCCTCCACGGGCGAAATAACATATAACGTTACAGTTCCACACTGATGTACAGTGAGTGTCTAATATGGCTGTCGCGAAGTCATGCCTCTCCCTCTGAAAGCCCATTCACGCTGTGTATCATAGAGACATAGAGCACTGGGTTTTATCACTGGAGATATATTTCTCACTCACCATTGTATTTTGCGCCATCTGACAATATCATAATGATGTGTTTTCTATATTATATCCACAATCATTAATCTAAAAAATTGTATGGGCTTTGATTAAACATGTAACCTACACCTACTGTAACTTACTGTACCTCTGCTTCCTACAGCACAGCAGGTAATGGCGTTAATCAATGGAACGCGAAACATAATAACGTTACGCTTTCTAGTTCAGCGCATTTCATAACTGTATGGGCTTTGTTTATACACAAGTGAATCTGGTAGTTGGTTGTTAAAAACGCGAAACATAATAACGTTACGCTTTCTAGTTCAGCGCATTTCATAGCGCTCCACTGCTACCGCAGCTGAACACAAGTTGGTTGGAACAGCAGCCCAACACAAGTGCGTTGGTACACACAAGTTGGTTGCCTGCGCTGCCGCTCGCTTGCGCTCCTTGGATTTCATTTGGGACGTGGGACGACTGCGCTTGCCTGCGCGTGGGGGCGGGGGGGCGCGGCCAATCAGAGAAAAGCCGAACACAAGTTGGTTGCCTTTAATATTCATGCGGGCGGGCCCTTATACTGACTTATTCTTACCAGCAGCATGTCTCCCTTATACCTCTTTATAATATTTTCTCATCTATTTTCTCATAATTTCTTGCATGCATTCTCCTTGGACTATGCTGTGTGTAGTGCCGTTGACACACGAATGCAATGACCCCGAGGGTGAAAGTGAAGTTCTTTTTGCCTCTGCTTCTCCAGAACATATCCCAGGGCTACACCACATATGGCTCCCACATGGGGATGCAGCAGCACCCCTCCCAGGCCGCCGGCCTAGTAAACCCCCCCTATGGGAATCCAGGCTTCCAGGGCTCCCACCCCGGCAGCAACCCAGGCGTGGTGGAGCCTCTGAGGCAGATCCAGCAGAGACCCAGCGGCTACGTCCATCAGCAGGCTCCAGGCTACGTCCACACCATGCAGAACACAAGGTCGGCAGGCCCAGCGAAGCGCTTGCTTTTCCTGTTTTTTCTTTTCTTTTTTTATTGAATAGTGTAGCGTTTTTCTTTTTTATATATATCCACTTTTTCTCCTATTTATCTTGTATTTTCCTCCCATCCCAATTTAGTCTTTATGCCAATTTCCCCCTCCCCTTCCTGGTCGTTGCACGCATTTGCCCCCTACTTGCCGGTCTAGGGAGCCCTGAAGTCTATCACATGCTTCCTCCGATACATAGGAGACAGCCAGCAGCCTCTTTTCACCTAGCAGCGAGGACTCTCATTGGGTGAGTGTAACGCGTTGGAGGGCACACTACCTCACCCAGATCCCTTCCTCGCTGTGCAGGCGCCCTGACCGACCTGTTGGAGTCACTGTTTACAACGACCACCCACCGGCTTCCCTCCCGCTGACACTGCCAAATGTGTCAGTATGACGACCGGCCAAGCCGTCGCTTAGTCCGCTGCGCTACCCGGCCGCCTGTAGCGTTTTATTATTATAATTGTTTTTCTCAACTAGGCACTCACTATTCGGGGTAATCTCACGATTCAATATAGATTCTTGGGGTTACAATTCGATTCATATCGTTTCTCGGTTCATTACATGCATAGATTTGTTTTGAGATAGCTGGTTTTGAGTTACTTTTGACTGCAGTAGGCGGTTTAATACGTCTCAAAGAAAAGAAATGCACAGAATCAAATGAAAACCTTGCCTACCATGTTGTAGCCACATCTGTGCTTGTGGAGTCCGTTTCTGCTCAAGGGCATGCAGTGGAAGAATCCAGTCATTTGTTATCGGTATATCACCAGGTAGATTACCAGGTCGGTAATGTTAGTTGTGAGCTGCCATTCGTTTGCAACGTGAGTCTGAAACATTTAATTAGTTTGCACCTGTGTTGCAATTTCATGCATTACTCTAGTTTGTAGAACGCAAAACTCAAGTTGCCAGTCTTCTGTAATATAGTGAGTAGTAACTAATGCCTGAATTGCTTATGTCCACACAAAACACATCACATTTATCTCTTCTTGGCACCTCTTTCTCATTAAAAAGCTGACGGGACCCTGGGCTCAGTTGTGTGGATCATGTATGGAAATCTTTGATTATCTACAGTGCTGTAGGGTCTCAGATCAATTGAAATTAAACTGAACTGAGTAATTTTCTTCGCCCGTTCAGAGTTGGCTACAGTTTAGAAAGGTTGTGCAGCTGCATTGATTTACAGGAATGTTTGCTAACATTCCTGGAGGTTGTCGTTCCACTTCTTTGGCTCTGGGAGGTGGCGTACAACGAGTCAGTTTTTAACATTAGTAGGCTATTCCCAAAATACTTCACCATCGTTTTCAAGCTCCTTCTTCCCGGGAGATTCCAAAGTGTCTCCTGATACTCTCCTCTGAACAATAAGATGTTCAGTCTGACTTTCATCAATTACGAGCTTGAAAAACGAAAATATGAATTGATTCTTGGAATTTGTGAATCTATTTTTAATCAGTAGAAGATATTGTGATTCTTATATTAATTGAGGCTTGTAATCGGGAGAGTATCTTGGTGGTATATATCCAGTTTCTGCCATTTTAAGTTTAAAAATTACGTTTACTGAATACAAAGGTAAACCAATAGTAAAGCTTGAGAGCTTTGCCTATGTTCATAGAACTAGTTATGATTCTCTCTCTCTTTCTCTCTTTCTCTCTCTCTTTCTCTCTTTCTCTCTCTTTCTCTCTCACTCTAACTACAGGTTTGCTCCCCAGTCCCTCCAACAGAATCCCATCATGCACAGCTTGGGCCACATGGGGGGCGGGCAGGCGGTCCACCCAGGCATGAGGCCCAATCAGATGCTGGCAGAGCAGCAGCAGCAACAGCAGCAACAACAACAGCAACAGCAGCAACAACAGCAGCAGCAGCAACAGCAGCAGCAGCAGCAAGCACAGCAACAACAGCAGTATCTCAGACAACAGCAAGCACTCAGAGTATGTTATTATTTTCCCTTTTCCATGTTCCCTGTGTCTTATGTGATTCACTGTTGTTGGATTTCACTGATAACTGTTTTCATACATGAGTTGTTGTTGTTGGCTTCTTTTAATTGAAACTTAATTGTACCTATATGGAGAACTATGTAATGTTAGTGTTTGCCAGTAGTTCAAAAGTCTATATACCACAGACATTTCCTTTTCCCCTGGGTTAAACCTGCACTCTTCCTTTCCATGTACACTGTTGTCTAGCAACAACAGGCCCAACAACAGCAGCAACAACAGCAGCAACAGCAGCAGCAGCAACAGCAACAACAGGCCCAACAACAACAGGCCCAACAACAACAGGCCCAACAGCAGCAGCAGCAACAACAACAGGCCCAACAGCAGCAGCAGCAACAGCAGCAACAACAGCAACAGCAGCAGCAGCAGCAACAACAGCAACAGCAGCAACAGCAGGTACCATCGGCCCAGCCACCAGCCCAGGCCCAGAACCAGGCACTGGGCATGCAGCCCCTGCCCCCACAGCAGCCTATGGTAGGTCCTTGAATCTCAACCAGTAGATTATGACCCAAATCGTGACCAATTGGACTGTTCTCATTGGTTTGCAGACATAAGACCATAAAAATGAATAAATAATAATTGTTAGCTTTTGACCTGTTTCACAAACCATGCTCGTTTTGATGGAAAACAAGATGGGTCTTGTCCAAAAGGAGAGCACATCTAGATTCAAAACCACAAGGCTCTATTTCAATTACAATCCATGTTAGTTTAGATAATTTAGTTTAGTTTAGAGAGTTTAGATAATTATACCAGATGTGATTGTGCATTCAGCTACATAGCATTGATGTCCTCCACTAGCTGGCTGTCATTGTGAATGACGTGAGTGATGTGTCTTTGTTTCAGTTCCCACGGCAGGGAATGCAGCAGACTCAACAACAGCAGCAGACTGCAGCACTGGTGCGGCAGCTCCAACAACAGCTTTCAAGTAAGATGACGACAAGCCATTAAGTTTTGTGCATATTGTGTGCTTTTTGTATACAGTTGTTGGTGTTTCCAGGTATTGATATTGATTTAACTAATCCCCTTTTTATTTATTTAAAAAAAAATTCTCCTCTCTCCAGATACGCAACCTGGACAGAGTACCAACTCATATTATTGATAGTGCTTGTCTATAGTAGTGTGCAGAGAATAGAGAAACCCCTCGGTGTGTGGGGATATCCCCAGTCCATAGATTGGCAGGTGGAAATGTCCAATGGTGTGCAGACCCTGTTTGTAGAGGTGTAGGCTCTTAGGAGGGAACATTGCTCTAGGCCCTAAGGACAACCAGATGGACAAACCACAACTCGACCACCAAGGCTACATGCTGTTTAGAAAATATCTCAACTTCAGCGATGTAATCATGGTAAATCCAAGGAGGGATTGTGCTGTGAAATAAAAGGATCATGGAGAATAAAGGAAGAGTTTATGTAAAAAAAAAAAAATACCAGAAATTATAAGAATAATGCAATTTTTTTTAATTTTATTTCAATTTGTACAATTTTTTCAGTTTCGTGTATTTCTCATTAAAAAATCATGTCAGTTTTTATGTCTTGTGGTTGTGTTGTTTGCATTTATTTGATCCTAAACACTGCATAACAACATTTCAATGAGAAGTTGACATCTGTGTATCTGCTCCTCAGCAATGTTAATTCATGGTGTTATGTGCTTAATGTCTAGGTGCTTAATAGTTATTCATTGGAAGCTTGAATTTATAATAAAACACAAGATACTTATGGCGTTCAAAGAAGAAACTCACTGCCATTGCAAAAAAAAGATTTACATGCAGGTAATGACGATTGCCACCTATCCTACCACATGTCCACCATGTATAGTCGGGCCTTAAATATTTGTATATTGACACCATTTTTACAATTTTGGCTCTGTATGCCACCACAAGGGACTTGAAATTAAACAATCAAGATGTGCTATAAGTGCAGCCTTTCAGCTTTAATTTGATTAATACATTTTTTACATCCAAATCAGGTGAACAGTGTAGGAATTGCAACATATTCTACATGTGCCCCCCTCCCCATTTTTAAGGGACCAAAAGTAATTGGACAAACTAATACCGGTAATCATGAATTAAATTGTCACTTTTAATACTTGGCTGCAAATCCTTTTCAGTCAATAACAGCCTTGAGACTGGAACCCGTACACATCACCAGACGCTGGGTTTCCTCCCTGGTGATGCTCTGCCAGGCCTCTACTGCAACGGTCTTCTGTTCCTGCGTGTTCTTGGGGCATTTTACCTTCAGTTTTGTCTGCAAGTGAAATTAATGCTCAATTCGATTCAGGCCATGTGGTTGACTTGGCCATTGCATAATATTCCACTTCTTTCTTTGCCTTAAAAAAAACTCTTTATGCTTCGGGTCATTGTCCATCTGCACTGTGAAGTGCCGTCCAATGAGTTCTGAAGGATTTGGCTGAATATGAGCAGATAATAAATTCATCCCTCGCCTCTGGAATCGTACCCCCCACTCTCAAACTGGCTGCAATTACTCCCATCCTCAAAAAACCTGGTGCTGACCCAGCCGACTTAAATAATTATAGGCCCATCTCCAACCTTCCCTTCATCTCAAAAACCCTTGAGAGGGTGGTTGCCGCACAGCTGCAATCCCACCTCGACACAAACAATCTCCACGAACCCTTTCAATCCGGTTTCCGCCCACAACACAGTACCGAAACAGCCCTTGTCAAAATCACCAACGACCTCCTCCGTGCAGCTGACTCTGGACTTCTCACCATCCTCATCGACCTCAATGCGGCATTCGACACCATCTCCCATCCAATACTCCTGGACCACCTGGCTGGCATTGGGATAACTGGTGTCGCAGTTCCAAACATCACCATCTACGGCTTCCCTGTACCCTTCTCCCCCCAAGTCAAAAGCCTCTGTGTCATTCTGGACGGTTCCCTCCTTTGCACCACACATCAAATACACCACCCGGTCTGCCTTCTTTCACCTCCGTAATATCTCCAGACAGAAATCCTGGTCCACTCATTTGTCATATCCCGGATCGATTATTGTAACGCTCTCCTCAGCGGCCTTCCCACCAAACTCATCAACGGACTCCAAATCATCCAAAACTCTGCTGCTAGGATTATCACCTGCACAAACTCATCCCACCACATCACCCCCGTCCTCATTCAACTACACTGGCTCCCTGTGCACTACCGGATTGATTTCAAAAACCTCTTACTCACCTTCAAAGCCCTCCACAATCTAGCCCCCACCTACATCACTGACCTCCTCCAAGATTACACCCCCTCCCGCACCCTCTACTGGACTCTTATCCATCCCCAGCTCACACCTCAGTACCATGGGTGCCTGAGCGTTCAGCTGCTCGGCTCCCAGACTCTGGAACTCCCTGCCCCCACACATCTGACAGTCAGACTCACTCTCATCATTCAGATCACAATTGAAAACCCATCTGTTCAAACTCGCATATTCACTATAAGCTCCATCACTGCCCAATATCACCTACTGTTTGTTTGTCTGTTATTTTAACTTCACTGTTTTTTATACTTGTTGTTTATCTTATTATTTTCTTAACCTCGTCTTTTAACTGCCTTGCTTACTGGGCATACTCACTATAACGGCACCCTGTGTGCCACTGTTTTATATTTCATACGTTTACATTGTTTGTCTTGTTTTTTAACTCTGACACTTTTGCCAAGATCATTGTTTTACTCTTGACTGTTCTGCTTTTATGCCCTGTAAGGTGACCTTGGGTGTTTTGAAAGGCGCCTCCAAATAAAATGTATTATTAGATGATATTGCCCAAAACACTTCAGAAGCTTTTGTCAGCAGTCACACAATCAATAATTACAAGGCAACCAGTTTCATTGGCAGCCATAGATGCCCACGCCATAACAATACCACCACCATGTTTCACTGATGAGGTGGTATGCTTTGGCTTCATGAGCAGTTCCTTTCCTTCTCCATACATCATTCTGGTACAAGTTGATCTTTGTCTAATCTGTCCATAGGATGTTCGAGAAATTTACCGGCTTTTGCTTTTTATATATAAGATGTTTTTTGGCTAACTAATACGGTCTTCCTGTTTTTGAGGCTCACCAATGGTTTATATCTTGTGGTGAAACCTCTATTCCTGGGTTGTGGACTATCTGACGGGAAGACCACAGTACGTGCGCCTACGGAGCTGTGTGTCAGACAGACTGGTCAGCAACACCGGGGCCCCGCAGGGGACAGTGCTCTCTCCCTTCCTCTTCACTGTCTACACCAACGACTTCCACTATCGGTCAGAGTCCTGCCACCTTCAGAAGTTTTCTGATGACTATGCGATAGTGGGATCTATAAAGGACGGTGACGAGAGGGAATACCGGGAACTGGTAGTGGACTTTGTCACATGGTGCGATAAAAACCACCTGCAGCTAAATGTGGCGAAGACCAAGGAACTGGTTGTGGAGCTGGGGAGGAGGAGGAGTGCACCTGTGACCCCCGTTTCCATCAGGGGAGTTGATGTGGACATGGTTGAGGTGTACAAATACCTCAGTGTGCACATCGACAACAAACTGAACGGGTCAAAACATGCAGAAGCACTGTACAAGAAGGGCCAGAGCAGACTCTACTTCCTCAGAAGGCTGAGATCCTTCAATGTCTGTACAAGGATGTTGAGGATGTTCTGAGTCGGTGGTGGCGGGCGCCTTCTTGTACGCTGTGACCTGCTGGGGCAGCGGACTGAGAGCAGTGGACACAACGAGGCTGGATAAGCTGGTCAGGAAGGCCAGCAGCGTGGTTGGGGTGGAGCTGGACTCTCTAGCGAGGGTGGCGGAGAGGAGGAGCCTCGCTAAGCTCCAGGCCATCAGGGAAAACCCCACCCACCCACTATACACAGACTTGGCTGACAGGAGGAGCATGTTCAGTGCTAGGCTCACACTACCCAAATGCAGCACTGAACGGCACAGGAAGTCCTTCATTCCAACAGCCATCAGACTATAATGCATCACTGTGCATCACTGAGCACAGAGCGGCAGCTCATTAGTGGCAGGAGGACGCGACTAGCGGTCTCCAGGCTCCACAACAGGGGGCAGCGACGGCTGCCAGACATAGATCTAGGTCTTATTGGAACCCAAGGAGGACAATACACTACCTAAAGCATACTGCACCTTGTGACACTGTGAATACTGGAATATATATTTCATTATTACATGGCGTTTTCATATTCGCCGAAATGCTTGCTTGTGATTGGTCAATAGCCCCCCGACAGCGGTCATTATCAGACAATAATGACCGCTGTGGGACAATAATGACCGCTGTGCGCAGCTGTTCGCAATCAAGCAGTTGTTTCAGTGCAATTAGACACTGCCGGTGTTCTGCTGCCGGCGATGACAGGGGGCGGAGCCAGAACGCAGCCAGAACCAGTGTTGCGAGTCGATGTAAAATGAATTGGGTATATTGTTAGTAAGTTAGCCATGTAATAAGCGGGATAATGTATAGCTATACTCGATCATTGTCGCAAAATAATTGACCTTCACTGACGTTTAAAACACCTCGCCGAGGCGGCTCGGTATTTTAAACTCTTGTCGGTCAATTATTTTGCGACAATGACCTCGTAGCTATACATTATCCCTTACTTAGTTAGATGTAAATTATAATTATATTGACAATTGTTTACCCCATGCTCAGTATATTCTTACTGTATTTATTTCTGTATATTTTATTTCATCCTATTTTATTTTACTCTACTCTTATCCTAGGCAACTTGATTTGATTTGTGTTATCATTCTAAATTGTGACCTGTCCTGTCTAAATGTTTAAATGTTGAGCGATTTGCAGTGTCTAATTTCCCACGGGATAATAAAAGTATTTCTATTCTATTCTATTTTACACAGATACACCTACCTCCTGGATAGTGTTCTTGGTCTGCATTTAAAGCACATCTTGATTGTTTAATTTATTTCAAAATTCCATTGTGGTGGTGTAGAGCCAAAATAATGAAAATTGTGTCGATGTCCAAATATTTCTGGACCTAACTAGATAGATGAGCAGCGAGAGAAGGATAGAGCCGTTAGAAAGAGGTTGAGGAAGGTAGAGTTAAGTACAACATTTCGCTGCACCAGGGATATTTAGAGCAAAGAACATTTTCAACAGAAACAAGCGTTTGTCAAAGTAGATGGGGTGTGTTGCATCTGTTGGGATGTGACTTAAGTCACACTTTCAATAATGGCACTGGATGAATCTGAATTAATAAGGCCAATGTAATCAGTGTATACAAAAATGTATAATAAGCTCTACACTGAAAACCTGAGAGGAAAAGCTGAGAAACACTTGGAAGAATGCCCTGACTGCCCAGGGATGAGCTAGGCAACCATCCTCAAGCTGCAGCTTCAGTCATACCAGTCACAGTTAACAAATGCCTAAATATGAATGACTGGAGGGCCAATTTACAGGTGGACATGTGCCATTCTACTTTTGGTATATTATGGCTGTGTGGTAATGGTAATGGTATTTTTGGCACAGAATTACTTTGTGGTTATTTGATGACTTGGTTGCCCGTCCGTGTGACCTTTGGCCTTATAATCACACTAACTACAGCTAGTCCCCCCCCCCCCCCATTAATACCACTAATGCATTTTAGAAGTCAATCCTGTTGATAAATGTATTATAAACTATATCTTCATATCAATTTATTCAGAGTTCTAATGACTTTTCCATCATTCTGATGCGTCAATCTCCATACTTTGCTTAACCAGAATTGGCAGATAGATAAATACATTTTGGCATAAATATACAGTGTGGAGGAAAATGTTTATTTCATTATCACATTGAAAACAAACAGCGCTAGCGGCTAAGTGGCACAGTGGGCAAGGCGCTCGCCACTAATGCAGGATATGCTGGGTTCGAGCCCAGCTCTCGGCGTTGCTACCAGCTTGGCTGGTCGTTCATACTAATACAATTGGCAGTATTAGGGGGTGGGAAGCTGGTGGGTGGGGATCGGACATTGTGGACAGCGATTCCTACAGGTCGGTTGGTGCGCCTGCGCAGCAGAATCAGGAAGCGACGGGGGCAGCGTGAACCTCCCACGCGTTACTCCTCGCCACAGAGATCGCGCTGTGCAGGTGAAAATATGCGACGGCTGCCTCCTCGTGTACCGGAGGGGACACGTGATGCAAGGCTTCGTCCACATTGCAGCCGACCAGTGGGAGGCATGGCCTAACAACGTTCGAGACAGGGGAGGGGTAGAATTGGACAATACGAAATTGGGGAAGGGAGAAAAAATAGAAAATGGGGAGAAAAAAGAAAACAAACAGAGCTGAAATGCTGTCTTTATTGACAACACCTACAGTAGACACACAGGAAGCATAATCATAATTTCTTTCATGTCAGTTTTGCAGCTTTTTTAGTTTTGGGTTTTCCTTGCTTGGCATTTGGCCTCTCCAAACGACTGAAGAGCACTCCAGAGTCAGGACCCAACGGTCTGCCACCATAGGGACAGTCCTTCCCCTGATAGCTGGGCAAGAAGTTCAGAGCAGCCCAGCTCCTCTCAGCTAGTCCAACCCCTAGCCGAGACAGAAGCTTGTCAGCCATCACTGGCACTATGGGCTGAAGGAGGGTACCGTACATCCTCAAGCACTCAAGGGTCACATGGATGATGGTATCCAACCACCGTTGGTCTTCACTGTCCCCTCTGTTCAGCTTCCATGGTGAATGACGCTGAACAAACCCATTGGTCTGCCTCACGCAGCCACTGATGGACTCTAGAGCTTTGTACGTGTGCATGCTCTCGTAGTGTTGCTCCACCACGGCCGGGAGACATCTAAGGCTGTCCAGCATGTGGTAGTCTTCTGCGACAGCCCTGCCCTTGGGCCCGAAGGTCTGTCCCCCGGGGAAGGATTCAGAGCAGAAACGAGGGAAGACCTGGGCCGGGTTGAGGGAGGGCGCCGTGCAGCGGTTCAGGAGACCACCCAGAGTGTTGGCCAGCTCTGCGTTGAGCAGCTTGACCACCTTGTCGTCGTTGTAGTCACAGTCCGTGTCTGGGACACCCTGACGTAGGAGGAAATACCTCATGCCGTCTGTCGTGAACCTCTGTGACCTTTCAAGGGGATCCACCACATTCCCCAGACTTTTAGACATCTTCTTGCCCTGTACTGTCCAGTGAGAGTGCACATATATCGCCTGTGGCAGCGGGAGACCAGCTCCTAGAAGGAAAGCCGGCCAGTAGATGGCATGAAATCTGAGGATGTCCTTCCCCACGACATGGTGGGCAGCGTTCCACCATTGGTCGTGTTTGTATGGATAACCAGCCACTGTGAGGTAGTTCACTAGAGCATCCAACCACACATAGATGGTTTGGTCAGGGTCGCCTGGGACCGGAATGCCCCACTGAAGACGGCTCCTCTGGCGGGAAACAGAGAGGTCAGGGAGATCCTCCTGGAGCCAGTGGACAACAGCCTGGCGGAAGCGCTCGGGCTGCACAGCACTGGGGTTCCCTTCCAGCCAGTCCAACAGCCGAGGCCGGAACTCAGACAGACGGAACATATAGTTCTTCTCCTTAATCCACTCTACCTGCAACAAAGCACCAAGCTGATTAGCATGATATAGACTTTGCACCTACTCCTGATAACGCTTTTGTGTATCTTCAGTATGCATTTGATATGGTATAGACTAGAGTACAAGAGCAGCTCTGTCAAATGCAACTTGTTCTAATTGCAGAAAAAACTAAACATGTTTTTTTTACTAATTCTAGAACAGTAAGCTCAACATTGTGATGGTGAGAGATGGTCAACAAATGTAGTTGGCATCTACTTTTAAATACCTAGGATTTTTAATTGATGACCACTTGTCTTTTAAAGCATATCCATTATGTTACAAAGAAGCTGAAGCTTTTACTAGGATTTTACTTTAGAAATAAGTCTTGCTTTTCTTTTGGTGTGAAACAGAAACTAGTGGAGTCTACCTTTCTACCGGTGATTGATTATGGTGATGTGTTATGAATGCCTCTGCTCACTGTCTCCACATGCTGGATAGATAGTATCATGGGGCTCTGAGATTTATTACAAACTGGATCTCTTACTCGCCATTGTGTATTATATTCAAAAGTGAACTGGCCTTCCTTATGTGCACGTCGGCTCAGTCATTGATTTACAAGGCCATTCATGGTATGGTTCCGATTTATTTATCGTCTCTTAAATTTGAATGGTGGAAATTACAATCTCCGCTCGAAAGATTTTCGGCACTTTGCTGTTTCCAAAGTCCGAACAGAAATGGGGAAAAGGCTTTTAGGTTTTCCGCACCTACTGCATGGACCAATCTCCAGTCCAATCTGAAAATTCAAAGCTTGGTAACCCTGAATGTATTTAAGCCTATTGTAACCAGGTTTTCTGTGTGCAAATGTTTTATCTGATCATTTTGTAACGTTACTTTTATCTGTAATGTCTGTGTTTATTTTGAAACTGTCTTGCTGCTACTCTTGGCCAGCTCTCCCTTGTAAAAAGAGATCCTGAATCTCAATGGGACAAACCTGGTTAAATAAAGGCAAAATAAATAAAAATAAAACCTTGGTTACTTATATAGGGAGAGGGTTGTTACTGCATTGCAATGTACTTACAGGTACTTTGAATGTAAACAAACTATTTTGACCACATAATATGTCTTTGGGTTTCATTTAGTGCCTATGTAGACAATTTCATATTCATTCATGGTCTCCACATCCCAGGTTACCTTGTGACCGCTCTCCAGGGACACCTTGGTCTCTGTCCCTGAGGAGTCTGTAGCATCTGCCACCTGGGAGGGAGTGAGGAAGCTCTCGTCCTGCATTGAGTACCAGCCTTCGTAACTGCCTTTGTAAATTAGGCCTCTGTCCAGAAGCAGTGACCAGAAATGCTGCACTGCATGACTGTGCCTCTGCTCAGTGGTTCTGATATAGTCTGTGTATGAGATGTTGCAGCTTCTGAAGAGGTGTTTGAATCTCTCAGATATGTCAGTGCAAAAGCTTAGTGGATCTTTCCCTGCAGCTTCTGCAGCCTGTTGGATTTTCAGGCCATGTTCATCAGTACCTGGAAAAAATATTTAAATAAAGGCAGACACCATTATTTGATCAATAAGTCAAGTCAAGTAAAATGTATTTATAAAGCACATTTCATACACAGAGGCGGCAATCCAAAGTGCTGTACGCAAAAAATAAATGATAAAAAGGCACCGTATAAAAAAGAATGATTATCTGGAATTAAAATATATAAAAGGAACACAGAAGGGTACAGTATAAAAGCAGTACATGCTCACAAATAGATTTTCAGTGCATTAAAATAAACAAAAGTGCAGTAAAGTGCAAAAAAGAGTGCAGTGGTTTAGCAGCAGCGGTTAAGCTGTAGCCCTATTTTCAGAAACTTCGCCTAAAGGTACATGCCTAAGTAAATGGAAGATTGCTCTACCTCTACAAGGTCAATTTGCATGTTCTAGGAATCTAGGAACATCTAGGGACCTGTGGGTAGAGCTGCCGCGATAACCGCATTACTGCGGTATCGCTGTTGCATCACGCCCACCGCAGAGTTAGGCTGAATACCGCATCACCGCTGTTTTTTATAATAATAATAAAGTAGCGCACAGACGTTGGGCTTGCGGCTCTGCAGATATACCCTACTCGGTTCCAAGCGACCCTATTGGGTAGAAGTGGTACCAGAAAAGTCATGTGAAACACTGCAGACCACTGATTGGTCAGAAGAGAGACGCGGCACACGTTGGAGCCTCCTACACAAAAGCAGGAAGCCGCCATCTTTACTGCCTCGCTAAGGATGCATTTCATTCAGGATTTGTTTGCAACAGCACCAAGTGCAATAAACAAAAAAGGATGGATTCACTGTGTATTCTGCCTCATTTATTGATGAAACAAAACCGACATCAACCCAATTTACCACTGAGCGGAGAGTTTAGTGTCACAACAAGATCGCTGATGTGTTAAGCTTGTTGTTGTTGTTAGCCTAATGCTAACGCTAACGTCAGCAGATAGACACGATAGGTAACGTTAAACCCGGGTTGCTTGGTAGAATAGACACAATGAGAGGTAACGTTAGCTTTAGCAGAATAGACACAACGAGAGTCTGGTTAATGTTGTTATTGATTGATTGATTGAAACTGTGTTAAACTCTGGCTTGCTGCAAGCCCTCGGACATAGCTATGCTCACGGAGATTTCAGTGTACACAAGCGGCCCCGCCTGCATCCCCACACGGAGACAAACGGAGTAGTACCTGCAGTGGAAAAGGAACAAAGTACCAGGTACCTAAAGCGGGTTGAGTCGAGTAGGTACTATGCAGTGGAAAATCCATTAGACTAGAGGCAGGGTATATGCTATAAAGAGTAGACTAAAAAAAAAATGCTTTCAAACATTTCTTTTTTGTAGTTATCGTAGCGGTACGAAATATTTCGCAAATTTGTGCGGTAAGGAAAAGATCAATACCGCGGCAGCTCTACCTGTGGGTATGTATTCCCAGTGTCTGAAATATTGTGTCTGTTACTAGGCTTGAGTAAATTGTAAGGAAAAAAAGGAGAATATAAATTATGATTTTTTTTTTGCATCTGTGCCGGTGAATAACACCATGTTACAATTGTGTTGGAACCGAGCTCGCTCACTGAGCTCATTCAGCACCTTCTTGAGATCAAGTGTACACATTTTTTTATAATTAGCATTTTTTCGATAAATTTTTATTTTCGGTAAATCTTAACATCTGTAAAGATTTAAATATACACTTTGACTGCTGTTTTAATAGGGTTAAGGTCTTTACTCTTGGCTACATTTGAAAAATAACCTCTTAACATCCAAGGGCCCACGTGTGATAAAACATGTTTTGCCTATTCTTAAAAATAGGCAGAGTTGGGGCAGATCTAATATCTTCTGGCAGTTTATTCGAGCTGTGTGGCATAGTAGCAGAATGCGGCTTCACCATGTTTTGTGCTGGTCCTAGGAACAGTTATACAATGTCCCTGATGAACTAAGTGGTCAAGACAAGAGGGTTCATATTGTAGAAGCAACTTAGATATGTATCCAGGACCTGACCCGTTGAGTGATTTATAGACTAGCAACAGTATTTTAAAGTATATTTCTATGACAGACTGGTAGCCAATGCAGATATTTGAGGACTGGTGTAATGTGTTCAGCTTTCCCAGTCCTTGTTAAAACCGTAGCAGCAGCATTCTGAATGAGCTGTAGTTTGCTTTTTGGGGGAGGCCTGAGAAAAGACTGTTAACAATAGTCTAACCTGCTAGAGATGAAGGCATGCATTAGTTTGTCTAGGTCTTGTTTGGACATAGCCTCTAATTCTTGCTATATTTTTTTTATATGGTAAAAGGCTGATTGTCATATTCTCAATACACTCATTCAACAATGACAATGAATGAATGAATGAAAACTTTATTTAACAGATTGCAGAATGGGTACAATACAGTACAGCTCAATACATACAATTGTTAAGGGGATGCTGCAGACCAGAGAAAGACGTTTGTCTTGTTTACATCAGGGTCCCCCATTTTCAATTCATAGTGACATTTATTATGACGTCATACACAACATACATGACATCATGACATTTATGGCATAGGGACATACATGACATACAGGTATATAGTACAATGCATGCATGTATGAGATATTTACCTGTGGCAAATTTCGAGTTGAAGCCCTGCAGTAGCTTATACCTGTGTAGGCAGTCAGCTATCACGGCCGAGTACAGGTGTCCTATATGAGGGGAGGCGTTGACATAGAAGACAGGGGTAGTAATGTAGTACTTCTTCTCATCTCGTGAAAGGCATGATGTACTCGCGCATCTCCACACAAGCCTTTGTTGATTTGTTGACACTGCATTATGATGTAGTCTTCGTAAAGCTTTACAGTTTCTGATCATGCAAATATATGGACTCCTCATCGTTCGATACCCACCAGTAAATGTTAATTTATACGGTACATTAAAGTAATTTAGTCCCACACGGAATCATTAACCATTTCGGTGTATAATAAATATGGTCCAATTCGGAAAAAGCATTTGAAGACCCTTGAGTAGTCGTAGTCCTCGTCGTCGTTGTTTCTTGATCGGTAAGATAAATATATAGTCAAATTGTGTACATTTGTACGAAGACAGCCAACACGTGTAAATTGTTTCCTTGGTCAAGGTTAGTTGTTCTTCCGGGTCCTACAGACAAACGACAGTCTTCATCCAATCAAAGGTCGAATAGTACATAGACCGCCCCTTTCGAGGAGGGCCCTCGAACACAAAGCACCAATCACATCACGAACACCCCCCGTCCTCACTGCCGCTGCTACAGCCGTCTGTCAAATTCAGGACATGTTACATTTTGAAAACGCATGTGTCTGGTGTCAAATATTCATAAACATTTACCGAAACGACAGTAATATTCCCCCAGCTATATTTGAGAAGACGTATTGACTTTGTAGCATCATCTAGGTGGCCTGCTGTCTGATCTAAACTAGTACAGTGACAGATCAGGAAGTGCTGCAGGGGCCAGTCAGCTGCTCAAGCTGTCAGAAAACCCATGGGTTGAAGCGAAAACAAAAGGTAAAAACATACGTTTTATTTGCCTACCAGCTCTTCTATCTAACCGCCTCATTTGATTTAGGTGATTTTAGCACACAGTTAGAAATATGGAAGGATAATCTTTTTCCCCCCTCTGTAGTTTTAAAATGGGGTTATATTTCAAGCGATCGTCTGAGAGAACATGAGAGAGCACTAAAACCATCATGTGATTTGAAGTAGCCTACTGTTGGACTGACTCCTTCTTATTTCTCCCCAATACGAAAAAGTATCATGGTGTTTCCTGACCAAATAAATGATCGGTATCATGGTTTAGATTTGATTATACCATTACAGGTATTACTACTTTAGTAAAAAGGTGGTGCCACCATGGAAATGGATTCCTTTTCAGTCATTCTAGGGCTAGGCAGTACCATGGTAAATTACTTACTCTGCTATACAATGCCTGGCTGGTACTGCATGCTGAAAACGAAACATCAAACAACCATGATTCCTTTCACATCAAAGTTCACTAACAAGCCTTGTTTGTATGAAGTGCAATGATAACATTCATGATGGCATTACATGCCATTTTTTATATTCTTTAGATGGATGTAAACCGGACAGATTTCTACATAGGCCTTTCTCTTGCTATGAGCTCAAGCGTCTTCATAGGAGGAAGCTTTATCTTGAAGAAGAAAGGTCTTTTAAGGCTTGCCAGCAAGGGCTACATGCGAGCAGGTGATGTGCACACACACACACACACACACACACACACACACACACACACACACACACACACACACACACACACACAGGTCAAGTAACTCTGTGTTTAAATACTTTTGATTATTTGTTCCTATAGGCTTATGTTATGTTTATTATTATTATTATTATTATTATTATTATTATTATTATTATTATTATTATTATTATTATATGAAGATTTACTTACAAATGTGTTCATGTTTGCATCTCTCACAGGTCAAGGGGGCTATGCTTACCTCAAGGAATGGCTATGGTGGGCAGGACTTATTTCAAGTAGGTGATTGTAATACAAATGAATTCATGGCACAGTCAACTCTCCGTTTGCTTTTGTAACCCTGCTTGCCAACCATCCCTTGCAACATTGTGCTCTTTGTTTTCAGAGGTTGTTGTGGGTTTGGTATTTTTGCTGGTAGTTCTCTTCAGTTGACGCAACACCCACCCAATCTCTTATGGCCGTCTTTGAAGTGGACATTCTTTAAAAGAGCACATTTGCACATGTGGGCTGGATGAGAATAATTTATCAAAACTCGCCGCCCCCAACATTTTCAGTTGTGTGCATTTTCACATCCAGTATGTCAGTGGGTACAGACTAATATCTGTGGTGTGTTTCAGTGGCTGCAGACTCATATCTGTGGGGTGTTTCAGTGTGTGCAGACTAATATTATCCGTGGGGTGTTTCAGTGGCTGCAGACTAATATCTGTGGGGTGTTTCAGTGGCTGCAGACTAATATCTGTGGGGTGTTTCAGTGGCTGCAGACTAATATCTGTGGGGTGTTTCAGTGGCTGCAGACTAATATCTGTGGGGTGTTTCAGTGGCTGCAGACTAATATCTGTGGGGTGTTTCAGTGGCTGCAGACTAATATCCGTGGGGTGTTTCAGTGGGTGCAGAGTAATATCTGTGGGGTGTTTCAGTGGGTGCAGACTAAAATATGTGGGGTGTTTCAGTGGGTGCAGAGTAATATCTGTTGGGTGTTTCAGTGGGTGCAGACTAATATCTGTTGGGTGTTTCAGTGGGTGCAGACTAATAGTAATATCTGTTGGGTGTTTCAGTGGGTGCAGAGTAAAATCTGTGGTGTTTTTCAGTGGCTGCAGACTAATATCTGTTGGGTGTTTCAGTGGGTGCAGACTAATATCTGTTGGGTGTTTCAGTGGCTGCAGACTAATATCTGTGGGGTGTTTCAGTGGGTGCAGAGTAAAATCTGTGGTGTTTTTCAGTGGGTGCAGGAGAGGCAGCTAACTTTGCTGCATATGTGTTTGCTCCTGCCACACTGGTGACCCCTCTGGGAGCAATGAGTGTACTTGTGAGGTAACAATGTTACATTTGGTTATATATTTTTTTATTTGTGTCTTTCCCCACTCACTCCACACAAAAGACAAAATTAAATATAACCATCACATGATATACATGCACATAGTTACAATTATCAATAAAAACTATTTAAATTTAAATTATAAATAAACGTTTATTCACCAGAATAACATTTAATAGTTAAGCACCACAATTATAGTCAGCCATCACCTCAGAGAATATCACATCATATGTAGTCCAAACTGATTTATTTCAGAATAATTGCTGTTCTTAATTCCCTTTTTAAAACTGATTTTACTTGTTATCTGGGTTAAATACAGTGATAGTCTGTTCCAGTTTGACATACATCCGATTTCTTTTAAAGCATTGGTTTTAGGTAAGGGTAACATGAAGCGTTTTGTAAAAGCATGTATCATAATGATGTCTATTATCTGTGTGTGTTATCAATATCTGTGTATACAAGTATGTAGGTCCTCTTAAAGCATAATGTTTCTTATATATTGGATCAGGCTTTATGTCAGTTTCTTCTACCCTCATCCATGACATACTGTACATCCCTTCCAACTATCCCTCATTGAGCAGTGAAGAGCAGTGATCATTCTCATGTCATTCTCATATTCATAGTATTCTCATGACATGTCTTCTTTTGCCATACAATAAGGCACAGAGCCACAGCTCATTGGCCATGGGTGTCATTTAATGATAATCACCTGCTATTCATTTGCGACCAAGATGTATGTGCAATCGAATACTTTTAATTCCAATGATAGATTCCAATTGCATTCCAATCATAGATTCCAATGCTCCTAAAACATTAAGCAGTTTAATTAACTTGCATGTTTTTCTTCTCTTTACTTCCAGTGCTGTGCTTGCATCCTATTTCCTGAATGAAAGGTTGAATGTGCATGGGAAGATTGGTTGCTTGCTGTGCATCCTGGGTTCCACTGTGATGGTCATCCATGCTCCACTGGAGGAGGAGGTGGCCTCCCTCAGTGCCATGGCTGAGAAACTGAAGGACCCAGGTATGTAGATGACCCTCTTGGAACAGTCAACTACTCTGTTGACTGAAGTGTAATGTGGCCACTTAACCAATCAGGTGCAACGTCGGTGTGAGTGAGGTTTGGTAATTCATTATGTGGAGCAGAGACATCCCAGCAGAGTATTTTGCTCTATTCATGGCAGTAATAGCAGATATTCATAGTATGATCCCAACTAGAGTGAAATAGTGTGTGTTATGTATTATTAGTAATAGTAATAGAGATTGACTGATAATAGTTGATGTTGGGAATAGTTCTGCCACAATGCTGTCCTGTTTAAAAAAACAAAACAAAAAAAAGTCTCATAATTTGGCCACATCGAGTTATCAACCCCATGTGTAACATTGACAAAATAGGTTACAAGACTGACTGGTATGGGACATAGCCCAATTGACCTATCTCAAACCCCACCCTTTTCCTCCACAGTTGTGATTAGAGGATCAAGAAAATAGGGTGGGGTTTAGATAGGTCAATACAAGTAGGCTAGGGTAGACACTGACAGGCTTTCAAGCAGTGCAGTTCTGTCATACAACATAAGACTAACTCTCCTCTTTCTTTCTAGGAGTGTGTGACTTGCCCCTTCATGCAGATAGTGATGGGTGTTTTTTAAGGTTCTCAAGCTTCCTGGAAAAACTGATAATTTAAAAAGTGTAGTTTTCCTGTCATGTGAAATACATAGAGAATTATAAAAAGCCATGGAAAACATGTGAAACTGCACCACAGTGGACAAATAAGTGATGGAGAGGTTCACAGCAAGGTCCTGGGTTCGAACCCCAGCAGGGGGCCTTTCTGTGTGGAGTTAGCATGTTCTCCCCGTGTTCGCGTGGGTTTCCTCCCACACCATAAAGACATGCATGGTAGGCAGGGACTACAGATGAAAACTAGCTCATTAGATAATTCTGGCACATTTACATTGATGTGGAAACGGAAGATGTTGATTAATGTGCACTGTCCCTGGGTAAAAAAATAAAGAAATAACTTAAGTATTTCCCAGTGTGATTTGATTTCATTGATATCCTCATGGGACCTTTTTTTAAGGGCAACTCTTAATGTCCAATTATCTAGCAGTCTCAGTCAATGAGTCAACTAGATGTCCCCCTTGGAAGGGTGTGGGCGAAATGACTTATACTCAAACCATTGAAACAATTCGGACTTTATAAGAATGTTCGTTTATTTGGACTTTGATGTCCAGCATCCAATTCATCCTTGTTGTAATAATCACCAGGTGGTCAATTAAACAAGTGGTTAGCTTGTAGCTGATAGTTAGTAGCAGCTTACATCCAAGCATTAGTGGATAATGTTAGTAGAGGTCGATATGGTATTTGGTAATGTTCAACCAAGTCGACTCTGATAATAGTTAGTTGATTTTAGCAACCGCCGGTACTTGATAGTGTAGCCAGACGTTTAGCCAGGTAACAGTTAGCCAGACGTTAGTCAGTCTGCATGTAGTTAGTCTATAGTCAGCATGTACATTCAGTCAGCGTTTAGTCAGTCAGCATACAATCAGAGGTTAGTCAGATTATTTACCTATACAAAGGAAAGGAAATAAACAGCATTAATTAGTAACTAGATATATGAATTAAAGAGAAATGCGGATATTAACGGCGCATACAATGCAACGTACCGTTGGCCAGTCAAGAGTTCGCCCACAGGGCTTTTCACCTTACAGTCTAGGCTCAGAGTGTCACTTAAATAGCGCGACGCGCCAGCGCAGAGACAGCTTACCTGCTCAGTCGCAATACGTACTCCAAAGTGCGTCCACTAGGCGGCACCAGATAATAATTAACTCATGCAATAAATGTATACAATAAATGTTACTCATGATAATAATGAAGGATAATAATGATAAATATATTGGGAAAAACGTCGGATAATTCTCCACTTAATGTATTGTCGCATGCTTCATCTTAGGGTTCATCGTGTTTGCCGTGTGCGTTGTGGTGAGCAGCCTGGTCCTGATCTTCGTCGTGGCCCCACGGTACGGGCAGAAAAACGTGCTGGTCTACATCCTGATCTGCTCCGTGATCGGCTCCCTCTCCGTGTCCTGCGTCAAGGGCCTCGGCATCGGCATTAAGGAGATGTTCGCCGGGATGGCCGTCCTGAGGGAGCCCCTGTTCTGGTCCTTACTCGTCTGCCTGGTGATCTGCATCAGCATTCAGATCAGTTACCTGAACAAGGCCCTGGACATCTTCAACACCTCCATAGTCACCCCCATCTACTACGTCTTCTTCACCACCTCCGTCATGGCCTGCTCCGCCATCCTCTTCAAGGAGTGGCTGAGCATGAGCGGCGACGGAGTGGTGGGCACCATCAGCGGCTTCCTCACAATCATCCTGGGGATCTTTCTCCTCCACGCCTTCAAGGACATCACCTTCACCTGGGATTCCCTCCCACTGTACCTGAGGAAGAGTCCCCAGGGCTCCCCCTGGGGCCCCCAGCCCTACGTGGCCATTCCCAGCCACGAGAGCCAAGCGGAGGACGAGATGAAGCCGCCCAGGGAAGGGAGCTCCAAAGGAGGATACCCGCCTGAAAACTCCATAAGGAGGAACAATAGCGTTGTTACTACTTAGCATAAGGACCAGTGGCCGTTATGAAACATTTTTCCGCTGCCAAGCTTTACAGTGTGGGAAGAGATTTACTAAACGTGGGATTGACAGTCTGCCTTACAATGCAATAATAATGCAATAAGCACTGGATTTATTGCAGAATTTTAGGGCTGGGCGATATAACGATAACTATCGCGATATATTTTAATAATCGATATCGAATATCGAAATTAAAAAAAAAATCGAAAAATCAACAGGGCAGTTTTAAAACCAGAGACAGTGGACAGACTTGTCTTTCTTGCCTGCAACTTAAAGTAATGGCTTTGCTTGTCCAAATGACAATACTGACCAAATTCAGATTTCTTTTTATCTTGTCCATTTATTTTGTTTGCTTTCTAATTTAAAATACATTTTGAAACAGTCTGTACACAGTAGGCTATGTGTGCTAGCAGAACTAGACTCCAGTCACGAGTCACAGTGCACATGTGCGGTGGTTTGTCCACCAAAAAAGCGCCAAAAGATCGAAAATAAACTAGCAGAGCCAGAACTGTTCAACTCCTCTGGAGCCACAGCCAGCTTTAGCTTTTAAACAAGCTGCAGCCTGAGAACTGGAGTGTGAGGGGATGTAACACTAAAGATGGCGGCAATGACAAAGAATTGCTGCAAAATAAACATAAATCTGTTGTTAAAAAAAAAAAAAAAATTATACTTATAACAATTCGATAATTATCGATATCGAGAAATAAAATAAAATTATCATATCGTTATCGCGATATGATTTTTTTCCATATCGCCCAGCCTACTGCAAAGGTATATTTCATCTGTTTTCTTTGTCATATAGCAGTACAAGAATCAGTACATGCAAGTTAAGTTATTTGACAATGATAGTTAGGACAAACATGATTCATAGTATAATTTAATTTTAATTACATTTTACTGAAAGTGTAGACATGTGTCAAGGTGTTACGTTTAAAATATGTTGAAATACAGTAATTTCTGGACATAATCGTGAGTTACGACTATTTGTGATTGAACAGCATTTAAACCAGTGTGTGCCTTGTTGCCAATGACATTTTTGCACTTTTAACATGTACGAGTTGTACAAATAAGCTTTACAAACAATTTTATGACCAAAAACTAATTTCCTTGGGATGTAGTTCAGTTGTTATCACCTATATTTTGACAAAGTTACTGAAATACCTCATTTTACATTATCAGCATTAGTTCCAACTGAAATTCCTTCAAAATGCATTATTTTCTGAGTAGCACTTTCATGTTTGTGAATAAATAACAAGTACAGCACTGGAATTACTTTGCATGTGTAAACAATACTAAAACAGGGGGTTGATTGGCATTTCCTTTATTGCTTATACAGTAGCTAAAGTAGATCATGCCTCTTTTGTTCGTCCTGTTTATTCTAACCAGAATGCAAGTTTCCAATGGCTCTCCAGAGTTAAGTTAATGTCCCAGATGTTTGCATCTTGCTATTGATTGATTGAAAACGTTAACAGATTGCAGAATGGGTACAGTACAGCTCAATACATACAATTGTTAAGGGGATGCAGACCAGAGAACGACTATCGGCTCAAACACTTTAGTTACTAGTAGTAGCAAAACGTCAGAACCAGGGGTGCAGTCGTAATATGGGCGGAGGCCAAACGGTATCCTATTATTATGCAAAGTCTAGGCACTTATCACCTAGACTTTGCATAATAATAGGATGCGCGCACTTCGAAGCCCAAACGCCGTTTGACCGCGGTTGCCCAGCACTGCACTACTGGTCAGAACACTTGGATGTCATGGTATCAGTTAGGGGGAGGCTAATTGTGTGGGAAAGTACTAACAAAGTCATTACTAGCAACTGGTCACAATCTCACTTTACGACAGTCTCACAGGATCCTGCTGATAACAGGGAGAAATCAGCCCAAGACCACTGAGCGTCTCGGTGAGGTGACAGGATACATGTAGTTGACCCCCCCAGAGGCACTTGTTGTATCAACAGCAAGTCAGCAACGCTTCACATTCCTTTCTCCAGGTTATTGGACCGTTCTCATATTGCACCATATAGAAAGCCAGCAGGGCCAGATCCTGGATAAGTGGCTGCTAGCATCCGTCTCGGAAGTTCATTCAATGACTTGAGACTTTGCTATTCCGACATGCTCTCTGAGATCGACCCCCCAGTCCTCTGTGTCTGCTCCAGTCTGTTGAGGATGAACTGGCTGGTGTCAATAAATCGCTCCACACAGTTAACAAGGCACACCTCCGTCCTGGTGTCCAGCTTTGGGCCAGGTTTATCCATACACTTCTCCTGCAAAGAAAGTACACAATGTGAATTATTGCGCTCAGTGGCACGCATAATCACACGAGGTGATACGAGCAATTCATTTAACTTGTTGTGAATAGTAAACAGGTTAATCCAATGCAAAGTAACGCATAACTCATTTGCGTCACTCCCGTGGCTTTACCTAACGTTACACCTGCTCTAATACAGTAGCTAGCATTGCTAACGCCCATTGTTACTTGATGGTAAGTAACCCACTAATCTAACGTTACCTTAACAATACTGTGACGATTACGAGAATACTATATACGCGCATCACTGTCATTTTCGACATACTTGATTGCACAGATGATAGCTTATAAATATATAACCGTATATGTAATGTTGCATAGCTAACGTTGGCTAAAGGCTAGTGTTAAAATGTTAGCTAACTGCAGGCTTGTCTTACCCAGCAAACTTCAGTCATTTGATGCACCAATTGCTGAAATCTTTGTTTTTGAGACTCCATTTCAATGAAGTGCTGAAGCTGAGGGTCCGTTGTTGCTCCTTGCCCGTCCATGTTTCAATATAACCCGTTTGTGAATGGACAGATATGCTGAATTTTGACTAGATGTAGTTTGAACGTCTAACAGTTTCTGACCTTCACGTGCATGAAGAATAGCACGTCGCGAAATAGGAACTAGGTGGTCCAATCAGAGAGCACGTTCGGCACTGACCGTACGTACATCGTGTCTTGGCTGCGTTATTTTATTCCGTAACCGCATTTCTGGCAGACGCTCTCTGATTGGCCACTGACTGATTGATTGATTGATTGAAAAGTTTATTAACAGATTGCAGAATGGGTACAGTACAGTACAGCTCAATACATACAATTGTTAAGGGGATGCAGACCAGAGAAAGACTTTCGTCTTGTTTACATCAGGGTCCCCCATTTTCAATTCATCATAACATAATATGACATACAGATAGACAGTACTGCTAGTGCTACATCTATACATTTATGACATATCAGATTTGCAAATACAGTACTGTTTGTGATACAAAAGTGTCCAGAAAAGGAGTGTATATACATTTGGCGTAGAAACTGTACATTGGAGGAGGTTGGTTGGGTGGGGTGGGGTTGGGTGGGTTGGGTGAGGGCTGTACATTGGAGGTGGGGGGGGGGGGGGGGGGGGGGTTGGGTAGGGGACACACACACATTTTACACTGTACATTGGAATATTGACAAAGCCTTACTTGGTCATTTACTGTACAACTAGGTTAGGACATTTGTAGGGGCCAGTTTCGAATTGCAGTCTCACGTAGGTGTTTTTTGAGAGTGTTTTTGAAAGTGGGTAGTGATTCACATTCCTTTACAGCTTTAGGCAGGGCGTTCCATTGATGTGGCATAATTGCGAAACGTGTTTAGTCCCTTGTTTGAGCCGAATCTGGGTTTTACATGATTTGTGGAGCTCCCTCTGGTGTTGTGATCGTGGTATTCACTGACCTTTGGGAAGTATTTTGACATGTACATGGGTACCTTGGTCGCGTAGTGTATCTTGTAGACCAGGCCCATTGCAAGTTGCTGTACTCTGTCGTCTACTCTAAGCCATCCTATGTTGTCAAAGTGGGCAGGGGTGAGGTGGGTTCTAGGAGTCAGGTCAAGTAGTAGTCTGACTAGCTTGTTTTGAGATGTTTGTAATTTGTTTTTTAGTGCCTTTGAGGTGCTTTGGTACCATGAGGTGCAAGCATAGTCGTAGTACCCTTGAATGAGTGCTCCTGCTAGAGTCTTCAGGGTATTCTTGTTTACCAGAGAGGAGATCCGGTACAAGAAACGCGTTCGTTGGTTGACTTTTTTTATTACATTGGATGCCATTTTGTCACAGGAAAGATTAGCCTCTAGGATGGAACCCAGGTAGGTAATTTCATCTTTCCTTGTGATAATATTGTCACCCACTGTAACCGAGAAGCCGTCGGTCTTGCTGAGTTTGTTATTTACCGAAGAGAATGGACTCTGTTTTGCCCATGTGTAATGATAGTTTGTTGTCGGCGAGCCATATGCAGATTTTGCCTAGTTCCGAGCTGAGGGCTTTTTCAACCTGTAACTTGTTCTTGTCAGAGACCAGCGGGGCTGAGTCGTCCGCAAACAGGAACAAGTTGCAGTCACAAGCTGACGACTGCCGCTCTCTGATTGGTCACTGACATGTTTGCCCAATCGCGTGACGAGCTGTCAGCTGTGTCTTTTCCCATTTCCGCGCCGAACAGCCTGCAAACTACCTGGCGTTCTATCGCCCTGCTCTAAGACAAACTCTAACCTTAACCAACTTCGAAGAGTGCCTAAACTTAACCAGTGTAGAAACAGGCGTCGGCCAATCAGAGAGCGTCTTGCCAGAAATGCGGCTACGGAAAAAATTAACGCGTCTTTTTTTCTTGGCTTCATTCAAGCAGCGCCAATGCAAGGACTGTTTATTAAGGAGAGGACATAATGCACTCTGAAGGTCCGGTTGCGTCATGCGGCACCTCAGGCCGCGCCCACCTCTCGCGTCTCACCCCACGCTGTGCTCCCTTGGAAATCATGTGACCTCAAGACAAGAACAATTTACCAAGGATAGGACACGTGTAACGCGGAAGTGCAGTGGTCTACTCTATGGGAAAGATGAAACAGCGCCGTCTGTCTACAAGGCCGACTCCTCTCTGAGTCTGAGGGTATGATGCTGCATTTGGACATTGGTATCATGCAGACAGAGCCAACATGTAACGTTATAAAACTATTTATTCTCAGAAAGCCAAAAGAAAGACATGTCAGAGTTGGCTCCTGCTACAAAAGGAAATAAATTAGGAATGTGGAATGTTTTTTCTGTCACTAACAAGTTTCAAGTTCAAGTTCAAGTTTCTTTAATAGTTGTTGTCATACAGAAGCACAGAATACTTTCATACAAAATGCTTCTTACTGTTACGCTCCAGAGACTGTGCTAGACAAGATAGTATCAAATAACATAGTATAGCATGTAATTTAGAAGTAGAAAATGAGGTCACAGTGTTCAGTATAGACATATGTACAATGTTCGATGCAGAATAGACGTAACTGAGTTACCATATAATATACAATACTATGCAGTGTACTAATGTACAGTACTATATAGTGCAAAGCAGAAATGGGATGAGGTACAATTTAGGTACAATTTACAGTAAGGTGTACGAGTTGTAGTGCAATCCTTCATCAATAAATATAAAGTGTGGGGAGTGGGTGCTACAGTGTGTTTGTTTAAAGTGGGTGTGTGCTATAAAGTGTGTGGAGTGGGTGCTACAGTGTGTTTGTTTAAAGTGAGTGTGTGCGTGTGGATGTGTGTGCTATGTGCGTTTGATGGTTGTTGTTGTGTAGTGTTCATTGTTCGTTTAGCAGCCTGATGGCCTGGGGATAGAAGCTTCTTCTGAGTCTTTCTGTGCTCGCCTTGAGACTCCGGTATCGCTTGCCTGACCGCAGCAGTTCAAAGAGGCAGTTGTTCGGGTGACTGGAGTCTTTAATGATTCTCTTAGCCTTGCCCCTGCAACGCTTGTTGTAAATGTTCTGGAGGGTGGGGAGCCCCCCTCCAATTGTGCGTTCGGCTGAACGTGTCACTCTTTGTAGTCTGCTTCGGTCTTGTGCAGTGCTATTCCCAAACCAGGAGGTGATGTTGCCAGTCAGGATGCTCTCTATTGTACATAAGTAGAAGTTCTTAAGGATCTTCTGACTGACTTGGAACTTCCTTAGGCGCCTGAGGAAGTAGAGGCGTTGTCGTGCCTTCTTCACAACACTGTCAATGTGTGTGGTCCATGTCAAGTCCTCGGATATGTAGGCTCCGAGGTACTTAAAGCTTAACTAGCTTAGTTATATCACAACCTGCTCACACGACAGACCTATGCTAAATTAAATGTAAAAATAATCAAATATATGTCCATTGCATTGAGCTGCATTAATAATGTCATGTGTGATATAAAACCAAAATGCTATACTTTTCAAATAGCCTATAACCCCTGTAATAGATCTAGCGTGACCGTATGAGAACCTGGAGTTAATATGCGCTTGTTATCATTAATCTCTAGATAATAGAATTATGTAAGCCACAATATCACAAATCATAATTTAATTGTTATATGATCCCATTGAAAGATGATAAACTGTACTGAATCATTGGTCTAGTCTAGTTCATTGACAACCATTGGTAATATGGTATACAACACCGTATACCAGGGGACGGGGTTCTCAAGGTTTTTCCTGTCAAGTTGATGTGTATGTAACAGGCCATGGACCCCCACCTCAACATATTCTGTCCTAGGGACCTCCATCTGAGGAGATATTTGAGAGAGTGAAACATTGTCATTCTTATAAATTTTCTAATTTTGTCAACTTCTAGTACAATGTTTGTGAAATTAAAGGGGAACTATCTTATAAATGGCCTTTTCCAGGGGTTTGCATTATTTTCTAGAAATGTGGGGTTGTACCAACACTGTCTAGGTCTCAAATACTATTTTTGGCGCATTCCTCCAGTTCAGATGAGACAAAATCCTCCCCCACTGAACCAAGCCATTCTGATTTGACTCGCTCGCTGACGTGAATAGGCACTGATCTGCCACTGCACGCCCACAATCAACTGTGATACGTTTATATGAGCAGCGAGTGGAAATAATGCAGAAGCAGTTATTTAGCAGAGACCTTCAGCTGTTCACACTAGGGCTGCAACGATTAGTCGACATAATCGACGACGTCGATTATAAAAAATCGTCGACGAGAAATTGTTGCGTCGATTAGTCATTAAAAAAAAAGAAAAAAAAACGTTATTTAATTTTTTTTTGTTTTTTTTGTGCACTACCTATCTTTGTGAGAGTGGCTTCTCAGGGTTCCAGACAACATCATAACATGATGATCCCATAGCAAATTTTGGACATTGAAAACATTGTTCCCCTGCAGGAGATGATGATCAGACTAGACACACAATACATTACACACGCACTCCTCTCACTCACACACAGCGATCAGAGTAAGACACACACATACACACTCCTCTCACTCACACACAGCGATCAGAGTAAGACACACACACATACACACTCCTCTCACTCACACACAGCGATCAGAGTAAGACACACACACATTCACACTCCTCTCTCTCACACACAGCGATCAGAGTAAGACACACACACATACACACACACGGACTCCTCTCACACACAGCAAACAAAAGTTATTTAAAGTACACTTCCACTTTAATTTGTATTATTTAATTTATTTATCTTGTTATGAGTGATTGCTGTATTGTTCTTCAAATACATTTTCATTTAAAGTGGCTTAAAGATCCAAATTCAAATGTTTCACGAGTCATCATTTTAATTTGCTATGGGATCATCATGTTATGATGTTGTTGTTTGGTCCTGACAAGAGTCTCAAAGTCTGGGGTGATGGTAGACAAGCAACTCTGAGGTCATGCTCAATGTCCAATCTGTTCCTCTGCTCTGTCTTCAGCTGGACCAGAGCTGAGAAGCCACTTTCACAAAGATAGGTAATTTAAAAAAATAAATAAAAAAAAATCATTTTTTTTGTTGTTGTTGTTGTTGTTTACATTGGTTACATTAGTCGACTACCAAATTAGTCATTAGTTGCAGCCCTAGTTCACACACACACACACACACATCGTGAATCAACCAGAGAACTATATAAAACAGGTGGGAAGGTAATGGGACTGGGAGGAGGCTCTCTCTCGCTCTCTCTGTCTCTCTCTCTCGTATCAGCACTCATGTCAACCTGTTGCAAAATATCATAGCGCATGCTCCCACGCGTATTCCGATCCATGCAATAATATTCACGGGGGTATACATTGTCATTTAAAACAAGTTATCAATGCATTGTCCCGTGGGATTATGCCTCCCTGCGGCGAAATTAATTAGTCCCTCTCTATCTCTCTCTCTCCCCCAAAAGGTATCTGCCAGTGCAGTGCAGTGGGTGACTGTCACTCAAAGTGCATTGCGAGTATGGGCGGAGCCCAGCCAAAAACAGCTTGGAATCTTGAAGGGCAGAAACTGCTGCTCTACAGTACTTGATTAGAAATACAAAACAATGCATTAAAAAAAAAAAAAAAAAAAAAACGTACAGATGTGTTCTATAGACTCACAGGAATTGTGTAAAATTGCCCAATTAGTGAAATAAATAGTAAGATAGTTCCCCTTTGAAGGAAGTAGCCTTGTTTTTCAATGTGTATATAATGTAAATATCTGCAGATGACGGCATCTACTCGTAGATATTAGTTGTAAGAGGACAGTATCAGTCACTATGTCTGTCTCCAGTGAGACTGCAGATGACGGCATGTTATCAGCTGAGCTCTCAAGCGAGCCAAGGTCATTGTCTGCAGCGGCACTGGGCTCGCCACTTAGTGGTGTGGCCACATCGTTTAGTGTGTCAAAGACCAGACTGCCGTTGCCATGGTATCTTGTCACTTAGTAACAAGAAAAGGGGAATGGCCCCGTTGCTAGGGGAAAGACGTTATGAGATGTGAGTTCCTTCCGGGGTAAGTTAGACTAAGACACTAAGCGGATGCGAGCAGACACGTTGACAGAGACTTTGAAACGATCCCTTTATATGTATGTATCACTGTACATAATAATACTATAACACTGTACATACATACTATTACTCAGTAGTACAGTACTAATTTATATATTTTATATCCAGTTTAATCATCTGTACATTGTATATTGCTATTGCACTTTAGTGTTACATTTGCACCCTGGTTAGATGCCAAACTTATTTTCGTTGTACTGTACTTGTGCTGTATAATGACAATAAAATGTAATCTATTATAATCTAATCTAAGCACACATTGCAACAGAAAATACACATGGGTCCATTTAGCATGTTTATGTTGTCAAATTGAAACCAAGTCTCTGGTTCTACTGTAAAAATGTGTAAGGATTTATTAAAAAGTGATAGCAAATTGTATTTAGTTACATAATGTAGTAAAGTATGTATCCAATTAAATGTAATTGTTATTTCATAAAAAAAAATTGGTTTCTGTCTTGATTTTTCAACCAAGCACAAAAAGGCTATTCTGGATCCAGCTCCTTTGCCTGCTTCCGCTGTATCTTCTCATTCTTACAATCATTTAATCATTTAATTCCTATGAACCTACACATTAAGGCAGGCCTAACGTTGAAATACTCAATTAAAGTACAATACTTACAACCTCTGAATATATATATTATCAAAGATGTATTTGTGTGTGTGCGAGCATGCATGCTGCTCAGTGCTCACCACAAAAGACGACCCCTCCCCCACAATACAATGACAATATTTCCCCCAATAATTTAACAGAAGGAAATATAGACAATAGACAGACAATATACTTTTAATCCAAACATCTTCAATATAATATACATATTTTAAAAGCTGCTTAATGATAATAATAAAAATAGCCTATAATAATAATAATAATAATAATAATAATAATAATAATAATAATAATAATAACATTTGTATAATGTAATTGTTGGCTATTAACTAATGGATACTTATTCAAAACACAAGTTAGAAGTAACAAAACATTACATTTACACATACAATACAGTATATGTGTTCACATTACAGAGGATCTCAGAATATGACAATAGTCCCATGTTCAGCTGGTAATGAAAAGCCCTCTTCTTAGAATGAGCTTTGCTGCGAGTGTCCCTGTTTTCACCAATGTCTTCAAAACCATGGGCCTGCAGGATGATACTTTGTGTGAAGGCCAGGTGTGTGTGTTGTGTGATCTACTGGAGTTCATAGAGCAGGTCCTGAACGGTTAATGCCAGCTCCTGGAAGTTGGGTCTCTCGTCTGCCTTCTACAAAATCAATAGACGAAGAGAGGAAATGTGAGGGAGGCTCTCAGATGACAGATGGCCACTATCTGACTGTCCACATGCTTGAACACAAGATCAGAACACTGATACAGAATATAGATGATCTCCTCATGAAGTAGGCTGAACATACAACATACAATAGAGTGTCTAAATTAACAAGCCTTATGTGATTGGAGCCTGTCCATTAAGACTACAGTATCTATCTTATAGCAGCTAGGTGTCACGTTAAAAATGTGTAATTCTTCTTAATAATATTTAATATGCTAGTTTTCTTTAAAAATGTAAATGCAGATAGACACATAATGCAGATAGACACTAATATGTTACTATCTGCTTTTAAATAATAGCTTCATCAGGACAGGAAATAAACCTTGAATCTATTTTCCTGTCTTACCACTCGTACAGTTAAGGTTCTCCTTTGTAGGCCAATATAGCTACAGTATGTGATAAATTATATCTGGTGATTGTGAAAGTGTTAATATATTTTATATAAAAGGAAAATATTAAAATTATGCATTATTCTTCAATTCAAAAGAAAAGGATTTTGTCAGTACATTTGCATTGTCTACCCTAGAATTTGAATTCTTATTCTAGGGTCTAGCCAGGCTTCCACCATGCAAGGGGCCATGCTTAACTTCAGTGGAATTTTTGGTTTGTTGCTATAGTTATAATGTAAAACTCTTTAGTTGCCATCAAACAGCTACGATTGACTTCCTGTCTGGTTTATTGTCATGTTTGCTCATATCAAGACATGGGCAAAATGAACAATTATTATGCAGTTTAGCTAAATAGACTGACTGGCCAATCAGTTTGCTCCTCCTTGTCATTGACAAATGCTGGAAATCACTCATCACACTCACATCAATCCAGCAGCTCGTCATGATGCTGTAGACCTTGTCGTTGGCCAGCTGGGGGCGGTAAAGGCGCAGACCTCTGGACACCTGCTCCACTATATCATTGTTGTTTAACCGTTCATAGGGCAACCTTCCCAAGGTGTACACCTCCCACAATAGAATTCCTGATGAAGTATTTCAGTAGGGGACACAGTAAACAAATGTATGATTTGATATAATTTGTAATGAAAGGGAAAAAGCACAGTTAACCTTTTACTCACCATATGCCCAGATGTCTGACTTGCTGCTGAATCTGCAGTAGAGGAGGACTTCAGGGGGAGACCAGCGGACAGGGAACTTAGAACCTGCTGAGCTTGTGTACTCGTCATCAAGGACATACCTGGAACCACAGAGTATAACTATGATGTCAATGTTTTACCTCACCATATGTTTTTATTGTTTGTGTCATCTGACATCGGCTTTGACCAAATTCTTTAGGCACTGGAGTTGGCTGCAGCTCTCTTTTGGCTCCATTTGTGGATATGCATGACCAAGATCTTTCTCAAAAACACACAAAATTGTAATTTGTGCATGAAGCAAGAGGAGGAGAAGTCGTGAAGCAATGCTCAATGAGAAAAGTTTATTTTGAAACAGATATGAGTGTTTTGAGTTTAGATCCTGTTTGCCATGCTGTTGCCCCTATGGTGTGAATAGGAGCTTGGTAGAATATTGACAATTCAAGCACCAAAAACCAAAACCCACCCAATAGTGGCCCAATTAACAAGATCACAAGACTCAAAATCTATCAGTACGATACCAGATGATAGAAGAAAATTGAATTTAGGTTGAAAACCCCAAATCAGAATCCGATTCCCATATACTCTGTATGATAGCATGTACAACAGAGCTGTATATACAGCGTATTTATATTTACATTTATATTCTTATATTACCGCATACATATCCAGATTTGTCTGAATATACCTGCATATAACCCCTCTATATACTTACTTATACACCTGCATATAACCCATAGCTCTGTATGATAGCATGTACAAATGCTGTATATACCATATATATATATTTATTCTCACGCATATATATATTTATCCACACCTGTCTGTATTTACCTGTACATAGTCCGTCTACATAATGTGTAGATACTATATATCTGTACATAGCCTACTCTTACTAGTTACGCTGCTGGCCAGCATGACTACTACCATACTGTATTTACACCTGTATCACTGTACATACCACTCTGTACATACATCTGATTAGCACTACACTCAGTAGTACTAATTTGTATATTTTGTACACAGATTTATCACCTGGACATTGTATATTGCTGTTGCACTTGAATCTAATCTAATCAGAATCAAGTGTGTTGGCCAAGTATGTTTAGCTTGTTCCAACAAATAAGACAAGAAGCAACACATTGAGAATGTCACTGAACAAGCAGGAAGCCGTCGAGACCCACGGTGCCACTAACGCAATGTGGTGCAGCCATCCCATCACGCCAGAGTGTAGGTGCAGCCATCCCACCACGCCAGAGTGTAGGTGCAGCCATCCCACCACGCCAGAGTGTAGGTGCAGCCATCCCATCCCATCACGCCAGAGTGTAGGTGCAGCCATCCCACCACGCCAGAGTGTAGGTGCAGCCATCCCATCACGCCAGAGTGTAGGTGCAGCCATCCCATCCTCACGCCAGAGTGTAGGTGCAGCCATCCCATCACGCCAGAGTGTAGGTGCAGCCATCCCATCCTCTGTCCCACATCCACCAGTGAGTGACCACAATTTGCAACATCGCCCAAGAACTAAATAAAAAAAACTCTAATAAGTAAAAACTAGTAGTAGGCCAATACTAGGAGTATACACAAGGAAGTATTGGTGGTATCATAACTTAAAAGTTTCACGAGGCTGTGATTATTCTAATGGTCACAAGAGGTAATTCTATACAGGGAGGTCAAGTAAAAATAAAAATAAAAATGTAAGAAATTGTCTCATTACTATGGGGACTAACATCATCATACGTGAATACAGTTGGGCTCATAGGATCCACGAGAGTCTAATGCGATTCTAAGACTGTTTAGGGACCACAGTATGCAGAAATAGGCCCACCTCAGCCGCTGAACAGTGATACTCGGTGGGGGAGCAAGAGGCCCTAGCGTGCATCTGGGCATGTGAGTGCTGGCATGTACCTCTATGGGCACTTATTCACACTGTGAATGGACCACCAGGCCAAGTTGGCTACCATAATATGGTAGCCAACTTGCTATCACGCTCAATCCCCAGCCCACACACAGGCCCAACTTCAGCCCCTGGACGGGACCAGGCCAAGCATGACCTCGTCCAGCTCCTCCACACACCCCTTCAGGAGACAGTGTCACTGTGGGAGCTCCGGGACACCTCAGCTGACAACCCCATAATCTCGGACGAGGCTGGCCAGCGAAGGTACCCGACGAGCTGCTCACCTACTTCAGGATCAGGGAGGAGTGGTCAGTTTCGAATGACACACTGTGTCGGTCATGGGTTCTGCACTGTGGTCCCAGGTGCCCTTCGGGGGCGTATCCTGGCTATGGTACACAAGGGCCACTTGGCACAGTCAGGCTCAAACACCGGTGGAGCGGTTTACGTACAAATAGCACAGACAAGAGAGACAGAGACATAAACAGAGCTTGTACCGGGGCGAGCCTGGCGGCCACCATCTTGCTATCAGATGTCACTGAGCAACTATTGTGGCAGGGAGGCGAGTGAGATCCACTACATCACGCAGCGTTCTACATCCCGGCTGTGAGCGGAGGGCTGGAACAGCTGAACCAATCATTAAAAACTGGCACCAGGGCCCACCTGGCACAAAGGTGCACGCTCACCACCAGCCTCCTCCAGACGCTGCTGCATCACCAGGCCACCCGACACGCCACCACAGGAGTCTCCCGAGCCTCCCTCCCTCATGCTGGGCTGGGAGCTCCCGCTGCCTCTGGACAGGTCCAGGCCCCGCTCCACCCGACATGCCAGCGTCTGATGAAGAACCATTTTGACAGGGCCAGACGTGCTAGGCCACTTCCACACACAAAGTGTGATCTCCCTTTGTGTCTTTGGATACATGTATTTCTATGGCCCTAATGTACTTCCATACCAAAGGGGACCTTTGCATCGTGACCTGAAGTCAACACCCTATTTGCTGCGCTTAACCTCCCTACTAACATGCTTTGCTCGAAAACTGCATGGGATTAGCATAAATTGTGTCTGTCTCTTATATAGATCATTTGTAATTATTCTGTAATAAGTGCTATTTTACCTGGACAGTCCAAAGTCAGTCACTTTGACGGTGCCATTTAAATCAACTAAGCAGTTTCTGGCAGCCTGAAGGGGAAAAAGAAACAATACTTTTTTTACTGTCATTTTGAAACATGTCATCGAGGATATTCCCCAACAAAAAGCAATACAGTACGGCATGAATATAATGCAGCGTCAACATCACGTCACCAGGTCTCTGTGGATGTACTGCTGGGCCTCCAGGTAAGCCATGCCCTCGGACACATCTTTACACATCTCCAGGAGCTGGATGGAGGTGGGGTGCTCCTTCAGCCCCTCCCTGAGGTATGTCAGCAGACAGCCGTTGGAGAGGAACTCTGTCACGATGTAAATGGGCCTTTGTTTGGTGCAGACGCCGTACAACTGCACCAAGTTCTCATGACGCAGCTTCCTGGTTTGAGTGAAAGGAGAAGGGAATTGGAATGACTAAATAATGTGGTTTCGCCACCAGTGACACTGTGTCATCATCAGTCTATGTCCGTAAAAAGGTTTTGCTTACATCATGATTTTGGCCTCTTCGATGAAGTCATCTTCTGACATGGAGCCTTCTTTAATCATCTTAATGGCCACGTCATGCTGCCCCTGCCACTTGCCATACTTCACCACTCCGAACTGGCCGTTTCCAAGCTCTCTAATGAAGGTGAGGTGGCGGGGCTCGATCTCCCACAGACCTGGAAAGATACAACAGAGAGATACACACCCCCCCATTCCCTTGAAGTGAGTCTTTTTCAATAATTTAATAGGACAAAGTGTTCCTTCTTTTCGTAACTTTGTGTTGCCTTAAGTATTGACCTAAATCCAGAGTAGAAACCGGGGACAAGGAAAGCTCCTTGTTTAAAAGCCATGGCTACTGTTCAAGTCATGATTCATGAATATTAATTTGATGATAATAGTACTCAACCATCACCCCCCCTCCCCCGCCCCCTAGTTCGCAACCTCGGTGTCATCCTGGACCCCACCCTCTCATTTGACCCCTATGTCCGCTCCATCGTCAAAACCTCCTACTTTCACCAACGCAACATCGCCAAAATTAGACACTGCCTCCCCCCACCTGCCGCTGAATCCCTCATACACGCCTTCATCTCCTCCCGCCTCGATTACTGCAACTCCCTCCTCACTGGCATCACCTCCCGCTCCCTCTACAAAATTCAGCAGGCCGCCTCCTCACGAACACCCGGTCCCGTGACCACATCACTCCTGTCCTCCACTCTCTCCACTGGCTCCCGATCAAGGAACGCATACACTTCAAAATACTACTCCTCACCTTCAAAGCCCTCCATAGCCTGGCCCCCCCCCACCTGACTGACCTCCTTCTCCCTTACCGCCCCACCGGTCCTCTTCCACTGCTTCCCTCACTGTCCCGTCATCCAAACTCAAAGGTTTTGGTGATCGGGCCTCCTCACGTGCTGCACCCCGACTCTGGAACACCCTCCCTCAGACCATCAGAGACTCTCCCTCACTCTCCACCTCCAAATCCCGTCTCAAAACCCACCTGTTCTCCCTAGCATTTAACCTTCCCTACCCATAACCACCCTCCTCCATCCTGTTGTTATTGTTTGTTATTGCGGCTCTATGTTCCTGTGTATTTCATATTGTTCCCTGTTTCCCCTGTCGTTCTATGTTTCTTTTGTTTCTTTGTTTTTCTTTTCTTTCTGCCTACTGTCAGCGACTTCGGATTACTGAGAAGCGCTCTATAAATTAAATGAATTATTATTATTATTATTATTAGTAGTAGGACATCTATGGGTGTTGCTGATGTTTATGATGATGATGATGATGATAATGATGTTGATGATGATGATGATGATTATGAGACAGACAGACAGACAGACAGACAGACAGACAGACAGACAGACAGACAGACAGACAGACAGACAGACAGACAGACAGACAGACAGACAGACAGACAATCTCTTACCATAGCCAAGCCCTGCTGTTGATGGAGGCTGGGCTCGGTTTGACACGATGTATTTCAGCCTGCTGACCATCCCTGGTGAGAGAAATGCACCAACCATATGTTATGCCTTGGCAAGCAGCACATAATGACAAATAGCACATTATGCTTGTGGGAATACTGATTCCAGAGACATCTATAAAATGTATATTTTCAACCTGCTGCATTGTGCTGGTGGTAGTTGATGAGTTCTGGAATGCTGTTGTAGTTGTGTTTCTCTGCCAGGTAAAACTGTCCCTGTGCGGTAGTGCAGATGTTGTAATGTCTGCTGCTCACCGCGCTCTCCCTGTGGAGGAAGGAAACAGCGAAAGTTCAGCTTCAACTTTAGTCAACAAGGACAGGCTTTCAACACTCTGTTATCACGGATCGATCACGCAACAGAAAGTTAGTGTGTTATCCCGCAACAGGTCACTCTTCACGTCTACGCTGTTGAAAGGCCCTGTAGATACAGTATAGATTAATCACGGTTTTGCATGAAGTGCATTTACATCTCTCTTCCTCTGTAGGGCTACTGTTTCCGCTTTCATTATGCAACAGTTCTTCTTTTGGTGTGAGCACTCTCGGCCGGGGGCCTGTGTGGATACAGTGAGGCGGTGAGCTGCGTCGCATCTCACTCACCCTCCTCCCTTGGTGAACACAGAGACCGTGTACTTCCCAGCCTTGCTGGAATCCCGTACCAAGAACCCCCCGTCTTTGTTCTGAGAATGGAAAACAACACATAAGCTGTGAAAATGAAAAGGCTTTTGTGTGCGATGACCACAAGTATAGCATTAAAGACATCGTTAATACTTGTGTCAATACATAATTGATACATGGTATTGTGCAGGTAACGCATAGATGTTACCAATGGTCAAATGAGTACCTCAGATGAAGAACCATGTAACTCCGTTTTCAACCTTTATTATCTGAAGATGTCAAGTCAAGTCAAGTCAAGAGTTTTAATTGTCACGGCATACAGGTATACAGTGAAATGCGGCTGGTCTTGCCCGCGACGATGTGCAATACAGTGGTACAACATATAATTGTGAGGTTCGCCTTTCCCTTGACCTTTAATTCCCTGTCTCCTCACCTCACTAGCCCCCACCCTCGCGTTCGTTTACTCTCGTTTGCTCTTCAGCAGCCACACCCTTGGACTACCTGTCATTATGTGTTTGATTGGTCTGGTGCCGAACACACACTTCTAGTTCGAGTATCAATTACCATCACGCACCTGATGTGTATTCTAATTAGTGCCCCTGTGGGCTTTAAGTACCTCGCTCTTCCCCTCAGTCCGGGTCGGGTCGTTCCGTATCATATCTCTATCACCAACGGGAGGTTCTCTGTCTGTAGGCTCCTACGGGAGTTTCTGTTTCTGTCTTTATGCTGTTTTCATCTCCGGCATGAGATGCACTCAAGCCTTCGCCTCCTGTCGCCGTTTGCCTGGAGGGAGACACTGAACTGCGCTCTCTAATCCTCTACGGGAGGTATTCCAGTGTTCCACTCCAGACCTCCGAGCCAGACGCGCTCTTCACTCCAGACGCGCATCCAGACGCACTCCAGACGCGCATCCAGACCTCCGAGCCAGACGCGCTCTTCACCCCAGACGCGCATCCAGACGCACTCCAGACGCGCATCCAGACCTCCGAGCCTGACGCGCTCTTCACTCCAGACGCGCATCCAGACGCGCATCCAGACGCACTCCAGACGCGCATCCAGACCTCCGAGCCAGACACGCTCTTCACCCCAGACGCACTCCAGACGCGCATCCAGACTCCGCGCCAGATGCGCTCTCCGTACCGGCGCGTACTCCAAGCAGACGCGCACCACTCAGACCTCCGCGCCAGATGCGCCCTCCGTACCGGCGCGTACTCCAAGCAGACGCGCACCACTCAGACCTCCGCGCCAGATGCGCTCTCTGAGCCTGCGCCCTCCTACTCCTCCCTGTAAGCAGCTCCAGCCCTCGCCCTGTCCAAGGCCTTGACTCTGTTTCTCTCTGTCCCTGTCCAGTTCCTCCTAGTCCTCCTAGTCATCCCTGTCCTGTCCTCCTAGTCCTCCCTGTCCCCAGCCCGCCTCCGCGGGCCTCTGTCCCTGTTTCCCCATTCTAGTCCTCCTAGTCCTCCCTGTCCAGTCCTTCTAGTCCTCCTAGTCCTCCCTGTCCCCAGCCCGCCTCCGCGGGCCTCTGTCCCTGTTTCCCCTCTCTAGTCCTCCTAGTCCTCCCTGTCCAGTCCTTCTAGTCCTTCTAGTCCTCCTAGTCCTCCCTGTCCAGTCCTTCTAGTCCTCCTAGTCCTCCCTGTCCTTCTAGTCCTCCTAGTCCTCCCTGTCCCCAGCCCGCCTCCGCGGGCCTCTGTCCCTGTTTCCCCTCTCTAGTCCTCCTAGTCCTCCCTGTCCAGTCCTTCTAGTCCTCCTAGTCCTCCCTGTCCAGTCCTCCTAGTCCTCCCTGTTCCTGCCTTGTCCCTTGCCCTGGCCCAGTCCGTTAGCCTTCCCTTAGCCTTCCCCTTAGCCAGCTCGCCTCTTAAAGGCACTGTGCCTTTTTCCCTATTCTTGTTTTCCTGTGATTTGTGTTCTCCCTTAAAGGGACAGTGCCGTTTTCTGTTGTTTTCAATAAATGCCCAGTTCTTGGCTTACTCTCATACCTGTCTTGTGTTGTGCGATTGGGGTCGGTTACAAACCATAACAATAATAGAATCCAATAAAAATACAGTGGTACAACATATTAATAGAATCCAGTAAAAAACAACAGTGCAATAAACAGGTACATGGTGTGCCATCTCGGTATCTGTACATAGTATTTACAGAGCATATAGGACATGCTAGGTAGCTTTAGTAGTGCAATACACTGTTCCTGATGTTATACTAATTTAAAGTGGCCTTTCCTCTGGCCATAAGTGTGCGTATGTGCGGCATGAGTGTTAAAGTGGCTGCTAGTGTGTGAGCGTGCTCAGCGTGCGTGTCGTGTATGTGCATGTGTGTGCTTGTGTGTGGATAGTTCAGTTTCTGTGTCTCTCAATGTTCATTGTTCAAGGCTCTGATGGCCTGGGGGAAGAAGCTTAGCCTAAGCCTCTCCGTCCTAGTAGCTGGGGTTCGCAGGCGTCTGCCTGACCTCAGCAGCTGGAACAGGCTGTTATTGGGGTGGTGGGGGTCTTTCATTATCCTGCAGGCTCTGGATTTGCACCTCTTGTTGTATAGAGCCTGCAGGGGAGGTAGCGCCATACCCGTGGTACGCTCGGCTGAGCGCACCACTCTCTGTAGGGCCTTCTTGTCCTGTGCCGTGCTGTTCCCATACCAGGCAGTGATGTTTCCGGTCAAGATGCTCTCTACAGCTCCTGAGTAGAAGGACTGGAGTATCTTCCCCGATACTCTGAACTTCCTTAACTGTCTCAGGTGGTAGAGGCGCTGCTTCGCTTTCTTCACTACTGTGTCTATGTGTGTTGACCATGTCAGATCCTCTGAGATGTGGACCCCCAGGTACTTGAAGCTGCTCACCCTGTCCACGGTAGCCCCGTTAATCATCAGTGGTGTGTGTGTCTCCTGCTGTCCTCTCCTATAATCCACGATCAGCTCCTTGGTTTTACCAATGTTCAGGAGCAGGCTGTTGTCCTGGCACCAACGTTCCAGTACCTCAACCTCCTCTCGGTAGGCCTTCTCGTCGTTGTCCGAGATCAGCCCCACCACCACCGTGTCGTCGGCGAACTTCACTATGGAGTTGGAGCTGAACTTGGCCACACAATCGTGTGTGTAGAGTGAGTACAGCAGGGGGCTTAGAACACAGCCCTGGGGGGACCCGATGCTCAGGGTGATGGTGTTGGAGGTCTGACCCCCCACCCTGACCGCCTGGGGTCTTTCACTCAGAAAGTCCAGTACCCAGGCGCTCAGGGCGGAGCTCAGACCTAGCTCGATCAGCTTGTCCACCAGTCTGGTGGGGACTATGGTGTTGAACGCTGAGCTGTAGTCAATGAACAACAGTCTCACATAGCCCCCCTTCTGACGGTCAAGGTGGGAGAGAGTGCTGTGCAGTACCTGGGAGACCGCGTCGTCAGTGGACCTGTTTGTCCTGTATGCAAATTGCATAGGGTCCATATCACTGGGGAGAGAGGCACAAATGTGGTCCTTGACCAGCCTCTCGAAACATTTCATGACCACAGAGGTGAGTGCCACCGGTCTGTAGTCATTTGGGCATGTTGGGGAGGGTTTCTTCGGTACAGGGATGATGGTAGACATCTTGAAGCAGGCAGGGACTACTGACTCCGCCAGGGATTGATTATATATGGCGGTGAACACCGGGGCAAGCTGGTTTGCACAGGACTTAAGTATGCGTCCTGTTATACCATCTGGGCCCGCAGCCTTCCTGGTGTTCACCTGCATAAATGCTCTTCTCACACTGTGTTCCGACAACGAGAGAGCGCCCCCGCCCCCCCGCGGTTGCCCCCCCCCCTCCACAACAGCCGGTGCGCCAGTGACGTCACTAGCCAGAGGGCTAGCGGCGACACTGTCTACACCGAACCGAGCGTAGAAGGAGTTGAGTTTGTCCGCGAGAGAGGCGTCGTCGCTCCCCATTTCGGGGGCGCTGACTTTGTAGTCAGTTATTGTCTTCAGTCCCCTCCACAAGCCTCTTGTGTCGTTTTGTGCCATTTGTGTCTCCAGTTTCTCAGCATATGTCCTCTTAGCAAGTTTAACAGCCTTGCGCAGAGTGTAGACTGAAGCCTTGTACTCTTCCATATTTCCTGACTCTCTGCCCAGGTTATAAGCCGTGGTGCGTGAGTTCAGGGCTGTTCTTATAGTGCTGTCCAGTGTCCACCCAAGGTTTCTGGTTTGGGAAAACCCGCGCCTTCTTTGTGAGGACAATACCGTCTGCCACAGTTGCTATGTAACTCACAACGGTTGGTGAGTTAGTGTTGTGTTCATTCACAGTTAAAGATAGTAGAGGTTCAGTACTTTATTATCTAAAGATGGTGAGTTAGAGTGTTGTGTTAATTTACAGTTAAAGACAGTAGAGGTTGACTGCTTTATTATCTAAAGATGGTGAGTTAGAGTGTTGCGTTCATTTACAGTTAAAGACAGTAGATATTGACTGCTTTATTATCTAAAGATGGTGAGTTAGAGTGTTGTGTTCATTTACAGTTAAAGACAGTAGAGTACTTTGTTGTGATATATCACATTCACACTCCAAGTGATTTGGATTGACTTTACAACTGCAAATGTGTGGGCTGTCCAAGAAATGTCAAAATGGAGTTATATGGTTCTTCAGTGCAATAGTTCAAATGTAACAGTGTGTGTGTCACTCATTCAATTCACCTCAGTCTTCAGCAGGTTTTCTGCCTGGCTGCGATTCATGTTCTTACAATACCAGCTGTGGAAAAAGTGTAGATTAATCATAATTTTGTAAGAGTGTAGTGATGGACCTCAGATTCTTTTTCAGATTCCATGCTTCAGAATTCAGGGTCATTTAATACATCTCAAGAAACCCTGTATGCCGCTAACTCTGATGTATGTAGTACTAAGTATACACAGAGAGTGATACGTAAAGTCCATTGTTTGTCTTGCTGTCCTATGCACTGCATGTGAGGTCCTGTTGTCATTGCACCATGTGTGTTTGTCGTAGAGTGGAACTTCATACGTTGTTTGTACAGTATGTCTGTTGTATTGTGGAACTTGATAAGTTGTTGGTACAGTATGTATGTTGTATTGTGGAACTTCATACATTGTTGTTACAGTACGTCTTTGCACCAATGTCACTAAGACAATATTAATGTACATTTACTGTATTTGGTGAAAGTATGTATTTTAATGTGTTTCTGATTCTGATTCAGTACATCTCAATCAGTTCCAGCCCAAGCAATAATCCAAATGTATATAAATTAGTAGCCTGACCTCCTCATGATGTCACACACATGCTGAGTTACTTTGGGGTTCATAACGTTCCACAAAGATTATTCTCCATCTATGGACTCCTTACAGCATAATTTATAATGAACACTAACACTGTTTTCACAATGAACACTATCATTGTTTTCATAATGGACACTATCACTGTTTTCTTAATGAACACTATCACTATTTTCATAATGAACTATCGCTGTTTTCATAATGAACTATCACTGTTTTCATAATGAACTATCACTGTTTTCATAATGAAATATCACTGTTTTCTTTTTTTTATCCACTTTTTCTCCTTATTTTTCTATTTTCTTCCATCCCAATTTCGCTGTTTCCAATTCTCCCCTCCCCTGTCTTGAATGTTGCTTGCATATGCCCCCCACAGGTCGGTCGTAGGGAGGATAGAAGCCTTGCATCACGTGTCCCCTCCTCCGGTACACGAGGAGGCAGCCTGTCACATCTTTTCACCTGCCAGCGCGGACTCTCATTGGCGAGGTGTAACGTGTGGGAGGCTCACACTACCCCCGCTATTTCCTGTCTCTGCTGTGCAGGCGTCCCCCAACCGACCTGTAGGAGTCGCTGTCCACAACGTCCAGATTACCACCCATCGACTTCCACCCGCTGACTCTGCCAATTGAGTTAGTATGACGGCCGGCCCAAGCCGGAGGCAACGCCGACAGCCGGATTTGAACCCGGTGTCTCTTGCGTTGGTGACGAGCGCAATGTCCACTGCGCCACCCAACCGCCCGAAATATCACTGTTTTCTTAATGAACACTATCACTGTTTTCATAATGGACACTATCACTGTTTTCATAATGGACACTATCATTGTTTTCATAATGGACACAATCATGTAGACAGGCACAGCACATCTCATACTCACTCAAATCTCTCCAGTCCATTTCTAGCCTCCACAACATAGTTACTAGGAATATATCCCTCTGTCCTGCAAAGCAAAACCAGACAAATTCTGTCAAATAGTGCACACACCCACACACACACACACACTTGCTTGTGGTTGTCCATCGAAGTCCTTTGATGTCTGTATAGTCCTATCCTGGATCCACAAGTCCTATTGCAGGTAGGACATGTAAATGTAGTAAATTGTGGTAGTGGTAACAGGTGTATTCCTCCTGAGTCTCCTCTCCTGTCTCCTGGCTGTCCTTTCCTCCTCCATCATATGGGTCCCATCCGCGTGAACACTTAAGGTAACTTACTTGCGTTCAGCGTTTCTCTGATTGGCCACGACGGCCATGTGACCGCGGCGCACGGCAGAGCGGAAATAGGCTGCTGCTCCGGCGATAGAAAGACAGGCATTCTATTGCCATGCTCTGCGACAAACTCTAACCATAACCAACTCTGAAAGAATGCCTAAACTTAACCCTAACCTTAACCAACTCCGAAAGAATGCCTAAACTTAACCCTAACCTTAACCAACTCCGAAAGAATGCCTAAACTTAACCGGCGAAAGAAAGACAGGCATTCTATTGCCATGCTCTAAGACAAACTCTAACCTTAACCAACTCCGAAAGAATGCCTAAACTTAACCCTAACCTTAACCAACTCCGAAAGAATGCCTAAACTTAACCGGCGAAAGAAAGACAGACGCTAGTTACGTTTATATAGAGAGGCGATAAATTAATTAAACCTTAAAAAAAAAAAAAAAAAAAAACATTGAAGTGATTCGAACTTGTCACCAAATGACCGCAGGCTCCACAGCAAGCTGAGGAACGAGTTGAGCTAACCGTCGATGGCAAAACAGGGGGGATTACGAATGCATAATGCCGCGGCAACCTATGCGCCTGCCATGCCGCGGCAACCTATGCGCCTGCCGCTCCGCTCTGCCTCTGCCGCGGGGCGTGTCACGTGGGCGTCATGGCCAATCAGAGAAACGCGGAAGCACTCTTGGGCTGCCTTTAAAGATATAGCGTCCCATCCAGGCATTGCCGACACAGGTGTTACGGTCAGCAGCAGCATCCTCCAGGGCCTCAGGTCTGATTCTGCACTTCCTTAATGTGGTCTTCAGCTGGTCTTTATAGCGCTTCTTCTGCCCTCCAGCAGCGAGTCGACCATGATGTAGTTGGCCATATAGCACTCTGCGAGGCAGCCGGTTTGAGGGCATCCTTACTACATGGCCCAGCCATCGTAGCTGGTGCTGGGTGATGGTTGCCTCAATACTCCTACAGTTGGTCTTTGAGAGTACTTCAGTATGAGGCACGCGATCATGCCAGGTATTTCCCAGGATGCGCTGAAGGCAGCGTATGTGGAACTGCTCTAGGGCCCTGATGTGGTGGCTGTAAATTACCCAGGATTAGCAACTGTAGAGGAGGGTAGTGATGCAGACGGCTTGATAAACATAGATCTTTGTGGTGCGGAAATTAAGGTTTTTGTTCTGAAAGCCCCGACGCCGGAGTCTCCCAAAGGCAGCTGATGCCTGCTTGATCCTGTTCTGGACCTCACTGTCAATGCTGTTGTCTTCAGAGAGAATACTCCCCAGGTATTTGAATGATGGAACAACAGTTGTTCACCAGTAACAGTGAAGATAGGTGGTATAGATGTAATGTTCGTACTCCTTTGGCAAACTACCTCTGTTTTAATGATGTTAACGGTCAGTCCCATCCTGCTGTACACTCTCACCGCAGCATTAAGAACAGACTGGAGATCTTGTGGGCTATGAGCTACAAGAGCACAGTCGTCTGCATACTGTAGTTCAAGGACTCTCTCCCTTTGCAGTTTGCTGGTTGCCTGGAGCCTCCTTATATTAAAGAGGTTGCCATCTAAACGAAAGTCCACTGCCACACCGCTGCTGTCCTCAATCTCCTTGTGGAGAAGATGGGTGACACATAGCAGAAAAATGTTAAAAAGTACTGGTGCTAGTACACACTAGGGCTGACCCCTATTAATCGATTAGTCGACTAATCGGTCGAAAGGGGCCGTAGTCGACTGGCCGCGTCTATATTAATCCCAGCCGAAGAGTGCAAGAGCGCTTCCGCATTTTCCCCCATTCGCCGGTAAGCAATGAGCATTTCCTTTTCCTTCGCCCAGGTGCTCGCCCCGCATGCGCATGAGGTCCTCGCTTGGTTCAGACCCCCATTCAACACGGTTAATCACAGATGCCAAAACGCGCCATATTAAAGCCTTTGGTTCATATTAGCAATGCTGGTCGCAACGCTGGTCAATCACATTAACGCTGGTCAATCACATTAATCACAGAACACACCATATTAAAGCGCTAATACGGTATATATATATACGCGATGGACGCAGCAGGCGATCACTGCTACTGCTATTCACCAGTACGTCCATCGACATGAATGGATATTATGCCACAGCCGTGTTGCAGTCAGACATGATGGTGGATGAAACGGATGTAGGTAGATGGTGAACAAAGCAGACTTTGTGGGGCATTTGAGGTGTTTACCATTACCAAACAGGGAACAGCTGTGGTGTTGTAATGGCAACATTAAACTGAAAGGCTGAGACCATCCGGTACATGTTTCTATTGTTCATGGGCGTATTATGGGGTATGTTTTATTGCGAAAATACTGTACATCTATGTGAATGTGAGCGGCACGGTGGTGGAGTGGTTAAACACTATCGCCTCACAGCAAGAAGGTCCAGGGTTCGATTCCCGCTTGGGGACCAGGTTTCCATGATGCCAGGTACCCAGGTGGGTGATCTCCCGGGCCTTTCTGTGTGGAGTTTGCATGTTCTCCCCGTGCTCGCAAGGGTTTCCCCCCCGATAAGATAAACCCAATGGAAAAACATGCACAACAACAAGATCGCTAACGCTGTGGTGTCCTTGACGAAGACGGACAGGAGCACTTGGATTGGTCCCCTGGCGCGGCTCACGTTGTCGCCTGTCTGCTCCCGGCTGCCCTTGGGGGGGAAGGACGACGGGATGGGTTAATCGCAGAGACGAATCGCATACATGCATCGCATGCATGTCGATTAATGACCTCTCTCTCTCTCTCTGAATGTCAAATATGTGAATTTCAAAGGTTGTTCAAATGGAATGTTTGAGGTTGAGGGGTTATAAAATAGGCTAATCTGAGATTTATACAATTGATTTTGCTATAACAGTCTCCCCTGTTCAGACCTCTGGTGAGTGTACTGAATTAATAAAAAGTCACCTTCAAAGTAATGTGTGTCTTCAATTATTTTAATTATGCAGCAAAGGCCCAATCAGTGATCCAAATGTAAACCACAGGGTATAGTCTTCACCACCAGAAACAATAAGAAATTAAGGAGACTGGTTGATTGACTTCTTGATACAAGGACTACATTGACTAGACAACATGTAACTATGAGTTTTAATTGTAATTGCTGTATTGTGTGACCAGGGTTTGTTTACTTTGGTAATTGTATGTTTTGAGCTGTACTGTACTGTACCCATTCTGCAATCTGTTAATAAATTTTTCAATCAATCAGCTGCGTTGTGTTAACGTTACAAAGTACAGGGAAATAACGCTATGGTGTTGCGAGTGAATCTGGTCCGCGTCGCGATAATATACATGTATTCCATTTCGGCGTCTGAGCGGGGAAAAAGAAAATGCGCATTTGGAGGGCGTTACCGGGGCCAATCAGGGCAAAATGCGGAAGCGCTCTTGCACTCTTCGGCTGGGATTAATATAGACGGCGACTGGCCAACCTCTTAGTCGAATATAATACAAAAATATTATTATAATTTTTTTTGTATTATTTTTTTCAAAAGAAAAGAGGCATAGAAGCGTGGCTAACGCTAATGGCACGCATACCAGAGGCTAACTGCCTACGAAAACAGGCACAGAGGCACTGAAAGAGGATTTCACCCATCTAATGAACACACTATACTAGACAAATATCAAGATGTATCCATCAGACCAATTGCATGCTTTTGCAGAGGACAAGAATCCTTCAGTCGACTCCTTCAGACATTAACACTATGGTCGCCGAAAACGCCTTTGGACGTCTTTCCTAGCCATGCTCATTCTGCCGAAGACGCCGTAACTCGTCTTTGATATCAATATTTCCAAAATCTGTGATCGAAATCATATTTCTCCTCCGGGGACCTGAGATGTACAGCTGAGCTCCACTCAACTCTCTAGCGGTTCAAGAGCACCATCTGGTGGCCGATCGGCAGATCGCCAACAGGAAGTGACTCGTCAAACAGGAAGTGCTCATCCATATTTCGTCCAGGCACTCGCGATCATTAGCAGGACTCTATCTCAACACACTGGATAATCAATCGCTTGCCCTAACTCAATAAACAACGTTATTTGGACGTATATAGTATTATACAACCTGGAAATGGTTCATCAGGATCAACATCCCATAATCCAAAACTGTCTACTCCAAGCTGATAGTCCAACGGCGCGAGGAAGATACGGTGAGTTTCAATGTTATTTTCTAACGTCTTCTATACTAACTGATCTGATGATCATATGACCCACACTAGATGAATGGTATAACGTTGCCCACGGAATTATAAACGCCCCCTCGCCCATCCGGTCAATATCAGATGATACGTAGTAACTTCTAGAAGTACCTCCAGTTGAAATTTTTCATCTGGCACCGATCGCTACCAAACTGTATTTGATCATCAATATAATGCATTTGGGGCTATAAATCAAGTTCTGGAGAAAGCTGCAGAAAACGATAAAAACATACTTATACTTTAGACCATATTTTAGTATGAATATGTGAATGAAAAAGTATATCGTTGCTACACCCTGAACAATGGATATAGGACATTGAATGGGCCATAATAATGTCAATTTAGCAATAGAATTAAAAAAGTTATAGCCCTGCAAAGAAGGGGAACTTCTCCATAGACAAATAGAGCTGGCTAGGGATGGTAAATTATGAATTTAACCATGGCGATCAAAGTGTTAAGCACCCCCACAGCCCAAATGGAATGACAAAAAAAAAATTTACTTTTACTCTTTTTTTTTTTTTTTTTTAGGTCGACCAATAGTCGACTAACGGCAAATTTTGGCCAATCCTAGTCGACCATCCAAATCCTTAGTCGGGGACAGCCCTAGTACACACCCCTGCCTAACTCCTGTATGTACAGGGAAGGGGGAAGACTCTTGTCCTCCTATAGTCACAGAGCAGTCATTCCATCGTGAAATTGGTGGAGGATGTTAACGAACTTGCTAGGGCAGCAAAACCTGAGAAGGACTTCCCACAACAGTTCTCTCTGGACAGTGTCGAAAGCTTTGGAGAGACCAATAAAGGTCATGAACAGATCCTGATGCTGTTATCTGCACTTTTCCTGCAGCTGTCCAGCTGTAAAAATCATGTCTACCGTGCTCCTGCTCTTCCTAAAACAGCATTGCGATTCAGGCAGTACTGATTCAGTGATGTTGTTAATCAGCCTCTGAAGCATCACCTTCACCAGGACCTTACCGGCAACAGCAAGGAGCGAGATACCCCTACTGTTGCCACAGACAGCCTTGTCACCCTTGTTCTTATAGATGGTGACAATAGTGGCTCCTCTCCATTGTTGTGGGACGTCGTCATCGGCCCAGACCTTGGTTCTTGTACAGAGGTAGCCACCATGTTTCAGCAGCTCAGCAGGGATGTTGTCGTTACCAGGGGACTTGAGGGAGCGGGTAGCTGATGGGACCTCCAGGAATGTTGGCGGCTGGTCTAGATTTGGTATCGGAGGAAGTGTAGGCAGGTCGTCGAGAACAGTGGGGTCTGCATCAGAGTCCTGATTAAGCAGGGTAACAAAGTGTTCATCCCATCTCAGCAGGATGCTTGGCTGGTCCTTCAGGATTAGTTATGCAGCGGTCTGTTGGGCCGTAGATCTTCTTGACAGCATTATACAAATGTCATTTTTATCGGCAAAGGACTGGATTTCGTGTGACTTTTTTGTCCACCACTCATTCTGCATAATCCGAGTAGCCCTTTGTACCTCCCCCCGAGCTCTCTGCCATTGCTGCCTGTTGCTACTGGACGAGGGGTTCTTTAAGGTTGCCACACACACACACACACACACACACACACACACACACACACACACACACACACACACACACACACACACACACACACACACACACACACACACACACACACACACACACACACACACACACACACACACACACACACACACACACACACACGCACACACACACACAACTCTCACCCTGATTTGTCCTGTGCCTTCCACCAGTTGGTGTCAGGCATCTCCAGGATGGTGTACTCCTCGTCCTTCCTCAGCTCCAGGTCCTGAGCGGTCACAGGGGAGAAGTCATACTCGGCTATGACCGTCATCCCCACAGATGGCCCGGCCTGCTCGGGGGGCTGTGGCAGTAGCGGTCTGGCAGGCTTCTCCTGAAACAACATCGGAGCAGTTGGCGTATGGGCAAACATTTGACCCGTTTGCCACCTATAGGATGGTGTTCCTTAAGAGACAGGTGTGGGTACCTCTTCCGGTGTCGGAGGGAGAGGCTTCCGAGATTGCTTGCGCCAAGACGCCGATTTCTCTGAAAAGGCTTGGAGAGAGATGATTCCATATTATTAATAGACTTTGAGTGAGATGATTCCATATAGAAATTGAGTGAGATGATTCCATATTATTAAAAGACTTGGAGTGAGATGATTCCATATTATTCTTTTTTTATCCACTTTTTCTCCCATTTTTCTATATTTTCTCCCATCCCAATTTCGTATCATCCAATTCAACCCTCCCCTGTCACGAACGCTGTTTCTTGCCTCCCACAAGCCGGCTACAATGTGGACTAAGTCATACATAGCACAAGTCCCCTCCGGTACTTGAGGTAACAGCAGTCGCATCTTTTCACCTGCGCAGCTCGATCTCTCAGTGGCGAGGAGTAACGCGTGGGAGGCTCACGCTGTCCCCGACACTTCCTGATTCTACTGCGCAGGCGCACCAACCGACCTGTAGGAGTCGCTGTCCACAACGCCCGATCCCCACCCATCAGTTTCCCACCCCCTAATATGGCCAATGTGTATTAGTATGAACGACCAGCTAAACTGAAAGCAATGTGGAGCGCTGGGCTCGAACAGGCGAGCCCAGCGTCTCCGCATTCATGGCGAGCGCCTTGCCCACTACGCCACGTAGCCGCCGATGATTCCATATTATTAAAAGACTTGGAGTGAGATGATTCCATATTATTAAAAGACTTTGAGTAAGATGATTCCATATTATTAAAAGACTTGGAGTGAGATGATTCCATATTATTAAAAGACTTTGAGTTAGATGATTCCATATTATTAAAAGACTTTGAGTTAGATGATTCCATATTAAAGACTTGTAGAGAGATGATTCCATATTATTTAAAATACTTTGAGTGAGATGATTCCATATTATTAAAAGACTTGGAGTGAGATGATTCCATATTATTAAAAGACTTGGAGTGAGATGATTCCATATTATTAAAAGACTTGGAGTGAGATGATTCCATATTATTAAAAGACTTGGAGTGAGATGATTCCATATTATTAAAAGACTTGGAGTGAGATTTGGGGCGACAGTGGTTCAGGAGGTAGAGCAGTCGTCTGGTAATCCGGAGGTTCCCAGTTTGATTCCTTCTCCTCCCGGGCAGCTTGTCGAAGTGTCCTTGACCAAAACACTTAACCCCTAATTGCTCCTGATGTGCAGGTTGGCACCTTGCATGGTTGCCTCTGCCATCTGTGTGTGAATGTGTGAGTGAATGGGTAAAATGTGAGGAACTAATTGTAAAGCGCTTTGGATAAAAGAGCTATATAAAAATGCAGCCATTTACCATGATTCTATATTATTAATATACTTTGAGTGAGATGATTCCATATTATTAAAAGACTTGGAGAGAGATGATTCCATAGTATTAAAAGACTTGGAGTGAGTCAGTGAGATGATTCCATATTATTTAGATCATTATTTAGAATCAGAATTTGGGTGATAATAGCTTGTTAAGTGTTGAGTGACATTTCAAACTGTCTGCAAAGCGAACGTCTGTCTCACTGACCTCCATTTTTATTCTCCAGCACCTTGCAGCCCATAGCCTGCTTCACTTCCTGTTGGCAACACTGCCACATGCCATCAACCCAGAAGCAAGGGTGGTACTTCTGCATGAGATCCTTGTTGAAGCGCACCACTGCACACACACACACGCGCACACACACACGCGCGCGCACACACACACACACACACACACACACACACACACACACACACACACACACATGGAAAGATATTTACATTGAATAAACGATGGCATTTGCATAGACTCCCAGCTGTTCCACTGTGCAGGGAGGTACGTACCGTAATTCCTCTAATAGTAACCCCGGCTTGTATTTGTTTCAACTGTAGCGGATACCAGGCTTGTATTAGGAGGAGGCATGTATAAGAGAGAGGCCTATATTTCTAATTTTCAAACAGATCATAATGAATAAATCAACATTTTGTGTCAGTTTGAACCCAGTAAAATGGACTGGGTTCATTTATTGAAACCAAGCAAGTACTGTATGAAATACGGTAGTAAACAGTGCAATTACAGGTGGTCAAAAAAAGTTAAATAAAGTAAAATAGTGCAATCACAATACTGGTATAATAATAATAATAATAATAATAATAATAATAATAACTTCGTTTTATACAATTCTGAGGTAGGCTTACTCTCTTGGTAAACATTAACACCATACCATTATATGGTATTTACTGCACAGCCAGGCCAGCATACAACAATAACTAATATACATGAAACCCGGCTTGTATTAGGAGGCCGGCTTATAATTGCTTAGCTCAACAGTGCACCCGGTCATTAATAGAGACCCGGTTTTTAATTGAATACCAGTTACTATTAGAGGAATTACGGTATGTTCATTGTGAAATATTTGTGATATCTTATCTATAATGTTGTCACCCAAGATTAAATCGTAGGGGTGGATATGGATCGGTCTCTGTTACGTGCAAATATGTCAAGCGTTGGAGAATGATGCATCTTCCTTCTCAGTTCCACCATTTACAAAATTACACTGATTAACGCTACATTGTCCTTTTGTTCGCTCATCCGTCTCGAGCCCTATCTCAGAAAACACTGGTCCGCTTTTGATGAAATCTCAGGGGTAATATTGCAGGGGGAATATTGCTCTGCCCACATCTAGTCCACAATACATTTGAAAAATCCTCTTTTTCTCTTAGCTAACATTGGCTATGAAAAAGTAGAGCTACTGTTTAAACCTAACTAGTGTTAGCTGTAACATTTGGTTGTTGACACATAGCAGCTCTAATGTTTGGTTGCAAAAGTTTGTGCTTTGTGGGATAGATGCTTTGTGTTGTGGGATAGATGCTTTGTGTTGTGGGATAGATGCTTTGTGTTGTGGGATAGATGCTTTGTGTTGTGAGATAGATGCTTTGTGTTGTGGGATAGATGCTTTGTGTTGTGGGATAGATGCTTTGTGTTGTGGGATAGATGCTTTGTGTTGTGGGATAGATGCTTTGTGTTGTGGGATAGATGCTTTGTGTTGTGGGATAGATGCTTTGTGTTGTGGGATAGATGCTTTGTGTTGTGGGATAGATGCTTTGTGTTGTGGGATAGATGCTTTACGTTGTGGGATAGATGCTTTGTGTTGTGGGATAGTTGGAAAAATGTTTTACTCATTAACACATTCAGCGCCAGAGCTATATGGCGAATATAGGTCTAGATGGTCGCCGCTTTAATCAATGGGAGGACGGGGAGATTTGCGAGTGCTTAAAATATATCTTAAATTATGGCTATGGGTCTAATACACCCGTCGCTTATCAATGAGTTGCTTGCAGTCAACATGTACGAAACGGATTGTTTTTTCATCAGTACATTTCCGTTTTATACCGTTTTAAATACCAGTATAGTTTGTGATTTCTAGTCATTCCAGAGAAAGACGCGATAATAGCCCTTTAGTGGAATACACAAAACACGCTGTAATTTTTTGGCTGATTTATTAATCATTTTCAAATAAACGCTAGATTATCGATAGTATATGTGTCCTCATGCACGATACAGAAGCGGGCTGAAAAATCGCTTATCCGTGCATTGGTCGACGCCAACGGAACAGTGATCACTGTGAAAGAAACATCTGATTAACCCAAGATTGGTAACATAGAGTCCTTACCTCACATCTGATGTCCTGCAAAAAGATTAATCCAATTCCTGATCGCCATTCCAAATATTGATCGCGTTTATTGATCCAACGTTATATATCCAAAACCATAATCCATAATCCACGCTGCTCAGAGTGTCCCCAGTCAATGTGGTATAATATACTGCATGCCCGAGAAGGAAAACCTGGACCGGATTTTTTTTTTGATGCACATCCCCAGCCAATCCAATCCAATGATGTGCAATACCATCCGGGAGACGATAGGTGGCGGTATTTGCTCTTTTGCGAGCTCAGACCCATTTCCAACGATAACATCAGGTTGGATGGATGAAAATTAATGGATATCGCTAATAAAATAAATAACGATTAAAACCCGACTATACTCGTGATTGGAGCTCAAGCGACGGCGAGTTAACCCGACTATACTCGGGTCTGGCGTCCAATGTGTTAATGGGGGCAGCCATACTTAATACAGTCCCCCATTACAGGTACAAAATGTTAACCATACACAGGAGGTTATATACTAACATCCTCTTTGATTGGCCTGAACACAACCCTCTACCCCATACACAGGAGGTTATATACTAACATCCTCTGTGATTGATTGGAACACAAGCCTCTACCCCATACACAGGAGGTTATATACTAACGTCTTCTGTGATTGATTGGAACACAAGCCTCTACCCCATACACAGGAGGTTATATACTAACATCCTCTGTGATTGATTGGAACACAAGCCTCTACCCCATACACAGGAGGTTATATACTAACGTCTTCTGTGATTGACTGGAACACAAGCCTCTACCCCATACACAGGAGGTTATATACGAACGTCCTCTGTGATTGACTGGAACACAAGCCTCTACCCCATACACAGGAGGTTATATACTGACGTCCTCTCAGCTTCTTTATCCACTCGGTTCGAACGTCGTCATTCTTGGCGAAGACGTACAGTGGTCCTTCGTCATAGATAATCTAGAATGTAAAAATGAGAAAAGCAACACAGATGTGTTTGTGAGAAACAGTTGTTGTTTCATGACAGGCCACTGAAAATAGTAGCACTACTAGTTCAGAATAGTGCCCAGCACCTATCCCTTAGTGTGAGGAAACCAATTGAATTACACAAGCCCATGGTGTTCAATGCAAATAATGATAGAAGCTCTCATGAAACTGTAAGCTGAGTTATGGTGGTGGTGGTGGTGGAGAGTTGGGAGCATGGGGGCAGTTCAGTCAACCTCTTTCATCACAGGCCTGTGAGCAGTGGTGCAGTCATAATATCAGAACTGCCTGGACGCCACGTGCACAAGCGGCCGCCTAGTTATAGTTGAAAGTGGGGGTGCAATTTTTTTTTTATTCTTTTTTTTTTTTTTGCAATGGGTGGTTTGGAGGGGGTCCGGCACGACCCCCTCCACGGCAGATTTTTTTACATTTAATGAACACCTGTATGTGCAATTTCCTGCAATATAGAGCCTTCAATCTTGACCAAAATAAAGCTGCTCTTTTCACTATAAAACTCAGTTTATATTGCAGTATGATAGCTATAATAATAATAACTTCACTGCGAGGGCTCTTTTAGCTAACGCTAGCTAGGCACGTATGATAGCCAATTACTATTATAATAATAATAATAATAATAACTTTCCCATCCTCCCAAAGCCCCTCCAGCCCCGTTCACATCCGCAGCACCAACAACAACAACAACAACTAATTGACGCTATCAATAGCCCCAGTGAGCGCGGCGGCTGAATGAATGAAAACTTTATTTAACAGATTGCAGAATGGGTACAATACAGTACGGCTCAATACACACAATTGTTAAGGGGATGCAGACCAGAGAAAGACGTTTGTCTTGTTTACATCAGGGTCCCCTTTCGTGACTGTGCTGCACCGAGTGAATCCACAGTCACTTGCTCCTCAATGGGAAACCAACCTAGATTTACCATGAAGGACTGGTTCTGGCCGAACCGTTCGTTATACAAGTATCACAGAGACATTACAAAGGTGCTCACAGTTGCACGAGGGGTTCGCACAGAGATACGGGATGGTTTGAAAGCTCGGCGTTGCTAATAAATATTTTTTATATTTTTTTATAAACTGCTCAAAGCGGCATTATTTCCGCCGTTGGGTGATCACAGCGCCTGCGCACCATCCTGTATCTCTGGATTCACTCGGTGCAGCAGCGCCGAGGCTCACCATACGAGAAATATTCAGTTTCAATCTGTTTGCGCATTTAGTATACAGTCACAGTGTTCGACTTACGTGATGATTTGCTCCATTTTGATGTAAACGCCGAAGAATAATCCTCACGAGTCACAATGTTATCCAATATCCAGCCTGAATTTTTCAAACGCTTTCGAAAAAGCCGCCTCCCCCAACATGTCGTATACGTCATGCCGACGAACCGTGGCCCGTGGGCACTGGATCAAACCATTAAAGTGGGGGGGTCACACAATCTTTGGAAACTTAAAAACTTGCTATTAAGTGTCATTGCGTATTATTAATTTGATTGAAATTACGTAGTTATGGTTCGATAAGATTTATATATTGGGGGGGATATTTATATCATATGATATGATCAAAAAGTGAGGGAGCAAAGAGACAAGCTTGCTCCCCCAAGTTCAATAGTCCTGGAGCCCGTGCATCGTCTGCTCCGTTAAGTGGGCGCCTTGAAGCGCGCACGTGCACACGCATACATGTTCCCTCGCGTGTGCACAGACCAGCTCAAGCAAACCCCCCACAGGGCTTGTATTTTGGTCTTGCACTTCTCTTTCTTTGTTATGCTATGCAAAGACTAGGTGATAAATGCCGGGTACTTGGCGCACGGCGCGACAGTAGAGTGAAAGTTGTGAACACATTTTTGTGTGCGCGCGCGTGCACGTCCGTGCGCGCACTTCTGCTCATGTAGCCGGTCTGATCTTGTCTGCGTTGTGTTTTAAAGTCGATTCGACCCCTGTTAAGGGATCGCCCTGAGTGGGAGTTGAACCCCGGACGCCGGCGTCGCGGGCGGCATCACAGACCACTAAGCAAGAAGTGAATTCACTTCTTGCTTCCGGGTCTGGATGCCTCTGGGGAGTGAGTTTACTTGCAGTACCGCTTAACGTCCACAGCCACTTCACGACTTGTACCTCGTGACTGTGGATATACTGCGGTACCTCCGTTACACTCACCCCTCTAAACTCACTCCACCCAGGGCATCCGGGTCTAACGGCACCACATGTAGCCGGTCTGATCTTGTCTGCGTTGTGTTTTAAAGTCGATTCGACCCCTGTTAAGGGATCGCCCTGAGTGGGAGTTGAACCCCGGACGCCGGCGTCGCGGGCGGCATCACAGACCACTAAGCAAGAAGTGAATTCACTTCTTGCTTCCGGGTCTGGATGCCTCTGGGGAGTGAGTTTACTTGCAGTACCGCTTAACGTCCACAGCCACTTCACGACTTGTACCTCGTGACTGTGGATATACTGCGGTACCTCCGTTACACTCAGCGAACTGCTAGGACGGCGTGGTGCAGAGTGGTACCACCACTGCATCACTGCCTGTGAGTCATCCTGTCTGCAGTAGCCGCACCTGCACTGTCATTGAAAGCCCCAAGTTAATCTGGGTCTGGAGTTGGTTTCACTTCTCAAGATAAACTTTCACAGGTTTTTACTCAGTAGAATATTCCCCTTTATACTCAAATAAAGTGGTAAAAGAGAAGGAAAACAAAGTGGCAGATGGAGGAAGGAAACGTATTTCCTATTTCCTTATAAGCGGAATTTATTTGAAATGATGATACAGTATCAACACTGATGTCACAGGTTTCTCTATGAATAGAATCTTCACCTGGCTACGTAGCCTACTATAGAGTTCTGCAGTACCATCCTCCCCTGTGGTTCCACAAATATTTTCTCTATGGCCGTGTGAGGATGTGGCTAAGCGGTGGAACAAACTTAGTCGGAGACAGGTGGTTGCTTTTTATTTTCTCTGTTCTTTTGCTCCACAGTAAAAAAAAAACATATTTAACATAATTAAATACAAAACTATTAAACTTTTCTATAAACAAAATATCACGCAACAACTAGGCCCTTGGCTATGGGAACTAGCTCCAACACGGCTGGGTCTCTCTTCCAAGCCTGCTTCTACTTCTCTCCCTTATCCAGGAAGCTCCTATTAGATTAGATAGATTAGATAATACAAACATTATTTTACACCTTATATTATTCTGCACAACATGGATACATCTTTCCATACCGACCTATCATCACAAAACAGTAAACAGTGTTTAGGGAACTCGTCTATTCCCTTCTCATCATGAAACCCCCCTGTACTCTACCACACTTGGTTCCTTCCAAATCTCCAAATCTCCCCTCCAGAAAAGGCTTTGGCCTCTCCCAGTTCTGGTTGGGCAGCCAGAGATTCTACAAGGAACCAAGTGGGAGCACAGACAAACAGTATTTACAAACACTTTAAATCCACATAACATGTTAGGATTTAACAGAAGGTGTTTGTCTTCTATGCCTGGGTTTTCCCAGTACCTACATACAAAATAAACTATGCCAAAGGCCTAAACTAAAATAATGTTTGGCAGCATGACCACATGTGGGGATCAGGCCAAACCAATTAAGGCCATTCCAACTCAGAGAACCCATTAACCATACACACAATCCACAACTATATGCCAGCAAGATGTTATACATAGAAGAGTAGTATGTGTATGGCCAATGTGCATCCCTACTTATAGGTCATGGGATAGCCCCATGGCAGGCTGTAACATCAAATTATGATTAGCCACAATACTATGCAACATAGAAACCCAAAGTAGTTGCATGTGAAATTAGAGTGCAGACCTCCGCCAAGCCCTAAAAATGGCCCACTTTGCCATTACTTTACTGAGTAGATATGACAGAAACAAGAGTCTCATGGACCCAGGTTGTAAATCCATATGGTGGCACTACAGATAAGGTCATGGGATCACCAAACCCTCTTAGTGTCACAAATGTGCCCAGCTAATTCTATTGCATTCTGGCTATTCGTTTTTGGGATATGCACACGCACGCACTTTGTAGAGAAGAAGGAGGAGATCGGATCTGTTTCTCAGTTCGTTCAATTTATTACAAGATCACATCAGTGATCTCACACACACTAACACACTATGTGTTCCAGAATTTAAACCATTACACGCCACTCCCACCCTGTCTCCTAATTCGCCAAATAATTTGTCGTGGGCGTGCCCTCTCACATTTATTAACCAAAAATTGTCAAAACAATGGACTTCTTCGTCTTCTTGTGTCACCTTCCCCCACTCTCAGCACCCATCTGGGATCGCTTTCGGAGCAGACATTCCTTGGCTACAATGGTGGTCAATGATTTTCGCCATCAGCGGTGACTGGTCAGTTCAGGACATGCATGCATGCGAGTGCGTGACGGCCCCATGTTTCCCTCTTGTGGTACTAATAATGTAAAAAAATAAAAAATGTATGACTTGAAAGACATTCTTTCAGTTCGTATACCTTACTCAGAAAGACCAGCTGGACCTGACCTCAGGCCTGTTTTTAACTGACAACATAATAAACCGATGGTGTTTATCTGTAATCTAAGTTAGTTCCTGTTTCCCACAACAAGTGTCTCTTAACAGATGGTTGTGGCTTTTATAACAGGACTTTGAGGCGTCGGTTACACATAGGGTGTTTTCGTTTCGTTTTCAAGATGAGTTTAGATTTTCCAGGTCGCAACGTAGTGGCAGCCGAGTTAGACATTCGTTTTGCAACCTGAGCACTTTCGTTTTGCCTCCTGAGCACAGTGATGTAGTACAATGCCAAAGCAGTAGGTGGCAGTAGGTGGCGAACATGAAGGCAATTTTCAACCAATGAGAACTTGAATGTGCCAATACACTTCCTGCAAAAAAAATCAACAAGCCGCCATCTTTAAATGCCTCCGTGAGCTATTTAGCCAATGTAACACTTATTTTTCAGCAAAGAAAGTGCAATAAAAGTGCAATAAACAAAACGGATACATTCACTGTGTGTTCTGCCTCTCATTTGTTGATGAAACAAAACTAACATCAACACAATTGACCACCAAGAGCGGAGTTTAGTCTCATCTGCGCCGATTCTGTTAAATTACATGCTAAGGTGAATGGAATATGCCAGTATAACAGTATAGCATTGTGGCTAGCAGCTAACGTTAGCTCACGTTAGTTAGCCAGCCAGCACTAACTGATGATATCAGGAGCTATCAGTAGCTAGATAACATTAGACAACACCTTGTGTATTAAACAAAGGTGAATAGATGACTGGGCCATTTTGTTTAATGCTTGTTAAGATTGAAAGAGGAGCTCTGAGCTAACAGGGTCTGATAGCTAACGTTAGCTCATGTTAGCCAGCTGCTCATGCAATCGTTAATGCTAGCAGAATGAATGGATGTAAACTTTATTTAACATATTGCAGAATGGGTACAATACAATACGGCTCAATACAAACAATTGTTAAGGGAATGCAGACTGTTGTAGCTTGGACTGGGGTCCTTATAACAATAACTTGACAACACATGGTAGCTGCAGCTATTTGGGACAGCTCTGTCGTCACCGGACGTTGGTGAGGGCACGCAGATGTCGGTATCTACTGCGCATGGGCGTTGAGCAACAACGGCTCTGCGCAGATTACGCGACACGTTGTCTGCGAGTTTTGGCGAGTATCCAAAACGAAAACACCTTTTCAGCGTTCCCGCTAGGGCAACGCGTTTTCCTGCCAAAACGGCATTTCTATTTAACTGGGACAGCAAACGTATTCATTCAACAACAAAAACGCCTAGTTTAACCATGGCGTCTCAGCAAAAACGTTTTTGTTACCCTATAACAAATAAATTATATGATACTTCACCTCCTCCGTAATGAAACAAATAAATATCATTGTGACATTGGTTGTAAGGGTTTCAGCCTCATTTTAAGTTGATGTTTTTAAGAGTTAAAATTGAAAAGAAAGGGATGTTTCTTTCTCTAAGCAACCAAATGTTATGAGTGTATGGAGAGCTTGGCCTGCTGGGGGAGGGGCTTTCACACTACATTGATCTCTACCTGGAAGGCATACATGCGCTCTGGAGGAGCATTGGGCTCAGACTGGACCCGCTCCACACACTTGATCTTATCCACGTCCACTGAACCCCTCAGGCCTTTCCTTTTCTGGCAGACAGAGAGAGAGACACAACCACAAAAAGGGTGAGAAGATCAAATCAACAGAATCTTACGATCTTATGAATATTACTGACCAACATTAAAGGGGAATGCCGCCCATTAAAAAAATAAAACATACATACATATTAGTCCTGTCCCCTGGACAGTTCGGTGAATATTTGTGAGCATTCATAATTTTCTCATAAAAGACCGACATCACACTACACTACAGGGACTACAGGGTGTCTGGGTAGTGTAGAGGTGTAAGCACTCCCTTACCACCACAGAGACCCGGGTTCAATTCCCAGCAGCGGTACCTCTGGCTTGGTCAGTCGTCCCCACGAACACAATTGTCAGTGTTCGTGGGTGGGAAGCCGGTGGGGTATGAGTCCTGGTCGTTGCAATAGCGACTCCTACTGGATGGTCAGGCGCCTGTTCAGCAGGGAGGGGATCTGGGGGAAGATAGTGTGAACCTCCCAGTGTAACTCCTAGCTGTCAGGTGAAAAGAAGCAGCTGTCGACTCCACATGTATCGGAGGAGGCATGTGGTAGTCTACACCCTCTCCTGACTGACAGTAGGGCGGTGCAACGACCAGGAAGGGAATTGGCATAACGACTAAATTGGGGGATGGGAGAAAAGGCAAATAAATTCATTGTGATTTGACCTGATCGTAAAATTTGAGGCTACTCTATTAAGTTCTTACACCCAAAATGAGGTTTAAACTCTGGTTCAGTCCTATTGACAATACTGGAATATAAACCTCATTTGGGTGCGAGAACTCAGCAGACATCCTCAAAGTCAGTGCCCTGTTCACTGTCTATAAAGCAGCTCTATTTCACCTCCAGGTGACACAACTAGCTTTAGGAGAGAGTGGGGCAAACATGGAACAGAACTGCCCTGGGGCGCATGATGGACGAGGCAGCGTGTCCACAGCAAGGCCTCTTTTTCAGCAGGCCGCGATTGAGGGAAGTGCGCCGAAGCGCTGGTCATGGCTGCTGTTAAATGTTAAATGGTCAATTTTATCCAAAGGCTTTTATCCAAAGCTCTTTACAATTTGTTACTCACATTTTTCCCATTCACTCACACATTCACACACCGATGCTATGCAGTGGCGACCATGCAAGGTGCCAACCTGCTCATCTGGAGCAGTTAGGGGTTAAGTGTCTTGCTCAAGGACACTTGGACACACTGCCCGGGAGGAGCGGAAATCGAACCGGGAACCGCCATATAACCAGCCGACTGCTCTACCTACCGAGCCACTGTCGCCCCACAGTTGTTGCTAGGCTACTATTAAAAATAAAGTGAGGCACTATTTATCAATATTTTCAACTTCTAGTGCACGGCACTCTGACCACTGAAAAGATACTCAGCTCTCAGAGCTTTTGGGAACACAGAATAATGCCGTGTTTCCACTGAAACAACAACGGACGACGAGGAAAAAGAAGCCAGCACTGATTATGGATTACACCCTATTAGTCCAGTCATTATATGAAAAAACCTAGGACAAATTGCAACAGTAGCAAACTCAACTGATTTTGTATCCTCATTATGTCCTTAGTGAGGGAAAAAAAGTCCCAAGGAATCCCATCATGGGAAAGTTTTGAAAACGACCTATATATATTCATATCGAAAAATGCCTGTTATAACATAGTGGTGAAAATTTTACTTTTAGATATCACTATAAAAACTCACAAGCTGATTACACACACAAAGACAAGAAAAAAAGTCAATCACAACTTCATTGAATTATTCTGTTTACTCATGCAAATCACACATTATCTTATTTGATATGCACCAATTAGCATACACGCCAGAACTAATCAAAACATTTGATAAAGACATTTTTTTCTTCTTGGAATATTAGTAGATAGGCTCTGTGGAGCTCAGTCCACGAGGATGGGGCTCAAGGGTTTATGTCCGTGGGGATAGGTCCATGGAGGTAGAAGGCCAAGGGACCATTTGAAAAATGGTGATGGCCATATTTCCCTCCCCAAAAAATCGTCTTAACTTTGAATAATTAGGTATGTAGCCCCCTTTCCAATGAGGTAACATGACATGGTTGGTCTCATTGGAAACCCGAGGTTGTCTAGAATCAAATGGTATCTTTACTTTTGAGCTACCTCAAAATTTGAACGCGTCACAATCTCTGAAAGACAGTGTCGTCAGTGATCCTGCCAGCAATCAAGTACATTGAAAAAAAACACATTTCCCATGATGGGATTCCTTGGGACTTTTTTTCTCTCACTAAAGACATATTGAGGATACAAAATCAGTTGAGTTTGCTAATGTTGCAATTTGTCCTAGGTTTAGCCTAATTCTGGCCTATAATGACTGGACTATATGGACACGCCGCCTAATGTGTAGTATGTGAATTCTTAAAATGGGTGGCATTCTCCTTTATTTCAAGCATGGAGAGTAAGGGACTTTTGCATGTGACACACCTCTCACAAGCCATTATGATTTACATTGGCAGAAATACCTACCCCTTTATCAAAATCATAGTAGGATATTTTGTCCTGTGTTAGGACAAACAGTCTCTCCTTGAAGTTCAAGGGGGAGGTCTTTCTCTTCTGCTGGGATCGTTTTATGAAGACTTCTTCCAGTATGTTTTCTGACATGATTCAGCCAGAGACGGTCCTAAATGGGGCAAAGTGCATCATGAATAAATTCATGTCATGAATTAAAGTAAATTCAGTTCCAATAACTAAATGTTTCCATTTCGAACATATAGGATAGTGTCAGTAAATTTAAATAATCTACCTGATTCTACGTCATCTATGTATAAAATGTACTCTAATATAAACCAACAAAAACATAACATAACAGGACATGTTTATAGATCATCTGTTAATTAGACATGTCAAGGTGACATGAAGGTGGAATTGCAATTTTAAGGAACAGTAAAGATCAGCAACAAAGTATCGACCTCCCTGTTCGTTTTTCTGTGACATTATAGTGGTTTGTTCATTGTAACCATAGACATAGACACAATCTTCTCAGTCAACACATCAAGGACCACAATGGAAATAAGTCTGAGACTGAAGACTGAACTCTTCTCCTGGTGGTGAAGGAGACAATTTCCACCCTACATTATTAGCGCTTTGAGCGCTATATAAATATAATGATCATTCATTGTTATCCCTGATAATTTTAAAGCTGTGATGTAATCATCTGATTGCCTTATTAACTAAAATAAACTCAACTGAACTCAAATACTCTTAGAACCTGGAGGGGGGGGGGGGGGGGGGGGTCAACAGATTTTCCGAAATTCAGTCACAAGTGTGACATTACTGTAAAGGGACTTTGAACTGACCAACTAATAATTTTTGGAATTGGGGAGACAGTCACAGCTCTGGGCGATGTGAATACTGGTGGTAGACCGCCTGCTAGTGTGACTATAATCACAGAACTAGACAGCTTTCAACAATAATAACTCAATACAGCTCAAACATAGAACTAGACAATCTTCGACAATAATAACTCAATACAGCTAAAAACATAGAAGTAGACAACCTTCAACAATAATAACCCACTACAGCTAAAACATAGAACTAGACAATCTTCAACAATAATAACTCACTACAGCTACAACAACAAAATTACTAAGACTGACATAATGTTACTAACAGGCTAACTAACATTAATTTGCTTCTATATTAACCATAAGCCAGGTTTTTTCTTTTTCTTCCTTTTCTTTTCTTCTTAAAAATGCTGGTTACCTATGCTCTTACTGTATATGCAAAGGTAACAGTTCACAGCACAATACCTAACAGAACATTTGTAGTAGGAGTACTACAGCTGATCTAGGATCAGTGGACCAAATAAGTTCACAGGTTAAACTGATCTCAAATCACCACTCCTATGCTGAGATAGGTTATACATATGCATACTGTATATATTTATATATGGTATATTTTTATGAGGACAGATACAACAACAATGACATATCGCAAGCAAGTGAAATATGGTTCCAGGTCTAGTAGCATTTCCATTTAAGAGTGGTCCTTATACCTACCCACTCTTCATATACTTGGGGCAGTGAGGCTACAACAGGTGGGGGTGTTGATTTGGAAGCAGATAGGGAGACATGTAGATTATGAGCAGGTATCAATGTGTGACTAAGCTGTGTTTTGCATAAAGCCCTCCTGTTCATGTCAATAACAGCCTTTGTGTCTAGGGTTTCCTTCCTTCGGCTATATGTTCTGCCTTCACTTCACTCTGCTTCATCAGCCCAGCGACCTGCTAACCCCCAGTACAGCCATCCACTTCAACATGTAGGGCCCCATATGGAACAAGAATCATATCATTCCTGCCTTCAGATCTTATTACCATGCGCAACTTATCTGTTATTTTTATAGATACTATAATATGTTAGATTCATGGTTTCCCAGCCGCATACAGTAGGAGATATTCTCAAAATTCCTTGAAATAATTGTATATGGATTGAAGGATATAAGTGGTTTTCATATAGTTATAACCAGGGCTTGACATTAACACTCGCCAAATGCGGGTAGAATTCGGCAGTGGTGTGCTCTCTCTCTTCTATTACTAATGCATACAATACAATACCTGCACCTAAATTCGGACATAATAGTTCTGTTTCAAAAACGTTTTTTTAATTGATGAGAGGCTTTTTTATCATCCTCTGGTTTATTCACTAAGTGAAGCCACTTTTGTTCCTCTCTGTCTGACAGTTTACTGTCAAGACTATTCATACTGTACTTTCCTGAGTTAACCCCGTCTGTGCTCTGTGGAGACACATTCAAAGAACTAAAAAGGTATTTTACACGACACATGTTATGTACCAGGAGCCTGATCACTCCTGTGTCACTGTGCATGCAGGCCTGATCACTCCTGTGTCACGGGGCATGCAGGTGAGGGCTGCCAATTAGCTAATTGGTGCTGATTGGTTACCTGCTGGGATGGTTAAAACCAGGCCTTCAGACACACATGCAGCTCTGTCTGTGGTGAGGGGGAGAGTTGTCACATTCTTCCAATCCTTGTACTTTAGTTATACCAGTAATTCCCTGTAGAGTAGCATTTTTGAGTTTAAGCACGGGTTTTGGTGTTGGTTTGCACATAGGTTGCGTGCCTTTGAGCCAGGGTCGTAACAACACATAATTATTAACATTTGACAGCTATAGGCTAAGCCCACAAAAACACGAATTTACGGAGTCTGGCATCCGGCATGCTACGATGTTCTTACAGATGCGCGGCTAGAGTAGGTGACACTGGAGGAGACGGCAGCTGGAAGTGCACAAGCCCACTGCCCAAGAACTCCATCATTCAAAACACAGCTGGTTTATTCAGTGTTTAGTTTGCGTGTGTACTGTCACACATTATTGCACATATCCCTTGCCTTATCTGATGGGGACATTTTAATCTCATTATGAACACACACACACACACACACACACACACACACACACACACACACACACACACACACACACGCGCAACATATTAACAAAGTTCTCTACTGCATCTTATCTCAATCATAGTCAAGTCAAGTCAAGAGTTTTATTTGTCACAGCATACAATATATGGAGGCAAATGAATCAGGCCGTAACTCTGTATTCACAGTGATCAACTTATTACACCTTGCTTGCAAAAGATGACAACCACATGAACCTCTTGCACAACACAAGGCCTCTATTGATACCAGCCACACGGAAGTGGAGAGAGGGCTTGGCCGAGGGATATAATGTCTGTTAATTATTTAAGGATCAGGGTGACCAGTCGAACGCTCCAAGGGGGCTAAACTCATTGGCTATTGCTCAGCATCAAAACCTGCAGGAAGCCACTGAATTAGAAAGACGAGACATGTTTCTCTCTACAGGCGTTTGCCTGTTGGAACAACGAGGTTACTCCCATCAAACACAGCCACACTCTACGGTCCACATTTCACCTATTCTAGAAGGTAGACCATAAGTCAACAACACAATAGAAACGCACAGTACACTAATAGCAGAGATACAAACTCACCCTTGTCATGGAGCATGCATGTACATCAAAATGTCATTGTCAGTAGTGACATTGTGTGAGCGAAGCCTATTTTCAGCCTGAGAGCACTTCCTCCTTTGGTTTGAACCGTGGAGACACTACTAGAGACTCCACTCGGCCCCTAACCAGGGGTGTGAAATTTCATCACTAGCCGTCCTTCAGACAGTGACAATATTAACACCTCTTGTTTTTTTTCACTGTCCACTGCGTTTGTGTTTTTGATTATGCACTATAGTCCTTAGAATATACACTCAGGTTCACTCATGTTAATAGAAATAGCTGTAGAGAAACTCATCTACCAACTGAACCAACTGGTTTAGTAGAACATACAACACATATTTTATAGCACACTGTCTATAGTAGCAGGATTTCCATATAGTCACCTTTATCCTTGCAAACAGAAGAGCTGCTGTTTTTTTATTCAAAGGCATGTGAGTCACCGGCGCTGACACAGTGAATTCATAGGGAAGTTGCATCAGTGTTGCACTGCAATACGAAGGGAGAAGGAGCTCAGTGGCCATGCAGCACTTCAAGCTCACATTGTCAGTACCCCCCGCATTTCATTGTATACTTGTATGCCGTGACAAATAAAACTCTTGACTTGACTTGACGTAGAAGATTTACATATCAAAACACATATATTTCAAGGTACCTCTATGTGTGCCAGATGATCCAAGTTAAAAAGAGTTATGATGAATTTGAATTAATATTATTATTATTATAAGGGTTACAAACTTGTAGGTTTTAACAAATGTTTCTTTTTTATGTTGGAAAATCTTCAAACCTTTTCCTAAGCATTTCGACCAATTTGCAACAAAGTATATTTCACACAACAAATGTAAGTTGTTTCTACAACTGTAGAATTCCCCCCAGGAATACTAGTTTTACTGTAATTGATTTCTATACAGGATAATGGCATGGAGTTTAGTTGTCTACAGTAATGTTGCATTTTGAATAGCATCAATGCTAGCTGGCTGGCTAGTGGCTACAGCTTTATTTACTAAATTATGGAGGCTTTTTAATCGTCAAGGTAAGAGAGGATTTGTCATAATCAACTGAAGGCGTATGCTATGAAACAATATGGGTTTTCAGAAAAAGGCCAGCTATGTGACGCTAATCTCTAGTTAGTATTGTGTATTGCATCAGTGTAATAAATGTAAGCACAGTAGAGCCCTGCTCCGCTTCAGACAGAGAGAGCACAGCGCGTGTGTGAGCATGCATGTGTGTCATGTGTGTGCCATCGGTTCAGGAGAAGACGCATATCGCTTGTAAAGATTGTGGCGCAACGGGGGGCGTCTTCAGGCGTCTTCAGAATTGCGCACTCTGGGACCTGGTATCAGAAAGTACCGTCTTCAGGCTGCCAGAACACAGTTCCGTGTGGCAGAACGATCCGAGTGGCGGCTGGTCCATAGTGGGCGCTAGACCGCCGCCCCCCCCTGGTTAAAAGAAGAAGAAGAAAGGAAAGTATTCACGCCCCCCGGCCCCTAGCGGCCTAGCCCCCTCCAACCCCTTTTCATGGGCGCTTGATCTCAGCTCCACGGTCCGTGCGCAACTCACAGGGCATATACGTGTAAATAAATACGTACGTACAACATAACACAATCAAATACGATATCCGAGGGTGCTTGGTCTAGTGCCCGAAATAGTCACTCTATTGGCTGAGAGTGGCACGTGACATCGCCTCGAGGAAATACGCTCTGCTAGTAGTTGTCTGGTTGTCTGCTATCTGCTAGTATGTTAGCTGGTTAGATACTGTACATTCAGACAGTGTTGGATCTAACTAAATAGATTTATATGGACACTTTTATGGAAAGTTCAAGCCCTGGACCACAAAGCTTCTCGAAGGATTAAGGCTATACTCGGTCAACAACAACAACAACAACAACAACAACAACAACAACAACAACAACAAGCAGCTATAATGGCTAGCTGGATGCAGTCTGGACAGTGGACATCGACAACAGTCTGGACAATGGACATATACTGTACACTTTATCAAGCCCTGCTGGACCGCGTTTGAACTAAACAAGTGAGTCGCGGTTGCGATATCTCTCTCTCGCTCTCGCTCTCGCTCTCGCTCTCGCTCTCGCTCTCTCTCTCTCGCTCTCTCTCTCTCTCTCTCGCTCTCTCTCGCTCTCCCTGTTAGAGCAATGCTGTGTTGTTGTTGAACTAACTAATTAATTTCGCCGCGGGGGGGCCATAATCACCCGGACAATGAATGGTAACTTGTTTAAAATGACAAGATATACATATGTGATTATTATTGGATGGATCAGAGAGAGAGAGAGAGAGAGAGAGAGAGAGAGAGAGAGAGAGAGAGAGAGAGATGTGTTTGTGTAGGGCTATTGGAAACGTGGTTGCATTTGACTGACTGTGATCATATATTGATTGATGGCAATGGTGATAATATTCACTAATGCGTATGTTTGGAATAGCGCCCCTTCTGGAGAAGAATTCACCAGCCGCCACTACTTTGCCTAAAACGACCAAAATCGTTTTAGTGTGGACATGGCCTAATAGATGGATGCATGTGTGAATTGTCACCAGAAGGAGGTCCTTATCATCACTGAGTGTCAAAACAAACAATGGTCCTCATTCTCAAACGGACATATCTAAAAGTTACCAAGGAATTCCTTCATAACTCGATTTACGTACTTATTCGCCATTCTCGAATGGCTTCGTATTGTAAATTCATTGTAGGATTTCGTTGTAGGTGCTTTCAACAGCTTTATCTGGGACAAGTCATTGGGGATTGTCGATACTACAGACATCCATGGAATTAAATAATTATAATGATAATAAATACGAACATTAACAATTACGTTTTGCATTTATAGTCCTGACTCAATGAGGCATTGTGAGCATTACACACACACTGCAAACTAAATAAATAAGAACTAAACCGATCGCCGCAGATATAGCTACTGTATAGTGGAATATACTGTATTCTTCTCTATGATATTATTTATTGTTAGTTTGATTCCTATTGCTAGAACTAAATAAATGCGTGGAGAAACGGCTTAGTGAGGCAGCCTCAGCGCACGAGCACACACAACTTGTTTTATTAGGTATTATAGTAGTAAGTCCTACTGTAGAACATGACATTAGCATGACGTCTCATTTAGTGATGTCAATACTGAACGACTGCACGATTGGCTCTTGACAAGCAGTATACTACTACTATATACATAATAAAACATCATTAGAATAATAGAAGCCTACTTTGCTGGAACGATTCATTTTGCATGTATACAGTGTGTGTGTGTGTGTGTGTGTGTGTGTGTGTGTGTGTGTGTGTGTGTGTGTGTGTGTGTGTGTGTGTGTGTGTGTGTGTGTGTGTGTGTGTGTGCACTGAGGCTGCCTCACTAAGCCGTTTCTCCACACATTTATTTATTTCTGGAGCATTTATTTATCCACTCTGGTTGGATGGTGTATTGTACTTGTGCTGTATAATGAGTGACAATACATTAATCTAATCTCATTTTGAGATCTGTATGCAAATTCAGGTGTACGAGAACTTGCATTGCAGTTTAAGAATGAGTGACATATTTCATTCATCGGAACCCAGCTGCGAAGATATTTACAAAGGTACTTACGAACATGTTTGAGAATGAGGACCAATGTTTGGGCTCTGGCTTGAAACTTCAAATGGCCACTTGCTGCTACGACTGGTTATCGAAATCCAATACTTTTATGGTATCGATCGAATTGCATCAATACTATCGAGTATGGAAAGAATGATGAGTCATTCGACACCAAATTTCAATACCTAAGTAGAACATCAACATCAGTGAGCCAATAAGCATGTTTGTTCCAAGATACAAGGCTGGTGATTGTTCGAAATGTAACAAAACCTCAGCGCACCTCAGCGCAAAAACGCGCACCTCAGCTAAGTAAGGTATTCAAAAAAGTATAGTTTGGTATTGGTATAAAATCCATGGTATAAAAAAAGAAAATCAAGGCGGCTACGTGGCGTAGTGGGCAAGGCGCTCGCCACAAATGCGGAGACGCTGGGCTCGCCTGTTCGAGCCCAGCGCTCCACATTGCTTTCAGTTTAGCTGGTCGTTCATACTAATACACATTGGCCATATTAGGGGGTGGGAAACTGATGGGTGGGGATCGGGCGTTGTGGACAGCGACTCCTACAGGTCGGTTGGTGCGCCTGCGCAGTAGAATCAGGAAGTGTCGGGGGCAGCGTGAGCCCCCCACGCGTTACTCCTCGCCACTGAGAGATCGAGCTGCGCAGGTGAAAAGATGCGACTGCTGTTACCTCAAGTACCGGAGGGGACTTGTGCTATGTATGACTTAGTCCACATTGCAGCCGGCTTGTGGGAGGCAAGAAACAGCGTCCGTGACAGGGGAGGGTTGAATTTGATGATATGAAATTGGGATGGGAGAAAAATAGAAAATGGGAGAAAAAGTGGACCAAAAAAAATTAAAAATAAAATAATACCCAGCCCTACTTGCAGCTATCATTCCGTCACAAAATTCCAAGAAGGACAAACTACAAGTAAACTGCTATTACCAATGGATCTGCCTTTTAGTCTGTGTAAGGAAGGACAACATGTTAAAATATACTGTATATTAAAACTCTTTTAACCCCGTAACTTTACCACTGTACCAAACAGTTTCTCACATCAGTCCTCAAGAAAGAAAATCCAAAAGTCTAATAAATGTTTACATAATAAAAGTGAAAATGTATCATATATATAGTCTATAATCATGCATGTTTGTGTTTGTGTATGTTGTGACACAGCAAGCTCCCCAATGACAGTAGCCTATACAGGAACCTCTTTATATTCTCTCGGGACGTTTCCTGAATGATAAGAGTGTGTGTGTGTGTGTGTGTGTGTGTGTGTGTGTGTGTGTGTGTGTGTGTGTGTGTGTGTGTGTGTGTGTGTGTGTGTGTGTGTGTGTGTGTGTGTGTGTGTGTGTGTGTGTGTGTGTGTGTGTGTGTGTGTGTGTGTGTGTGTGTGTGTGTGTGTGTGTGTGTGTGTGTGTGTGTGTGTGTGTGTGTGTGTGTGTGTGTGTGTGTGTGTGTGTGTGTGTGTGTGTGTGTGTGTGTGTGTGTGTGTGTGTGTGTGTGTGTGTGTGTGTGTGTGTGTGTGTGTGTGTGTGTGTGTGTGTGTGTGTGTGTGTGTGTGTGTGTGTGTGTGTGTGTGTGTGTGTGTGTGTGTGTGTGTGTGTGTGTGTGTGTGTGTGTGTGTGTGTGTGTGTGTGTGTGTGTGTGTGTGTGTGTGTGTGTGTGTGTGTGTGTGTGTGTGTGTGTGTGTGTGTGTGTGTGTGTGTGTGTGTGTGTGTGTGTGTGTGTGTGTGTGTGTGTGTGTGTGTGTGTGTGTGTGTGTGTGTGTGTGTGTGTGTGTGTGTGTGTGTGTGTGTGTGTGTGTGTGTGTGTGTGTGTGTGTGTGTGTGTGTGTGTGTGTGTGTGTGTGTGTGTGTGTGTGTGTGTGTGTGTGTGTGTGTGTGTGTGTGTGTGTGTGTGTGTGTGTGTGTGTGTGTGTGTGTGTGTGTGTGTGTGTGTGTGTGTGTGTGTGTGTGTGTGTGTGTGTGTGTGTGTGTGTGTGTGTGTGTGTGTGTGTGTGTGTGTGTGTGTGTGTGTGTGTGTGTGTGTGTGTGTGTGTGTGTGTGTGTGTGTGTGTGTGTGTGTGTGTGTGTGTGTGTGTGTGTGTGTGTGTGTGTGTGTGTGTGTGTGTGTGTGTGTGTGTGTGTGTGTGTGTGTGTGTGTGTGTGTGTGTGTGTGTGTGTGTGTGTGTGTGTGTGTGTGTGTGTGTGTGTGTGTGTGTGTGTGTGTGTGTGTGTGTGTGTGTGTGTGTGTGTTTGAGAGAGAGATACAATGTGTGACAGATGTTGTGAAGATGTTCAGTAGGGTTACAAGTCTATAAGGTTTATCTACCAGCAAAATAATGCTTTCTATCTAGCAGGATATGAACATGGATACAAAACACTTTAGTATTCAGTTAACAGAATATAATAACATTAAAACAAGTTTATTATTATATATATATTTTTTTTTTACTTTTACATAATTTCAAATGAATGCAACTTGCTCCTGTAGCACATAAAGCAGTGTATCCCTCACCACACATAAAACATACAATACCCACTATCACAGCATGGCCCAAATGGTAGATAGGCTAATGTTAAATCTAATTGGCTTATAACGCTTATTCATTTTGCAAAAGGGAGGAGGATTCCCTGCTATCCCAGTATTTGCACGAAGATACTACTTATGGTAGTGGCTTTTCAAACACTGAACTACATACACCAATATAGAAATTAACATTAATTCATATTAGTAAATGGTAAAAACAGTGCTCAGAGCTCCAAATGTCATATAGCTGCTAAACTGTTTCTAGTAGGATAACTGGAATTGAATGAATTAAGCATTTCCTTCACAACACACAGACACAAACACACATAGAACTTAATATATATATATCATCTTCCTCATACAAATCGATATACTTATACCAGTATTGCCTCTCCTATGCATTACAGTGGGGTTTCAGACGGAAATAGCAGTGAACTACACCATAGGGCTAAAGAAGCATCATTACTTACCTGACACCGTGGGTGTGAGATCAACAATAGCACGCTGAGATGCAGAGGGCTGAGAGCTAATGGCACAGAGCCTTTTTAGTAGCTCTTCTTCCATATAATGTGCGTTAGTATAGGCTGTGTTCTGCTTGAAACCAAACCCCACCCATAGAGAGGAATTGACTCCACTTGCTTCCCCTTTTGCTTCCTGCTCATTTTCATATCATCTCTCTGGACAGTTTTGGTGTTAAGTAAAATAGGCTAAACATTAACACAGCACAGTACAGGCACTGCTGAATGATGTTACACTACATTCACAGTTTCTTGGGGGAATGTCTGTTTAGTTAACCCACTAGGGTACTAACCTACTAACCAACTAGGGTACTAACCTACTAACCAACTAGGGTACTAACCTACTAACCTAGACTCAATGTAAAAGAATGGAAACCTCAATCTACTTTTTACAAAGACATAAGACTATGTAATTTTTTTGTATCTAAAATGTACTATTCACAAATATGTGTTGCAGGCCTGACAAGCAAGCATTACATCACGCGCAGGAGTGGTTTGTGAACAATAAACCATGCCTAGGGGTGGTCGTTGGCATGGTTTATTGTTCACAAATCACGACTGCAAGTGGTGTAATGCTTTTATACAACTGCCACATTCATCCAACCTTATTGCTATACAATAAACACACATTCATCGAAGATTTATTGAAAAAACCATCCGCCAGAAAAAGTAGTTCCCACAACAACAAAAAAGACAATTTGCCTCCATGTGGAAGCAGCTCGGAAGTGCATCCAACCAACTAACACATCCAACTGTGTGTTATTGGAATGATTGAGAGAAGTTGCCTCATGTGGAAGCAGCTCGGAAGTGCATCCAACCAACTAACACATCCAACTGTGTGTTATTGGAATGATTGAGAGAAGTTGCCTCATGTGGAAGCAGCTCGGAAGTGCATCCAACGGATCCAACAAACTAACACATCCAACTGTGTGTTATTGGAATGATTGATTGAACATTTTATTACCAGATGCAGAATGGGTACAATACAGTACGGCTCAATACACACAATTGTTAAGGGTATGCAGACCTACTTTCTATAGAACTTCATTCTTAGATGCTTCTATAGAAAGTAGGTAAAACAAATTAAAAAGTTTTCTTTGCCCTATAGGGGGAAAAATAATTTCTTCGCCCTATTTTTTTATTTATTTTTTTAAACCTACTTTAGAGGGCCTAAACTTAACCAGTTGGAAACCAGGCGTACAGTAATAAAATTAGCAATCAACCAATCAATCAATTCAATAGACCATGCTCACTTAAAACAGCGCAGCACTCAGCTGCTTCTCTCTCAGTCTGACTCTCCCCCGCCGTTGCACACACACAATAAAAATACAATTTTAACCATCAACTCGACTGCAATCTTATAAAATTAAGAAGCAGTGTTGCGTTTAGTTATGCTATATCATGTCTAAACATGCTTTCGATGCACACTAACAGTGAATTATTAGTTGTCATGAGATTCGATTATCTAATAGACTATAAACAACCATTGTGTTGGTCCAGTCCACTAACGGCGAACGTCTCTAGCATTGTCATCCCTAACCTCTCTGGCCCAGGTCTGCCTACGATTAATGCTACGTTATCATACCACCAGTCGATGGAAGCAGTACATTATAACATATCAGCGATAAACTGATTGACTGACTGAAACCATTTTTATCCAATCTCCTCATCAGTTTGTAATTGTTGTACCAGTGCTAATGCTAGCGTGTTGCAAGGCCACTCTTCTCCATCCCCACAACGAGACGTGCATTTGACATTGGGCTACATTTTGTTAAACTGCTGCCTAGGCATTAGCTGAAGTAATACTTCCTAGCGTGACGTTTTCATTCACCTCGCCCTAAGCTAACGTTATATTCCCAAAGGTAACATTCAAAATGTATAGTTAAACGCCGTACAATGAAAATCATACTTTGCTTATTACTTTACTAATACTACCACGTGTTTGCTCGTGTTTTTCTATCTGCCTAAACTATATCTTCCATTTATCCTAAAGGTGAACGTCCCAAAGACCCGCAGGACGTATTGCAAGAAGTGCAAGAAGCACCAGCCTCACAAAGTGACTCAGTACAAGAAGGGAAAGGATTCCCTCTATGCACAATGTAGCAGGGTGGATTATCCCTGCTTGGTGGGAACGGTTGCTGACAGTCACAAGGTAGCAGGACGCAGTAGAGCTCCGTCTGACTGCACCCTCGTCTTTGGGCCTGGATCGTCAAACTGGGGCCCAGCAGTGGGAGTGAATGGGGCCCGGGATTTACCAACCTGGTTTGGTACTCTGGTCTTCCTCGCCTCTCCGGGGCGGTCAACAGTACTCCCTAACTCGCTCTCACTTCCCCCAATACCTCTGTTAACCCTCCCACACCTAGTGACTGATATATGAATAAATAGATTCGTTCCTCCCGCAAGCAGTACCCTCCCTCAGTGACACTAGAGACCTTAATAACTGAAAGGGGAAGGTGGGTAGGAAAGGGTTAAATGTGTTAATGTTACCCGCACCAAAAGGGTTAGTGTTAAGGCTCAGGAATTGACACGCACACAAGACTCCCTGTAGGAAAGCCCTGCTAATAACGACTACTTTGTTCTGTACTGACCCTTTAAGAGTTCCTCCCCTTTAATGTGAGCGAGCTGGTCTCAGTGTTATTGTCTGACGACTACTTTGTTCTGTACCGGTCCTCTAAGAGTTCCTCCCCTTTAACGTGAGCGAGCTGGTCTCAGTGTTATCGTCTGACGACTACTTTGTTCTGTACCGGTCCTCTAAGAGTTCCTCCCCTTTAACGTGAGCGAGCCGGTCTCAGTGTTATCGTCTAACGACGTGCTGTAGTAGTTTACCCTGTCCCCTTGGGATAACGTGTGCGTCAATGAACGTGAGTACTGTACCTGCGTTTAGTTCGTTCATTCAGTTTACTCTGTACTTAGTGTGTTCCCGCTGATCCATTCCTGTTGACGTCATTCCCCCCGTTATTGAAACACAGCGCCGTTAGCTTAGCTACACGTTAGCCAACCTACGTTCCCCCTCCTATGATATGCTGCTGCGCTGCGCGGCTAGCTTAGACGCACGCTAGCTAGCCTAAGCTATAACTATAACTCACTCATTACCCCTAGTGAACTGAACGTATCTTACACCTGGTTTACAGTCCACCTACCTATACTGTTTACATGCACTGAAGGAGTAATTCCCTGCATAGGTTATGTATGTTATGTATATTAACCCTGGTTAAGTGAATGCTCTAGTTACTATTTGCACTATACTACAAATGGATATTCTTGTTTATGTACATCACTACTGTGTTATTAATGTATACTGTATTGTATTCCTCTGTAGACAACCACACCTGGAAATCTATCAAATAACAACCAGTAACTGCAGCACGCCTCTGTGTAATTCTTTAACGGGTGTTACAACCCCATAGTGTCCGCCAGTTCCATCAAACGCACCCTGTGGAGGCCCTAGCCCTCCGTTTCATGGTCCTTCGAGCCGGATGGAGCTCCTTCAAGACGCTATGGCAGACCAGGACAACACAGAGACCACCGCTCACCCGCAGAGAGAGCGCCACCTACCAAGCCACCTACGTGACTTCGAAGTGGGATACGAACCTCAACCCAGTACTCAACTCAGTACCCAACCCAGTACTCAACTCAGTACCCAACCTAGCGCTCAACCTAACACCCCGCCTAGTACTCAACCCAGTACTCAACCCAGTACTCAACCCAGTACTCAATCCAGTACTCAATCCAGTACTCAACCCAGTACTCAACCTAGTACTCAACCCAGTACTCAACTCAATACTCAACCCAGTACTCAAGCCAGTACTCAATCCAGTACTCAACCCAGTACTCAACCCAGTACTCAACTCCGTACTCAATCACAAGATGAACCCCCAAAGGCCCTACCCCACGCATCACAGCGCCGGGATAGCGAGACGAGGAACCCATCTACGAGGAGCGAGCGGTCAGGTGTTGGCTCCCATCGTTCATACCCGGCGAGCGAGGCAAGGGTCCCGTCTGAAGGTAGTAGGCCCTCACATCAGCCAACTCATAGATCCACCATAAGGTCAGGTGCCTGCTCCCATCGCTCATGCCCGGCGAATGAGGCAAGGGATCCGTCCGAAGGTAGTAGGTCCTCATACCGGTCAATTCCTAGACCCACCATAAGGTCAGGCGTTGGTCCCCATCGTTCATCCGGGAGCGTACACACACAACATGCTCTCTCACCAGTCCAGGAAGCTATCCTCCAGGAGCACATCCACTCCCTGGAGCTCGAGGAGCTACAGCGCCAGGTAGAAGAAGACGGCAACGCCGACCTGGAGTGCCAACGCTTACAGCGCATACAGCAGGAAGCACAAGATGCAAGAGAAGCTATCGCTACACGCCTCGACAGGCAGAGGCGGCTTAAGAAGAAGGAGCAGGAACTTCAATTAGCCAAAATTGTCACCTCACTTCTTCAAGAGTCCGAGACGGGACCACGTAGCGGTGCATCGTCCCCCAGGGGCCTCTACTCCCTACCAGCGATGCATGCCCCACCTGCCAATGCTCCCGCAGGCTCACCGCATCAACCCATCTCTCACCTACACCCTGCACCCCCTCTTGTGCCCGCAGCAGTATCTGAGCCGACCTATCCACCACCTGGACTACAGCACCACGTAGTGGCACCTGTGCCTCTAGCACTCCCTACCATACCACAGAACATGCATTCCCCGCCGGCTAACCCAGCCGCCATCACCCCAGTGATGCACCATCCAGCACAGGCGACGTCTCGCTCTGCCGCTCCCCCTGTGTCATGGTACCCAGCTCCTAACATGCCTGGTCCAATTGAGCAACCTACGACCTCACACGAACCTTCTGTAGCTACACACAGTACCCAGAGTCCTACCTACGGTGCGACCATCTCTACTGCAGCCCCACCATACCAGAACGCGAGTCCTGCTGCACCTCACATGGCTCTTACCCCGCCACAGGTTATATCGGGGCATTTACAGCACCCAGGATCAGAGATGCTGATTACCTCTCCCTACGGCATCCCACAGCCGATGCTGCCAGTCTTTGAACGTGACCGCGAAAGTGACTTTGCCCTACTCAAGATAGCCTTGGATAACTTGATGGGTAGTACCGGGCACCTGTCTGAACAGTATAAGAACCAGGTGCTCCTCGGCCACTTGAAACTCCCCAGTGCTCTCCACCTTGCCAGAGCCTACATGTATGACCCTCGACCGTATACCGCTGCACTGCAAGCCCTGCAAGACAAGTACGGCCAACCCAGACAGCTCGTCCAATCAGAGTTAGGCGCCATTCTCAACTCACCTCCCATCAAGTTTGGTGACACTGAAGCCTTCGACTCCTTCGCCCTGTCCATCCAGTCTCTGGTGGGCATGCTCGGGACACTTGAAGGTCAAAACGGGTACGAGTTGAGATGCGGATCCCACGTCGACCGGCTCCTGAGCAAGATGCCCCCTTCAGTCAGGGACGGATTCATCGAATACTGCCTCAGCCGCGGCATTCTCCGGACAGGGTCAGACCTGACATACACCCTGCCCGACCTGGCAGCCTGGCTCCAGATGAAGTCACAGGCTAAGCGCCTCTCAAGTCGAGCCGCAGCGCTTTATCAGTGCGACGCACCCAAGCCAACCAAGCAAGACCAACGTGTCACTCACTATAAGGAGAAGACCACAACCATCCTCCTCAATGCTGGGGAAGTCGCTAGTACCCCAGAGCCTACTCGCTACAAAACCCCTTTCAAGTCCAAACCGTATTGCCCCTATTGTGACAACAAGGAGCACTTCTTGAATGCTTGTGACGACTTCAAGACGCTATCTACCAGCCAGGCCGTGAAGTGGATCAGAGAGGAGAAACGGTGCTGGAAGTGTGGCCGCAAACACTCTGCCGAAGCATGTACTCTGACGCGCCCATGCAATACATGCAAAGAACAGCACCTTACCATTCTGCACGACTCCATACAGCAGGGTGAAACCACAGTCTGTATGGTCACTACACCACCCACTAAGGTATACCTCGACCGGCCCAACCGTCCACAACAGGTTATGTTAAAGGTCATCAAGGTCATCTTGAGGAACGGGGACCAAGCCCTGGAGACCTATGCCGACGGCTCTGAACGAAGTATCGTTCTGCCTCAAGCCGTGCGGCGGCTGAACCTTCCCAGAACGCCAGAGACTCTCCATCTACAAACCGTCCAGCAGAATGTCGAACAGCTCCAGGGCAGCTCCGTCTCCTTCGACGTTTCTCCATGGTGCACGCCTTCCCAGAAGTATCGGATCCACCAGGCCTTCACCGCCGAAGGCCTCAGCCTGGCCGAACACTCTTATCCCGTGGCCGCACTACAGAAACGCTACAAGCACCTCCACGGCCTGCCCCTACCACCAGTCGACCATGCCCAGCCACTACTTCTGATTGGTTCAGATATGCCACACCTTCTGACCCCAGTACAGCCTGTATGCGCAGGCCCACCAGGCGGCCCCGTCGGTATTTGCACCCGACTAGGTTGGTCACTCCAGGGCCCTACAAACCTTGCCCAGACTACATCTTCTTCACAGTGCCTCCACACTGCCACTGCCTCTCCAGCCACAGAGCTCTTCAGGAATGTCGAGCGCCTCTGGCAAGTCGACACTCTCCCTTACATCAGCACGAAGGCAGTCACCCGCTCCAAGCAAGATCAGCAAGCCATGGTCGCGCTCCAAGCACTCACTACCAGGGTCAAGGTCGACGGAGTCCAGCGCTACGCTACTCCCCTGCTTCGGCAAGCAAATGCTACCCCACTACATGTCCCTAAGGAAGCTGTGCTGCCATGCCTCCGCAGCATAGAGAGAAGACTTACCAAAGACCCCAAACGAGCCGAGGTCTACTGTAATGAGATACGGAAACTGGAGAAGGCTGGTTACGTGGCAAGGATAACCCCGGCAGAAGCCGACCAGTCTGCAGAATCCTACTACATCCCGCACCATATGGTGACCCACAACAGTAAGGACAGGATCGTTTTTAACTGTTCATTCCAGTACCAAGGCCTGTCCCTAAATGACCTTCTGCTTCCTGGACCTACACTCGGGCCAACCCTGCTCGGTGTCCTCCTCAGGTTTCGTCAGTGGCGACATCAAAGGTATGTTTCACCAGATCCGCCTGCTGCCTACCGACAAGCCAGTGCTGCGCTTCATCTGGAGGAACATGGAGAGGGAGAAGGAGCCGGATATCTATGAGTGGCAGGTACTTCCATTCGGGACAACCTGTAGCCCCTGCTGTGCCATTTACGCCCTCCAGCAACACATCCAAAACGACACAGAGGGCAATTACAACTTGATAAAGACAGTCGAGCAGTCCTTCTATGTCGACAACTGTCTGCATAGCACACACTCCGCCGAAGAGGCCAAGCGTCTCGTCGATGAACTCCGCCATCACCTACAGACGGGAGGGTTTGAGGTCCGCCAGTGGGCAAGCAACGTGCCTATGGTCATCGAGCACCTTCCGCCCGAAGCCCGCTCCGAAAGCAGCGAACTGTGGCTCTCCAAGAGTAGTAGTGATCTTCAGGAGCCTACACTGGGCCTACGCTGGAACTGCCTCAATGACTCCCTGGGCTATAAGCATCGCCCTGTGGAGACCTCAGCACCTACCATGAGGAACCTCTACAGAGTACTTGCCTGCCAGTACGACCCCCTTGGCTACATTGTACCTTTCACCACAAGAGCCAAGGTCATCATACAAGACCTTTGGAAGGAGGAGGTCGGCTGGGACGACCCAATCCGACCCCAAAGCCTGCTCGAAAGATGGCGCACCTGGGAGCAAGAGATCCCTCACCTCATACACCTGGAGTTCCACCGAGCCTACGCTCCACCACATGCGAACACCTCTACTTCGACCAGGGACCTCCACATCTTCTGTGACGCGTCCGAGCGTGCATGCGGCTCTGTCGCCTACATGCGGACCATGGATGACCAACAGCAAGTCCACATTTCCTTTGTGCTCGCTAGGTCTCGGGTGGCCCCCAGGAAGCAGCTGTCGATGCCCCGACTCGAGCTGAGCGCTGCCCTCACAGGTGCCCAGCTTAATGATGTACTTCAAGCCGAGCTCACCGTCCCCATCCAACGGGTCGTCTTGTGGTCGGATTCCACCACAGTTCTCCATTGGATCAAGTCAGAGTCCTGTAGATATAAGGTCTTCGTGGGCACACGAGTTGCGGAAATCCAGAACCTGACCGAGCCCGATAACTGGAGATACGTGAACTCTGCCTCAAACCCAGCAGATGACATCACTCGGGGCCTAACCTTGGAGGAACTGGTACGACCACATCGATGGCACAAAGGTCCAGAGTTCCTCTACCTACCTGAAGACCAGTGGCCTACTATGCCCTCTGCTCATCCCGAGTCTGACGGCCACGAGATGAAGAAGTCTGCCATAATCTGTCATGTAACCACCTCTCCCAGTCCTCTGCTCCCTGCCGTTGAAGACTTCACTTCATGGAAGGATCTCGTCCAAGCAACAGCCAGGTCCCTTCACGGTGCGGCTGACGCCCAGACTACAGATCAGCCCTACGAAGCAGCTGACGTCCTCAATGCCGAGAAGGTCCTCCTTACACGAGCCCAGCTGGACTCATTCCCAGAGGAGATCAAGGCCCTCCAGTCTGACCGACCTCTTCCCTCAGACAGTCGTTTGAGCTCCCTATCTCCGGAGTACGACAAGGCTACAGGTCTCCTCAGAGTAGGCGGTAGGCTGCGCAGAGCCGAGAACTTGGGGATGGATGCCATTCACCCAATCGTCTTGGACCCACATCACCCCCTGACAAGGCTGATCATCCAAGACTATGATCAAACTCTTCTCCACCCCGGGCCTGAGAGGGTATTCGCTGATCTTCGATCCCGATTCTGGGTCCTACGAGGAAGAGAAGCAATCCGCAAGCATCAACACACCTGCCGAGAATGTCATCTGTGGCGAGCAAAGCCCGACATGCCTAAAATGGCCGACCTTCCGCCCTGTCGCCTGTGTCTCTACAAGCCCCCATTCTATTCTACAGGAGTAGACTGTTTCGGGCCATTTCACATCAAGATAGGGCGCCGGAATGAGAAGAGGTGGGGGATTGTCTACAAGTGTATGACTACACGCTGCATACACCTTGACCTCCTAGAAAGCCTGGACTCTGACGCCTTCTTGATGTCCCTGAGGCGTTTCATCTCACGCCGCGGCACACCTTTCGAGCTCCTCAGCGATAATGGCACAAACTTTGTCGGAGGAAACAGAGAGCTGCAGGAAGCCTTTGCCGAGATGGAACCCAGACTGAAGGAACAGTTAGCTAAGCAGAAGATTACGTTCCGCTTCAACCCGCCGAGCGCACCGCACTTTGGTGGAACTTGGGAGAGGGAGGTGAAGTCGGTGAAGACTGCCCTCAGAGTCATCCTGAAAGATTAGATAGTGTCTGAGACCGTCCTCCACACAGTCCTCATCGAAGTGGAGGGCATCATGAATGCAAAGCCATTGGGCTACCTCTCCTCGGACGTTGCAGACCCTGATCCCGTTACCCCGAACCTCCTCATCATGGGACGCCGTGACTCGTCTCTACCTCAAGCAGTTTACGACTCCAGTGACCTCCTTGGGAAACGTTGCTGGAGGCATAGTCAAGTGCTGGCCGACCACTTCTGGTCTGCATTCATTCGCCACTACTTACCGGGTCTACAGGAGAGGCAGAAGTGGAGGAAGGACGGCAAGGAACTGTCACTAGGCCAGGTGGCCCTAATCGTTGACCCACAGCTCCCTCGGGCACTCTGGCCTGTCGGGAAGGTCACCCAGACATACCCTGGAGCTGACGGGCGCATCCGCACCGCCGCTGTCCAAGTGAAGGACCGAACATACCTGCGCCCTGTGTCCCGGTTGGTGCAGCTCCCGAGCCTCCCGGATACCGAGGACCCCAGAGACTTTCCCGTTTTAGTTCAAAAGGTCTAAGTAGATTTTTGGGTGCGGCTGTGTAGGAAAGCCCTGCTAATAACGACTACTTTGTTCTGTACTGACCCTTTAAGAGTTCCTCCCCTTTAATGTGAGCGAGCTGGTCTCAGTGTTATTGTCTGACGACTACTTTGTTCTGTACCGGTCCTCTAAGAGTTCCTCCCCTTTAACGTGAGCGAGCTGGTCTCAGTGTTATCGTCTGACGACTACTTTGTTCTGTACCGGTCGTCTAAGAGTTCCTCCCCTTTAACGTGAGCGAGCCGGTCTCAGTGTTATCGTCTAACGACGTGCTGTAGTAGTTTACCCTGTCCCCTTGGGATAACGTGTGCGTCAATGAACGTGAGTACTGTACCTGCGTTTAGTTCGTTCATTCAGTTTACTCTGTACTTAGTGTGTTCCCGCTGATCCATTCCTGTTGACGTCATTCCCCCCGTTATTGAAACACCGCGCCGTTAGCTTAGCTACACGTTAGCCAACCTACGTTCCCCCTCCTATGATATGCTGCTGCGCTGCGCGGCTAGCTTAGACGCACGCTAGCTAGCCTAAGCTATAACTATAACTCACTCATTACCCCTAGTGAACTGAACGTATCTTACACCTGGTTTACAGTCCACCTACCTATACTGTTTACATGCACTGAAGGAGTAATTCCCTGCATAGGTTATGTATGTTATGTATATTAACCCTGGTTAAGTGAATGCTCTAGTTACTATTTGCACTATACTACAAATGGATATTCTTGTTTATGTACATCACTACTGTGTTATTAATGTATACTGTATTGTATTCCTCTGTAGACAACCACACCTGGAATTGCCAGACGTGAGCGATTCGACTCACGCTCACGGCAATGAATCGGCTCTTATGAACGAGTCGCTCATGACCGACCCATCACTAGCGTCTGACTATTTTGCGCGTGCAGCATTGGAGCCTAGGTTATGCCAGCCAAGATGAAGAGGACATCGTTCGGCAGATGGACTGAAGATGAAAGTTGTTGCATGTTAGACAGTTCAGTCAGGCTAGCCATCCCGGCTAAAGGGACAGCTAGCTTTAGCTACGTTATAATATTAAGTGTGGTTCAGTCGGGATATAGCCATGATGATGTCGGCTAGTAGCTAGCTTAGCTAAAGGCTAACTAGCGTTAGCTAACCTAGAGACAGCGCGTGCAGCATTGTTATGCCAAGATGAAGAGGATGGTCGTTCGGCAGATGAACTTCGTCAACTCCACGCGGTTGTCTCCATCCTCTTGGACGTTTGGTGAGTTTTTAATGCACTCTATTCTATTCCCGCTGTGGATATCTCTCTCTCTCTCTCTCTCTCTCTCTCTCTGGAGCCAAACTGGCCGACTAGCTGTTGTAGTACTAGTAGCTAACGGTGTGTGGCCTGGTGTCAGCACCTGTATTGCTTTTCTCATGTTGTACAGTTTTTCAGTGGTAGCCGCATAGCTTGCTTCTGCGTTAGCTAATGGTTAGCGATAGCCGGGTTGAGCTAACTGTTAGCCAGTTAGCTGTTTAGCTACGACGTTAGCTGCCGGCTGCGCTCGGCTGGGAACGTTAGTTTGATGCTATCAGTTAGCCTAGAGTTAGCTGTTAGCTTGTGCTACGACCATTGACATTAGCCGTGAGAATAGCAGGGGGTTCTGGCACTCTGACTACGACATCATCTTTGACAGAAGATGTAGTCGGGCCTGCACCATGACAAGGCTCCGGCCATAGCTTCTTTTTGTCCCGCCAGCGAGAGGCCTTTCGTCAACGTGGAGACCTGTTTTGCAACCTTTCGCCCTGCGTTCCTCGTGCAGGTAAGATGTCATGACATTACCCCACTCTTCCTTCCTTCCCCTCCCGAATGTTTTGTTAATAACGATGTTTTTTTCCAGGCAAAACATATGTTACTTCACAACATTTGGAGATACGACATGTGCTGTGTGTGAATTGTCTTGGTCGTTTGTGTAGCTTGGGTAGCGTTGGGCCGTTGGCCAAAGCTGTGTGTGGCCTGGTGTCAGTACCTGGCTAGCCTATTTAGCTGAATGCTGTTTAGCTGTTTTCTCTGGTATAGACCCTCTTCTCTTTGGATTTAAGTGTTGATCTTTGTCCTTTTGGATCTATGTATATTCATGTTGCCTTTGTGAAGTTATCTTTTCCTTCTGTTTTGTTCTTCCATTAAAAGTTGAATATCCTTTTAGGGGCTCATCTTTGCTTATCTCTCTCATACATGCTCTCTCTCTAACACACACACACACGACAAACACACATGCTCTCTCTCTCTCTTTCTAACACACACAGTCTGCCTATGGCTGCCTTTCTCGATGGCTAGGCTGTGCTCGCTGAGTCTGTACCTAGTCAAGGATCTTCAGTCACAGTGCTCAGGTATTCTGCCACTGTGTACTCTCTGTTTAGGGCCAAATAGCATTTCAATTTATTTCCAATGTGTCTCTCTCTCTCTGTACACTGTATATTGACTGTAGAACGGGAGCTCTCTCTCTCGCTCTCTCTCTTGCTATATGTTGACTGTATCATGCCCAGCCTCGGGCAGCGCTATTATATATTATATATATTTTTTTTTTTTTTTAATTTTTTTACCTTTTTGGGGGGGGGGGGGGGGCTCGCTCGCGTTTAAATCTCGCACAGGGCCTCGCATTTCTCCCAGGCGGCCCTGATTACAGCTGTTATATTATGTTGCTGGCTGGGCATTTCCCCATGAATTGGTGCTAAACTGCTTGTACTGTATCTGTTATGATGAATTGAAAATGGGGGACCCTGATCTAAACAAGACTAAAGTCTTTCTCTGGTCTGCATCCCCTTAACAATTGTGTGTATTGAGCTGTACTGTATTGTACCCATTCTGCAATCTATTAATACAATTTTCAATCAATTGCAGGTAAGAGGAGATACGACAGAAAGCAGTCCGGCTACGGTGGTCAGACAAAGCCCATCTTCAGAAAAAAGGTGAGCTTTTCTACTAAAAATGAATGACTCGGGACAACTTCACCTGTTAACAATGTTCATGGAATAATTAGGAAGACTTTCATTTGTGGAAGCCACTGTTTGGTGTATCTTGGATTTGCCACATAGCTCATTGTGTATTTCCTTGGATTTACCATATAGCCTTCATCATGGTGCGTTTCGCCACATAGCCTTCATCATGGTGCGTTTAGCCACATGGCCTTCATGGTGCTTTTAGCCACAGCTGCTTTCATGGTGCTTTTAGCCACATAGTCTTCATCATGATGTGTTTAGTCACATAGCCTTCATCGTATTTCCTTGTATGACCCTGATGGCCACATGCTGAAACATGATGCTTTCTATAAATTGGTTGTCCTATTCCGCATGAAAGTGGCAGGAACTTGATGATTATCATTTCTGTTTATATTAAATATGAGTTTGTAACCTAACTGGTGTTAGATTCTGATCAATCTGGCCAGTATCATGTCTTCTTGTGTTATCCTCTCTCCATCCACTCCTCTGCGTTGTGTACTTTTAATGGTTCTGACATCTCATATACTGGCTGATACAATCCTTATCTCTCCCCGTTAGTGCGATCCGCAAACCAGAATAATTCTCCACCTTCGTAAGAATTCGACACTTTGACACAGCGTAATACCTTACAAGGAGAAGCGTTGTTTATTGATATAAACGGAAGCCTCAGCTCAGATGTTAACAGATTGTATTGTCCTTAAAGTCTATTCTAATGATCTTTTGGTGTGTTTAGTCTATCGTCCTCCTGCTATTCAGTCCAATGGTGGTCAGGCCTAGTCTTTAGCCTAAACCCTCCTCGCGTTAGCCGAAGCTAATGATGATGTGTCATTCCCCCCCCCCCCCCCCTCCGTGATGAGAGGAGAGAGTCTCTTCTGGTTTTTTCCCTCTTAGTCTCAGTCAGATTTTAGTCTGCCCTTACCCAGAACCACTGTCACCTTTATAGGATCTTCGTCCTAGCAACGACGGCCCACCCCCTTCTGGTTGTCATGTGCCGCTGCCATGACAGCTGCTAATAACCTTTCACACATTTCAAAACGTTTCATTACTGTTTCATTAAGGATGAACCCCTCTCCCTCGCTCTGTGCTGCTATCAGCTTGTTCCAGATCGGAATGTCAACATCCCCCGCTCAGTGTGCTGCTATTCAGTGACTCCTGCTCGCTCTGAACCACCGTTCTATCACCCTCTTCTAAGGCAAACCATGCACATTTCGATCTCTCTGACCCGGCACCGTTAGATGTGGTCATCTCCCCCCAATCTATACATCACATACATTGAAAAACCACCCCCAGAACACCCGTTTTCTCTCACTGGAAATAAGTTATTTTAATAAAATAATTGTCATACACCCCTTAAGCCAGAGGTCCGGTATGAGATTGATATCACTCCATAAATGGATGAATACAGAATGTATTAATTAATGTTGCGTTTCTTTTTCAAATGTAACCAAGAGTAAATACCCTAACCCTGGCAAACTGGCTAAATATGGCTAGGGCTTAAGAGGTTAACCTGTTGTCAGAATTACAATGTTTCCAGGCTAAGACTACAAAGAAGATTGTGCTGAGGCTAGAGTGCGTCGAGCCCAACTGCAGATCCAAGAGGATGTTGGCCATCAAAAGATGCAAGCACTTTGAGTTGGGTGGTGACAAGAAGAGAAAGGTAAACAAGCTTTGTTTCAGGTCTTCTTGCTGCTCTGGTAGGAAACTAGGGTTGAGGTCGATGCAACGGAAGTTCATTGTGTTACTTCTGGCAAAAGCTGTCCTGGATGCCCCACAAACTGTAGATAACTAAGTAATGCCAAGGAATTTTGAACAGCCACCTATTCGTTCTTGGGTAATGTATGGTGGCTGGAGATGATAATTGAATGCCGTGGAGGCGTGTAGCGTCTGTTATATGCAGAATAGACTTATTGACGGGACTAATCCACAAGTTTGAGTTCCATGTAAGATGTTGACTGAATGTCTAAGATCATTGAATAATAGCACAACGTACATTATGTTTTAGGGTGGATTTTCCCTTTAAGCTTGGTAACTTGATTTCTAGCATCAGATGAAAAACAGTTTTGTAATGGATTATGTCACACATGGTACTCTGCTTTTATTTTTGGACGGAGCTGAAGTTTCCTATCCTGAAACCCAGTAAAAATTGCAGACTTGCCTGAGCACAGGCTTGGGTCCTTTTTACACCCGTGTTGTCCAGTTGAATTGACCCCATGCGTTTCCCCTCCTGCTACAGTTCTGTTAGGGACATGTGTAACTTGAATCAAAGGCACCCTGGTCCACTCTTGAGGTGGTCTCGGACTGCTTCCTAGTGAACCCTGGTGTAGTTTGTTTGAGATGAGAAAGCAATTGGACCAAAGCAAGAGAATTTATGGGAAAATCACACATTCCACCATCACAAGATCATTTTAGCTACATTTCAAAATAGCCAAATAATGTGATGCTAAAGACATTCCTTGCATGCATAATTCAGGGTATGGTATGTCTAGACGGTACATAATTAATCACCCAACAGTGAATTTGAAAACATTAGTATTTATAACGAGCCAAAATGAAGATCACTGTTTTTGTTGGGGGTGCACGATATTGATTTTGACCCAGATACCGATATCTTTATGCTCCGATAACCGATATTTATTGTATTATAAAAAAAAATTTAAATGTATATTCCTGTAGTTTTGACCTAACCAGATTTATCATGACATGAGCGTTACTACTATGAACTAAACAAAGCCAAGACAACAGTTTTGACTGATAAAGTGACCATATTTATTTTTCCAAATGAAAATTCACAATCCGTCAATAACTTATAATACATCCAACCTAACAAGTCACCTGCAACATCACCACCGCTACGATGGTGTGTTAAAAGCCTACGACGGCGCGAGCAGCTAAAGCTGCTGTGAATCCAAAGCCAGCTACAAAGGAATCCGCAGCACTTGTACCTATTGACGAGGCGTTTGCTAAATTAAAGAAGTTTGACAGAAATGGCCCAAGGGCTCAAGCCGCTAGCTTTTAAGCAGTGCTTGGTGGTGCAAATTAACCTGGCTACTACGGAGCAATAAGTGACTGCGTATTCAACCTAGGGTTGCATCACAGTCATGAAAGGGGCTAGATTTGCAGCAGCTTGCGCGTCGTCGTAGGTTTTTAACACACCATCGTAGCGGTGGTGATGTTGCAGGTGACTTGTTAGGTTGGATGTATTATAAGTTGTTGCCCTTTTCCCTCCTCGTGGAACTATTGCATTGCATTTGTTACAAATAGCAAGCAAACTTTTTTCCTCTGAAACTATTCCCACACTACCGACGCCATCTTTGTTTACATCCGCGCTGCTTCAGAAACTTACGTGGCTACGTCACAGCCAAGAAAGGGAGCGCTGGATTTGTGTAAAACGCCCTCTTCCTAAACCACACGCTATCAGTCGTACCACAGTACTGGCAAAATGGGAGGAGCCTACAGCAAAAACAAATGCCCTTCATCCCAATTCACCCACACTGCATTTTTTTTTACCAGAAAATATATTATATTATCGGAGCTATTAATAACGTTATCGGGATGACGTCATAATTGCTGATATCGGCCCGATAATTATTGTGCATCCCTAGTTTTTGTTTCACACGTTCATTAGGTTTCAAAAGTGTATCACATGGTTTCGATTAGTGGTTCATCTGGCAATAATGGATACTTTCACATGTCATAACATCACTTAAGATCCGACTGAAGCGTATATATAAAATGTTCAATCGGGATTGTATTCTGTGGTGCAAATTCATGGGCAATATTATGATTATTAGTTTTTCGCTGCCATAACCTGAGGCAGTGCTATTCTTAAACCTTGTCATATTGACCTTTGACCCCATGCTCTGCTGCCTATTTGCCTTCATTCTAACACTGATTTTCCTTTGTTCTCTTCCAGGGCCAGGTCATCCAGTTCTAAGCTGTGGATCAATCTTCTGGCTGTCACCGTTTTTCAATAAATCCATCATATTTCAATCTGCTCCCCGTTTAGTCATTTTTGGAGCTATATTTGGCTGGATATTTATACCAGGGCTTGAGGCTCGTTTGAAAGTTTCCCTCGTTTTGAGATGGACTTTGTAATTGTTTTGATGGACTATAATCTGCCTAATGGAAAAGGTGGGACTGTATTTATCCCAAGGTCTGTCCTCATTTCTTGACCCTCCTATTAAAAGATTTCAGTTTTTGGCCCCATCACAAATGTTGCTTTCATTGGTCAAGCTAAGAGGACAGCTTGGAATAGGTAAATTGTGCAAAGATACACATTGATTATTGAAAGGGAGTGTTGGTAAAAATATAAACTCAAGGAATGAATATAGCCTAGTTACAATTTAAGTGATATTAAATGTGGAATTAAAGATATAGTTTATGGATATATGCCATTTTACATTTTTGAACTAGCATCTGGAGAAATCTCAAAACAAATAAAACTGGTTGGAAGCTGTTCAGAGACGATACTGGTACACTAAAACATTGATAGGGTAGTTTGTAGTGAAGCCATAAATATTATTTTTTTCCTTTCCATCACGGGTAACTGGTCTAATATTGAAATGGCTAGATTAAACTGGTTAAATTTTTTGTAGGCATACAGCGGTGGTTCTCAACCTATGGGTTCATTAATAATTTTGGGGAAAGTTGTGAATTATACAAACAAATTTTGTATCTGATATAGATTTTACAGCCCTCTAGTTTTTCAAGGTAAATAGCAGCTAGCCCTAGCCGCTTCCATTAATTTGTGCTAAGCTGGCTGTCTTGCAGGCTAAACTGGCTGTTTTGCAGGCTAAGCTGGCTGTCTTGCAGCCAGTTTTCTACTGAACGCACAGGAAATTGGTATCTATATTCTTGTTTGACTCGAGAAGACGGTATGTGCACTTCCCATAATGTTGGCATGTCCCTTTAAGCCAATGTCGGAGGTGTAGATGAACAGCTGGTGTATTTAGGAACATCAGCAGTGATGCCACAGATTACTTGTAAAAATAATCTGATTACTGATTACTGATTACTCCTTTAAAAAGTTATCTAGTTACTTTACTGATTACTTGATTATCAAAGTAACTTAGTTACTTTGAAAGTAACTAGGTTACTAAGTCGACGCCGTCCCCCCTGCTGCTGCCACAAGAATGACAACAGTTTTTTTTTTTTAAATAATGCTTTATTGAAAGTGCATATGTCATAAATCATGATTGGCTGCTCAGACAGGTCATCATGAGACGTCATCAGCCATCAGGCCATACTCCGGTCTAGCTGACTGTACCCCTGGCTCTCTTATCATCAGCATTATGAGATAGTAACTAAATAGTAACTCACAGCCACTTGGAAAAGTAACTGTAATCAGATTACTGGCTTGTAAAAAGTAACAAGTTAGATTACTATTTACTGAAAAAAGTAATCAGATTACAGTAACTAGCTACTTAGTAACTAGTTACTGGCATCACTGAACATCAGTGTACAGTAATTAGATGTTGCACACACAATTCAGGATCAGGAATTATGTGTTCTATTATGCTCATATGCATCCCATCCCGTTTGGAGATTGCTACATTGGTACACTGGACTAATACAGTGGACACACTATTGCAACCATATTACAAATTTTTCTCATACATTTTACATCAAAATGTGATTTCTATTTTACAGTCTTGGACTATTCGCTTATTTGGAAGAACATCTTGCTTGAAGAGGGAGGAATACAGAGTGAAATACCTGGACCTGGTTCAGTGAAGAGGGGAATACAGTGAAATACCATTATCGGGGTCATTCCCGCCTCCAGGCCCGGCTGAGGGGACTGATCTCCTGGTGAGAGGTGTCCCGCGTCTATATTAATCGCAGCCGAAGAGTGCTTCGCGTTTCTCTGATTGGCCACGACGCCCATGTGACCGCGGCGCACGGTAGAGCGGAAATAGGCTGCTGCCTCCGCGTCAAGAAAGACAGACAGGCATATATTGCCATGCTCTGCGACAAACTCTAACCTTAACCAACTCCGAAAGAATGCCTAAACTTAACCCTAACCTTAACCAACTCCGAAAGAATGCCTAAACTTAACCCTAACCTTAACTTAACCCTAACCTTAACCAACTCCGAAAGAATGCCTAAACTTAACCCTAACCTTAACCAACTCCGAAAGAATGCCTAAACTTAACCCTAACCTTAACCAACTCCGAAAGAATGCCTAAACTTAACCGGCGAAAGAATGCACGTTTATAGCGAGAGATGATAAATTAATTAAACACAAAAAAAAGAAATTGAAGTGATTCGAACTTGTCACCAACGCACTGCAGGCTCCACAGCAAGGCGGTGAATGAGTTGAGCTAACCGTCTATGTTAAAACGGGGGATTACGGCTGCATAATGCCGCGGCAGAGCTAACGTGAACTTTACAGTAAATTACATGGATAATAATGTTAAGGTAGTTAGTTCATTCCTGTAGGTATACTAGGTAGGCCATCATTAGGCTCTCAAATTCATAGGCAGTAGCCTATAAATGAAAATGAAATATAAATTTTGTATACATACATACATAAGGCTCAAGGTGCTGATTGACTGCCTACCAAAGTCTGTTCTCTTATTTAGCAAATTTTCAGTAAATATTTGATTGAAATTTAAGTTTTATCTGGTGATTATTTGAGTGATTGTTTACCTACAGGAATGAACTAACTACCTTAACATTATTATCCATGTAATTTACTGTAAAGTTCACGTTAGCTGTTAGATTGCATATTCCATAAATTAACATGCTAAAATTGGCCTGGCTCATCACGTTTGATTGATTGATTGAAAACTTTAACAGATTGCAGAATGGGTACAATACAGTACGGCTCAATACACACAATTGTTAAGGTGATGCAGACCAGATAAATACATTCGTCTTGTTTACATCAGGGTCCCCCATGTTCAATTCATCATGACATTTATGACATACATCGGCTCAGCCAGGTTATATATGATGCCAAGTCTACATAATTTTGGTTGTTTATAGCACAATAACATCTGATTTAATGTGATGGAAGAAGTGAAATCATTTTGAGTAAATATTTAATTTACCACAGCCGCATAAGATGCTGGAAAATCTTGAAAATGCACCTTGAAAATGCTTGAAAAGTGCTTGCATTTTGCCTTGGAAAAGGTGTACAAACCCTGTGTTTGTATATTTGTTTTTTTTATCTACTTTTTCTCCCCATTTTCTATTTTTCTCCCATCGCAATTTCGTATTATCCAATTCTACCCTCCCCTGTCTCGAACGTTGTTAGACCATGCCTCCCACTGGTCGGCTGCAATGTGTACCAAGCCTTGCATCTCGTGTCCCCTCCGGTACACAAGGAGGCAGCTGTCGCATCTTTTCACCTGTATTCACGCGTGTGATCTTTTTCCGTAGCCTATGTTTGCGAAGACGCTCTCTGATTGGTTTAGCGCCGAAGGGTTAAACCAATTGTACATATATATTCTCTGCTTCAAAGTGGCTATGCGTTGGCCCTCTTTCAAAGTGGGTTATGCTTAGATAGGGTTAGGGTTAGGGTTAAGGTTAGGGTTAAGGACAAGGTTAGGGTTAGGGTTAGGGCCTAACCCTAACCTTGTCCTTAACCCTAACCTTAACCCTAACCCTAACCCTATCTAAGCATAACCTGTAATATTCCGCTTAATGTCACTCTTAGTGTCTATAGGGAATGATAGAATCGGGCAACTGCTTATTGGGTTACCGTTTATTCACACGTCCCGGGCAGCAATGACAACACAAGGAACAGCGCCTGCATATGAGATGACTGGAATACGTAACACGTCATCACGCACGCATCATTGCTGTGCTGTGGTAGGCTATGGGCTACACAGATATCCCTAGGATATTACATCTCCCTTCCTAAGATGAAACTCACGGTGGCAACCTAGAATCCTGAAAACATTACTTTACAATATACGGTACCGTTTGTTCTATATTCACACACCTGTGGACCATTATTTATATTTAAACAATATACGCAGAAACGGTATACTTAAACAATATAAGTAGAAAACGGTCTCAAGACATGTCAATTATTATGATAATTACAATAATTACAATATTTCCTCTTCTCTCCTTTTTTTTTTTTTTTTTTTACATGCATTTCAATTTCACGTGGCCGTAATGATTCAGGGTCCACTGAGTAGGGTCTTAGGATCTTAAATGTCAAGCTTTACTCTTGGCTTAACGATGCGACCAGATCTGGTAGTGATGCACCTAGAATGTTCATCTGGACCTTCAGGTGGTGGACATTCCGGTGATGCCATCTCAGGCTGCTGGGGCTGGGTGTTGGCCTCCTGTGCCATTGTTCGGTGGGTACCTCGGTCAGTCTCTTTTGTCTGTAACAGGTGACGTCTGTTGCGCCTGTATTCCTGGCCTTCATCAGTACGAACGTGGTAAGACCTTTCAGCGCCTGCTGGTTGAATGACAGTGGCGGGCTTCCATTGTCCATTACTCTGTTGGAAACGGACGGCCTCTCCGTCCTGCAGAGTCGGCAACGGTCTTGCTGTCCGATCATAGTAATGTTTCTGTCTTTGTTGGCATAGTTCTCTCTTGGCGCGCACTGTGCTCTGGTTTACAACCTGTGGTCGTAACTGCTGACTGGTGGTGGGGAGGATAGAGCGTAGGCGTCTGCTCATGAGTAGTTGTGCGGGTGACTTGAGGTTGTCAACTGGTGTATTTCTATATTCTAACAGACTCAAGTATGGGTCCTTGTTGTCTACTCTAGCCTTCTCTAACAGTGACTTTGCAATCTGGACTCCCTTCTCTGCGAGGCCATTGCTCTGGGCGTAAGTAGGGCTGCTAGTTACATGTCTAAAGTCCCAGTCCTGTGCGAATGTCTTAAATTCACTGGAGCTATAGCATGGGCCGTTGTCACTGACTACGGTTTCTGGTATGCCTAGCCTTGCGAACTGGGCTTTGAGCATTCGCACGACGGCTGATGTAGTGGTGCTGCGTAGTTTGTCTACCTCAATGTACCTGCTATAATAGTCTACTGTGACTATGTAGTCCTCTCCATGTAATGTAAAGAGGTCTGTGGCGACGGTCTGCCATGGTCGGTCAGGTATCTGATGAGATATCATTGGCTCTTTGGGGTTGGAGCTACGATACTGTTGACATGTGCTGCATGAGCCTACCATTTCCTCTATTTGTCTACCCATTCCAGGCCAAAATAGCACATCCCTCGCCCTCTCTTTAGACTTTTCTATACCCTTGTGGCCTGTGTGTATGCGTGTTAACATGTCCTGTCTCAGCGTGTGTGGCACGATAATCTTCTCACCCTTAAAGAGGACGTCGTCCATCACTGTGATCTCGTCCCTGTGGTTCCAGTAGTCGGCAACACTGGGTGGACACGTCTTTCGTGTCTCAGGCCATCCTGACTCGTAGATCTGTCTTAGGGTGATGAGCTGTTGGTCTTGGGCGGTGGCTGCTTTGATCTCAGTCATTTTGTTGTCGCTCACAGGCAGGGTGCTCAGGACTGTGTGTACTTGTGTGTCCATACCCTCACTCAGTGTGCGGTCGTGGTAGGTGATAGACTTTCTCGACAGGGTGTCCGCCACTGGAATGTCTTTCCCTGGGCGGTGCATGATGACGATGTCATACCTTTGGAGCTGCAGTATCATGCGTTGCAAACGCGGCGGCGCAGCGGCGAGCGATTTTCTGAGGATCGCTTCGAGTGGCTTGTGGTCTGACTCTACCACTACCTGTCGCCCATACAGGTACTGGTGGAACCTCTTGCATCCGAAAAGGACAGCGTACAACTCCTTTTCTATTTGCGCATAGTTCTCTTCGGTCTTGTTCAGAGCTTTAGATGCGTACGCGACTGGCTTACCGTCCTGCAGTAAGACTGCGCCTAGTCCGCTTTTTGAGGCGTCGACCTGGAGTCTCACAGGTTTGGTGTGGTCGAAATATGTGAGGACGGGGCCCGGCTCACGGGTTATGAGCTCTTTCATCTGTTGGAACGCTTGGTCGTGCACAGGGCCCCACTGGAATTCACTGCTTTCCTTCACGAGTTGGCGCAGTGGCGCGTTCACGTCGGACAGTCCTGGAGCAAACTTTGAGAGGTATGTGACCATTCCTAAGATCGTTTCCAGCTCAGCCTTGTTCTTTGGCGGCTCCATCTCCCTGACCGCTTTGACCTTGTCTGGGTCTGGTCGAATGCCTTCCTGTGTCAGTCTGTGACCGAAGTAGCTTACCTCGGTCACACAGATGACACTCTTGTCTGGGTTGAGTTTCACCCCTCTTTCCCTTGTCCTTTGTAGCATGGCGCGCAGGTTGGCATCATGCTCGGCTCTGGTGTGGCCGTAGACCAACACGTCGTCCACGATGGCGGACACACCCGACAGTCCCTCATATGTGTCATCGATCCGCCTCTGGAACTCATCCTGCGCTGAGATGATCCCAAATGGGAGCCGTAGGAACCTGTATCTTCCGTGCACCGTGTTGAAAGTAGTTAACTTTGATGATTGTCAGTCAGTTTGATCGCCCAGTAGCCCGATCTTGCGTCGAGTACACTGAAGTACTTTGCTCCGGCGAGCCTTGGGGTTATGTCGTCCAATGTTGGGAGCGGGTAGTGTGGTCTCTGGATCGCCCTGTTGAGGTCTCGGGGGTCCAAACACACTCGTAGCCTACCGTCGCGTCTTTCCACAACGACGAGGGCGCTGACCCATTCTGTGGGTTCTGTCACCTTCTTTATGACGTTTGACTTCTCCATGTTGTCCAGTTCCTCTTTGAGACGCCCACGGAGAGCGTATGGAATGCGCCTGGGGGGGTATATGACTGGCGTAGCCGCTGGGTCTATGCTGATACTGCATTCCCCTGGGAATAGCCCGATGCCCTGAAACACATCTGGAAACTCCTGCCTGACGTTAACAGGGCCCTCTACCTGTGCATCCACAACGTGTATCATTTTTACTAAGTTCAGATCAATACAGGGGGGGAATTAGTGATCACAACATCAAAGTCCAACATTTGCACATTTTCTTTATGCTTGCATGTGAGTTTGCATGACCCCTCTACCTTGAGAGCATGGCCACCATATCCTGAGAGTCGGCTGGATGGTGGGCCTAGTGTCACTTTTCCGTACATCTGGTGGAAGGTTGCTGTTGGCATTACGTTCGCTTGTGCACCAGTGTCAATTTTAAACTTAATTTTGTGCTTGTTGACTTTACCAACTTCCAACTCAGCGAACGCCTGTTCTCGCTTCGTGTCTGCGTGCTCCGTTACGATGGAGTCCACAAACCATTCGTCATCCTGTTGCGCACATGCACATTCCTCTGATACCTCGTGCACGTCCTTCCTCTTGCCGTGCACGTCTGTGCGGCTTCTGCACACGTTTGCAAAATGGTTGAATTTCTGGCATTTATTGCATTTGCGACCTTTAGCTGGGCAGTCTTCTGACTCCGTGTGGCACTCTCTTCCACAGTTCCTACATGTGTTATCTGTCGAGTCTTCTCTGTTGCTTCTGTATTTGTCCATGGCTGGGCGCTGTGTACGTGCCCCGTACGGCTTCTTGCCGACCGCGTGCACGTCCTGGCTAGCGTTAGCCCCTGGGCTAATCATTAGCTTCATCTGTACCTGGGCTAGCTCGTGGGAGCGTGCTATATCCATAGCCTTCTCGAACGTTAGCGCTGCCCCGTGGCTCAATAGCTTCTCACGGACCCTTACAGAGTTTGTAGCGAAAACAATTCTATCTCTAACCATCTCCTCACTATTGGGGTAGTTACAGTCATTCACGAGCAGTCTTAGTTCTGTAACAAACTGGTCAACACTTTCGCTAGGCCCCTGGACCTTCTCCTGAAATTTGTACCTTGCAAATATGGGATTCGCCTTTGGCATAACATACTCTTCATATTTGTCATAGTAGCTTTTAAGCTTCTTCCTGTCGGCGTCGGACAACTGCCAGGTGTTGAAGATGTCTCTTCCCTTTTCCCCGATCCATAATAGGAGGTAGCTGCATTTGATTTCCTCTGTCTTGCCGTTGAACGGGCCGCTAAACATTAGCTTGACGTGCTGGCGGAATTTTTTCCATGCGTCCAGTAGGTTTGAGGATTCCCAATGCATCGTCGGCATTGGTACTGCTGCAGCCTCCATATTGTCCTTCTTTCTCTTTCTTTCTTGGCATGGGTTCGAAAAAGACCCGGCTTCTGGCACCATGTAATATTGTTAGGGTTTGTAACCGACCTCAAGCGCAACGGCACAGAGAGAGTTTGTTCAGAGTTAGCCAAAGCAAGGGCGTAGTTACAAGATGGAATTAAGTTGAGCAACCGAACAAACGGGGAATCTGGCATGTGAAGATTGTTGCGGCTCTGCAGATTCTCCCAGTAGGTGGTGGTGGGGAATTGGCTTGTGACGTCTGAAGCCGCTCTGCAGATCCTCCCAGCTTTCACTCCCGGTGGAAACGGAGAGAGAGAGAAATCTGAGTTAGCCCAGCGCACAACAGAAACAGAGAGGTGACTGATCCAATATATATCCAAGTGACTTGATCTTCGGTGTACCACACACAGTTAGCAGAGTCCAGAGAAAAAACAATACGGTAATCCAAGGTGTAAATCCAACACAAAAAATAGGTGAGAACAGTACAAACAAAAACGGGATCTCTTCGGTGTTTCACAAACACACAAAAAACTGATGATCCAAAAGAACTGTTTCCAAAAACTCACCAGAGCGCAACGCGTAAAGCGGGCCGATAACGAGGCGCAGCTCAGAACGGGAAACCAGGTTCTCCACAGGGATTCTCCACGAAAATCCTGGAGAGCAAAAGACAGCAAACAGCGACGGGGAAGGCAGGCAAATGCAGGAGTATTTCAAAACGATCCAACATCGATAGTAGGGGGATCAGGGTATATAAAGCCATAGGGCGCTGATTACAAGCTGTGACAGCTGCGGGATGAAATTGATACTTGCTCCAGAAGCGTGCGGCGGGGAGAACACCAATCAACACGGCACCTTACAGGAACGGAGCGTGTGGCGGAGAATGCAATTAATCAACAAAGTACCTTAAGGAACGGAGCGTGTGGCGGGGAGCGGACCAAACCTCACAAATATTCCGCTTTTTGTCACTCTTAGTGTCTATAGGGAATGATAGAATCGGGCGACTGCTTATTGGGTTACCGTTTATTCACACATCCCGGGCAGCAATGACAACACAAGGAACAGCGCCTGCATATGAGATGACTGGAATACGTAACACGTCATCACGCACGCATCATTGCTGTGCTGTGGTAGGCTATGGGCTACACAGATATCCCTAGGATATTACATAACCCACTTTGAAAGAGGGCCAAAGCATAGCCACTTTGAAGCAGAGAATATATATGTACAAGGCGGAAAAGACCCGGCGCTAAACCAATCAGAGAGGGTCTTCGCTGTACGCGGCTAGCCAATCAGATAGCGTCTTCGCACACATAGGCTATGGAAATAAATCACGCGGCTCACGCTGCCCCCGTAGCTTCCTGATTCTGCTGTACAGGCGCACCAACCGACCTTGGCGACCTGTAGGAGTCGCTGTCCACAACGTCCGATCCCCACCCACCGGCTTTCCCACCCCCTAATACTGCCAATTGTATTAGTATGAACGACCAGCCAAGCCGGAAGCAACGCCGAGAGCTGGGCTCGAACCCAGCATATCCTGCATTAGTGGCGAGAGCCTTGCCCACTGCGCCACTTAGCCGCCATGTTTGTATATTTGTATAGATGAACCTACGGTTGTAGGGCCTTGTGGAGTACGTGTTTATTGTAGACCTAGCTATGTCTTCTTATTCATCCTACCCATTAGGAAATATTTTTTGCTCTTTTGTGGTGTCAAATGGATTTTAAACATGTATGACTACAGATGTAACTTGATGATTTGTATATTTACAGTATTATGTTAACGTATTTATTATGCATTGAAAATGAGGGCTTGCCCTCAATAAATTCTCAAGTTGAAATAAAGATTGAATGAATGAATGAATGAATGAATGAATGAATGAATGAATGAATGAATGAATGAATGAATGAATGAATGAATGATGGAATCTTACTTAATGTACTATGAGTTGTTGCATGTGATCATGGACACCTCCCCAAAAACAACTGCGGACTATCATGCTATGGTGTAAGTAACTATTGACTATATTTAAGCACTGTCACTTTGTGGTCGATATGTCTACTAGAGAAAGGTCCTTGTGACCGAAACGTTAACTTATCAATACGGAGGAGACAAAGCAAGTGATGTGGGCATCATCATGGTTGTAGACTCCAACAGCAGGTTGTAGTTGCAGTAACAGACCAGCACCAGTAGGTGGAGGTGTTACACAACTGAAACCTTGATGGGTGCTTCCGGGCGAAGCAGGGCATGTTCCTGCCTTTAAAAAGGCTTCCGCATGGGGAGGACAGTCTCGTGGGTAATGTCTGCTGGTTGGTGTTTGGTCTCCGTGTGGGAGATTTGTTCTTTGGATGCCAGTTTGTAGCCCTGCCTAAGACATGGTGAGCCAATATTACCTTACTTAGCTGAGCTGAAGGGGTGGTGTTTAAGCAAAATAAATCCAGCCTTTGCATTTATATGTGTATAGGCCATATATCAACAATATTATGTGTTAAACTGCTGCCTAGGCATTCGCTGAAGTAATGCTTCCTAGCGTGACGTTGTCATTCACCGCACCCCAAGCTAACGTTATATTCCCAATATGTTAACATTCAAAATTGTATTAGTCATAATGCAGTTAAACGGACAACTAACGTTAACACCGTACAATACAAATCGTACTTTACTTTAGCGTTAGCTATTGGCCTAATACGACCACGTGTTTGCTCATGTTTTCTTTTTCTGCCTAAACTATCTTTCATTTCTCCTAAAGGTGAACGTCCCAAAGACCCGCAGGACTTATTGCAAGAAGTGCAAGAAGCACCAGCCTCACAAAGTGACTCAGTACAAGAAGGGAAAGGATTCCAAGTATGCACAGGGTGAGTAAAACATGGGGTAATACACAGGGAATGGTTCTTATGGTGCAACTTTACCCAAGCAGAAACTACAAGTTTATTGCATTGTTAGTGTATTTCCCTGTCTATGTCCTGGTATATTACAGCCTTCGTTACGTTGCTGGCTGGTCATTTCCCCATGAATTGACGCTAAACTGCTTGTTAATTGCAGGTAAGAGGAGATATGACAGAAAGCAGTCCGGTTACGGTGGTCAGACAAAGCCCATCTTCAGAAAAAAGGTGAGCATTTCTACTGAAAATTAATGACTGGGACAACTTCACCTGTTAATGTTCATGGAATGATTTAGCCCCTTTCTTGACTGCGATGTGCAAGCCAGGGCCACGCAGCTCCATAGCAGCCAGGCTAATTTGGACCACCAAGCACTGCTTAAAAGCTCGGGGTGGGTCCGAAATATATCGGATATAAATTTCAAAGGTACCCAGCGTTCAATTAGGGTTTCAGACGCACACACGGCGGGGTTTGAAAGCTCGGCGTTGCTAATAAACATTTAACATTTTTATAAACTGGTTAACACTGCTCAAAACGCCTGTATTTCATCATGCACCCAATGCCGGAAATAATAGTGTTGACCAGTTTATAAAAATGATTTTAAATGTTTAGCAACATTTGTGTGTGTCTGAAACCCTAATTGAACGCTGGGTACCTTTGAAATTTAATCTGATATATTTCGGACCCACCCCAAGCTTTTAAGCAGTGCTTGGTGGTCCAAATTAACCTGACTGCGGATTCAAAAGCCCCTGGCTTGCACATCGCAGTCATGAAAGGGGCTAGGAATGATTAGGAAGAGTTTCATTTGTGGAAGCCACAAGTAGTGATGGCGAGATGAAGCTTCATGAAGCATTGAGGCTTTCCATCCCATAGTGCCACACATGTGTTGAAGCTTCATGGTGGTTCATTTGCTCTACTGTGCAATCAAGTGGACAATAAATGTAGAACAGGCAGTGATTATAATTATACCATGGCGTTGGTGTGTGAAGCTTTGATGTGATGATGCCAATCAACAAATAATATTGTGTCTGTTTTTCTAACAGAATGATGGCAGGGACGGAGGAGAAAGTGCTTGTGTTACTATAACATTCTATTCTTTATAGTGTTGTTTTTCTGACGGCATGATAGCGGCGACAGGAGAAAGTGCTTGCTTCATTTTTATTCAGAAAAAGCAACTCAAAATCGACATGCCGTCCTGCATTTGGGTCATACAGATGTGATCAGATTAGGCACAGCAAAATAGACATTATAGCAAGTTTATATGTAACGGAGATGATATCGTCACCTTTTTGCGTTGTGTTTAACTTCGATGCCCCGAGGGAGTTTAGAACCCGGGTCTGCCGTGACACGGGCGACAGGCGACAGCACAGACCACTATACCAAGGGGTGAATTCGCACTTAATGACATGTATGTGTCAACTCGCAGTACCTCTACTTGCCGTCACTTCACAACGCTTGAAGTCCATCGTGACTGACAGTGCCTCGCGGTACCATCTGTTACATACATTAGGATACACAATTATTTGTCTGGAAATGTCCATTGTGTTAAATTGCGCACCAACCCTGAAGCCATTTCCTGATCAGTGGCTGCGGAGTGAGGCTTCGGACGTCATCAGTACGTCACCTGATACACGCCTCGATACACGCTCCACATAAAAAATCCTGGATTACTTGACACAAGCATCGACGCCTCGATTCAAACGTCACATCACTAGCCACAAGGCACATCATGGTGTATTATCTTGGATTTGTCACATTTATCATGGGCTCTTTAGCCACATAGCCTTCTTCATGGTGCGTTTAGCCACATAGCCTTCATCATGGTGCGTTTAGCCACATGGCCTTCATCATGGTGCGTTTAGCCACATGGCCTTCATCATGGTGCGTTTAGTCACATGGCCTTCATCATGGTGCGTTTAGCCACATGACCTTCATGGTTCGTTTAGCCACATGGCCTTCATCATGGTGCGTTTAGCCACATGGCCTTCATGGTTAGTTTAGCCACATAGCCTTCATCATGGTGCGTTTAGCCACATAGCCTTCATCATGGTGCGTTTAGCCATGTGGCCTTCATCATGGTGCGTTTACTTAGCCACATAGCCTTCATCATGGTGCCTTTACTTAGCCACATAGCCTTCATCACGGTGCCTTTAGCCACATAGCCTTCATCATGGTGCGTTTAGCCACATAGCCTTCATCGTATTTCCTTGTATGACCCTGATGGCTACATGCCGAAACATGATTATTTCTATACATTGGTTGTCTTATTTTGTTTGGCAGGAACTTGATGATTCTCATTTCTGTTTACATTAAATCTCATGAGTTTGTAACCGAACTGGAAATAAGTCTGATCTTAATCAAATACCGTAGTTGTCGCACTGTTAACCCCTTGAGCCAGAGCGTACCGGTACGAGATTGATATCGTGCCATAAATGGATGAATACAGAACGTATTAATTAATGTTTCGTTTCTTTTTCAAATGTAACCAAGGGTAAAGACCCTAACCCTGTCAAAACGGCAAAATATGGCTAGGGCTTAAGGTTAACCTGTTGTCAGAATTGTGCACTAATCGATAAACAATGTTTCCAGGCTAAGACTACAAAGAAGATTGTGCTGAGGCTAGAGTGCATAGAGCCCAACTGCAGATCCAAGAAAATGATGCCCATCAAAAGATGCAAGCACTTTGAGTTGGGTGGTGACAAGAAGAGAAAGGTAAGCAAGCTTTGTTTCAGGTCGTCTTGCTGCTCTGGTAGGAAACTAGGGTTGATGTCGATGCAACAGAAGTTCATGGTGTTACTTCTGGCAAAAGCTCCTGGATGCCCCACACACGGTAGATAACTAAGTAATGCCAAGGAATTTTGAACAGCCACCTATTCGTTCTCTGGTAATGTATGGTGGCTAGAGATGTTAATTGGATTCCGTGGAGGCGTGTAGCGTCTGTTATATACAGACAGTTTTCTAATGGATATGTCACACACATGGTACTCTGGTGCCATGCTTTTATTTTTGGACAGAGCTAAAGTTTCCAATCCTGAAACCCAGTAAAATTGCAGACTTGCCTGAGCACAGGCTTGGGTGCTTTTTACACCAGTGTTGTCCAGGTGACTTGACCCCAGGAACGTTTCCCCTCCTGCTACAGTTCTGTTAGGACATGTGTAACTTTAATCAAACATGGCACCCTGTTCCACTCTTGAGGTGGTCTCAGACTGCTTCCTAGTGAACCCTGGTGTATTTTGTTTGAGGTGAGAAAGCAATTGGACCAAAATCAAGTACATGAAAAATCACATTTTTATTGGGTATTTCAATGTTATTTTTAAATGCGTTTTCACCACCACAAGATCATTTGAGCTCCTTTTCAAAATGGCCAAATGTGATGCTAAAGACATTCCATGCGTTCATGATTCACGGGATTGTCGTCTAGAGACGGTAGCACATAATTAACCCTTTCACTGCCACACGACAAAGGGGTAACTCTTTCACAACCACACTACAGAAGGTTAACTTTTCACTACCACACTACAGACTGTTAATCACCAACAGTCAATTGGAAAACATTAGTATTTATAACTAGCTAAAATGAAGATCACAATGTTTTTGTTTCACATATGTTCATTAGGTTTCAAAAGTATATACAAAGGCTTCGTTTAGTAGTTCATTTGGCAATATGTAGATACTTTAACATGTCATAACCTCACTTAAGTTCAGACTCTGAAGCGTATATTTTTAGGGATGCACCGAAATTTCGGCCGAAAATGGCAAAAAATTGCCTTCGGCTTTCGGCCGAGTTTTTTCACCGAAACAGAAGCAACCTAACAACCTCGCGTGATGATGTCGGGAGTCGCGCTGTTTCTATGTAAACTCTGCGCGCAACGCATCCAATAAATGCGTCTTTAACATGCTTTTATATCCTTATTTACTATATTATTTACTTTGCCCATCGCGGTTAATCACTGAGTGATCTAATATGCATATTATTCAGAGCGAGAGGGGGGGGAGATTGTGTTTCTCACATTGGCGCTGTCTGTCTCTCTCGCGCGTCTACTGTGCCATAAGTCAAGCGAGCACATTCAGCTGGGGACTAGAAAGGTGCGCTCAGTAGAGCACAGATGTCCGCTGCGGCAGCCAGAGAAAAGATGCAATTAATGTACTGTATGCATTCAGAAGTGCTGAGTTTTGCCATAATCATATATTTTTCCATAATCATAATGTTCCACAACATTGGTCAAAAAAAATCTATTCTATCATTTTTGGCTTTCGGCCAACTGTTTTCTATTTTCGGTATCGGTTTCGGCCAAGAATTTCCCTTCGGTGCATCCCTATATATTTTAAATATTCAGATTGTTTTGAAATGTTCGATCATCGGATTGTATTCTGTGGTGTAAATTAGTTTTTAGCTGCCATGACATGATTCAGTGCTATTCTTAATTGTCATATTGGCCCCATGCTCTGCTGCCTATTGTATTGGCCTTCATTCTAACACTGCCTTTCCTTTGTTCTCTTCCAGGGCCAGGTCATCCAGTTCTAATCTGTGGATCAATCTTCTGTATGTCACTGTTTTTCAATAAATCCATCATATTTGAATCTGGTCCCTGTCTTAGTAATTTTTTGCAGTACTTTGCTGGATATTTATACCAGGGCTTGAGACTTGTTTGCAAGTTTCCCTAGTTTTCAGATGGGATTTTGTAATTTGGACTCTATAATCTGCCTATTGAAAAGGTGGGACTATTTATCCCAAGGTCTGTCCTCATTTCTTGACCCTATGGGCAATGGATGTTACATTCAGAGAACATTGGAAAAAATGTAACATTGACGAGGCATCGATTTGAATTGGAAGTATAATTTACACATTAGTTACACTTATTGAGATAAAGATGAGCCTGCAGTAAGATGTTTTGGATTTTGAGATGTGACAAAATACACAGCGTTATGGATGTTACGGAAATTGACAAGCTTTTCGGACTCACTGAACGCATGATAAACTCTGTGAATATCTTTTTTAAAGAATAACATGTTTACTATCACTTTGTAGGGAAGGGTTTGAGTTACCCAAAAAGCACATTCAGGAAAACCTGGCATTTCCTCTCGGAATGAATCACAAAAAGTGCTGTTATGGATGTTACACATCTGAAATAGACAAAACACTATCAAAAATAGGGCTTTACCCACATGTGTTTGACTTCGGTGGACCATTTTGAGGGTCAAACCAGTCTGGATTCTCCTTTTAAATTTCCGGCAGTGTAGACTCATCGTGGCGTATTACTGCCCTCCGCAGTTCTTTTGATGAGTTCTTTCTTCTTTTGAATTTCCCGCAGTCTACTGGAATCTGTCATCCCCTACATTGTCCAATGGCCCCCCCTCTGCGAGACACACCTTGCCCCCTGCGATCTTATTCTGGACTGCTTGGTCCCTCACAACCCCCTTATCCAATTCCCTAACCACCTCCTCCCATTTCAGACCTTCCATTCCAAAATGTTGAACCGCTATCCTAACAATCATCTTTACCCTATCTGTTCTACCCTTAATCTCTGCCGTAACATTAACTACCCCTGCCACGAAGGCCACAATACCAAATTTCTCCTCCCATACCCTCTCTATCTTCCTGCTCTACCCTCTCTGCCAAATGCCCTCCAACCCCCTGCACCCTATCTTGACTTCCCTGTCCTACCCTCCTAGCCGCCTCTGCATACGATAACTTACCCTCCCTTCTCACTCTGAACCACGACCTCCCTCTTCATCACCTCACACCCCTAAATGCTACACTATGCTCCCCACTACAACACTTCAGCTTCACTCCCTCTCCACACTTCCCATAGTCATGTTCCCCGCCACACCTAGCACACCTCTGTCCCTTCCTACACGTAATGGCTATATGGCCAAACTCCTGGCACCTATAAAGCCTAAGGACTCTGAACAAATTCCCTAACCCTAACACCCTATGCCCTACAAACGCCTCACTAGGAACAACCCCACCCTCAAACTTAATCACTACCGTCTCCGTCCCTATCCGTCTCCGTCCCTATCCTATCTGCTCCCCTCTTCATCCTTTCTGTACTCTTAACTATGCCATTACGCACGTCCCCCCCTTAACTCTTCCACCAGCTGCTCTATGCTATCCTCGACCGGTACCCCAGCTATCACCCCCTTACATCCCCCCTCCCTCTTCTCCCCTACTCTCACTACCTTATTTATACCCACCCCACCAATGCTCCTCATCTTCCTAGCCCTCTCCACCTGCTCCTCACTAACACACCCTACGGCCAGATTCCCATCCCCCAAAACTCTCGTATTTTACCTCACCTAATTGCTTGTAAATGAGTTTGGGCAACTCGAACGTACCTAATTTCCTCACTCCCCCCTCCCCCTCAAGCCTAACCACTATATGAATCGCTTCTGCAACATAATTTCCTCCACCCTCGCCTTCTGACCCACTTGAGCTATCTTCCCTCACTTTCTTCCTACTCCCCTTCCCCTCACTTACCTCACTCTTCTTCTCCACCTTCGTCCACCCTTCTCCCTCACTCTCCTCCGCCCTACACTCCATATCGTCACCACCCGACCCCTTGCCCTGGCTATTCTCACCCCCATCGCTGTCGTTCCTCTCCTCTTTCTTCCTCTTACTCTCCTTTCCCTCACTTTCCCTACTCTTCTTCCCCACCTTTTCCCACCCTTCTTTCTCACTATACTCTATTATGTCACCACCCGACTCCTTCCCTTTGCCCTGGCTATTCTCACCCCTATCGCTGTCGTTCCTCCCCTCCCTGAGCTCCTTTTGAGTTCTCGCCATGATCAAGTTATACTCCTCAACGCTCAACAATTCCCACCACTTGCTGTCACTCCCCTTCATGTCACCGTCGCCGATCAATCCCTACTCTGACTCTTTCTCCTCTGAAGACTTCTTCTTCTTAGGCCGATGCACCTTAGCTGCCTCCGCATACGACATCTTCACACTCAGAGAAATTCCACCCCAGTCTATATTCAACTACAACCAGTCTGGATTCATGTTGTAGTTGAATAATATATAGAACACAAATGTTCTAGAATGTTCGATAAGACATACTGTGACATCACAAATGTTCTAGAATGTTTTATGACATCATACTGTGACATCACAAATGTTCTAGGATGTTCTATTATGACATACTGTGACATCACAAATGTACTATTATGACATCATACTGTGACATCACAAATGTTCTAGAATGTACTATTATGACATCATACTGTGACATCACAAAAATCACAAAAAAAATTGGAAAAAGTATTTAATTTTTTTTATTGCTAATTAAAATTAAAGAAATTTATTTATTATTTAAATGCCTTTATATCATATTCGACGCAGACGGTAGGCTATATATAGCTCATTTAGTTATTCATCTTAAACTCGCCTCCGGTTTTGGGCATATTAGCCTCCGGATTCTATTGCCCCCTTCCCTCTGGACAGTGTCCCGGCGATACTCCCTGTGTATTCTGTTATTATAACAAACCGACCCTCTGATTCAGTTCTCAATAATAGTCGGGCCAGACTTCGGCCTCGCTCGGACAGGTGACAGGCAGCGCGAGACTCGAGTGAGCTGCTCCGCTCTGCAGCCTCGGCTGGAGATGCATCCAGCTGCAGGACCACAGCACCGACCCTCTCAGGACCACGACACTTTGCGGACCCACACTCTCCAGACCCTCGCTCCCATTGGCTGATTTGGGTCACGTGACCGTCCCACTCCAATTCAGCCATTGGGTGGGACGGTCACGTGACCCAAATCAGCCAATGGGAGCGAGGGTCTGGAGAGTGTGGGTCCGCAAAGTGTCGCGGTCCTGAGAGGGTCGGTGCTGTGGTCCTGCAGCTGGATACTATTGCTCGGCTGCGCAATGCATTTGTTTGTGACGTCGCCTGATTTTTTTATTTTAAATATAAGAGGGTATTGGAACGAGGCATTAAATTAACATTTAAAAAAAAAAATAATAATCTTTGAAAGATAGAAAAATAATATTTTTTTTTTAATCTTTGAATTGCGGGACATTGTTTTGTTGTAGCGGGACAAACGTCCCAATATCGGGACTGTCGCGGGACAGGTGGGCACCCTACTCTGTTATCCATGTGAGGATTGAAGTGTTCACGAACAGTGATGCCAGTAACGCGTTATTGTAATCTGATTAATTTCCCCCGAAAATAGTAATCTAACTCGTTAATCTTTAAAAGCCAGTAATCTGATTGCAGTTACTTGTCCAAGTGGCTGTGCATTACTATTTCGTTACTATCTCATCATAAATTCATAATGCAGGCGGAATGCAGTATTTTATTTCGTTTTCGACAGTCAAAAATACATTTTGAGCTGTTTTTCTTTTGGGAGTGACGTGGTGTGGCAGTGAAAGGGTTAAATACAAGAATGTGTCCCGCGGCGTGACTGGTCCCTCTGTCTGAGTGACTCTGCTTTGGTCCAATCACATTCCCCATCCACAGTCTGCGAATCAGAGGCAGAGTAGGGCGGGTCTTCACAGCACGGCATGTGACATATGCGCCAATCGTGTGACAGCAGGGCTCCGTAGTCTGAGAATTCCACCCCAAAACGCTTGGCAAAATTAAAAGTGAAACCGCAAGATGACTTTTGCGGTTTCTGTTCAGAATTACACCCCAAAACGCTTGTCTAAACGTAGCCTCAGTCACTACTTCACGGCGGAGGAAACAAAATACTGTCTACCGCTAAAAACAGCACATCCAATTGCATTGAAAGCATCTGGAATCACAACACTAGCCGACGCTTCGACTAGGTACAGGAGGGTTGATGGTGGCAGAGCAAAAGCTCTTATTTGCCAGATTTACAGTTAATTTACATGTTAAAGAGAGACTGATTGTATGTTTATAGAGTGACATTTATAAAAACAATTTAATAGTTACAGTTGATATAATTGAAATAATAGTTCAGCCTGCATTTGTTAGATGTGATACACTGGTTTTGTAAAACCACTGGCTGGCTGCTCTAATGCTGTGAGCATCATAGACTGTTGCTTTACCATACTTGATGGTACAGAAGCTGAAGCACTAGTTTAACAATTTACGTTATGTGCAGAGAAACAAGTTAAAAACAATTTATGCACTTTCAATAAAGCGTTTAAAAAAAAACTGTTGGGGGAACGACGACGACTTCGTAACCTAGTTACTTTCAAAGTAACTAAGTTACTCTGATAATCAAGTAATCAGTAAAGTAACTTAGATTACTTTTTAAAGGAGTAATCAGTAATCGGATTACTTTTACAAGTAATCTGTGGCATCACTGTTCACGAATCTGATCAAAACTGACCCAGGACTTGTCCTCTTTGGTTGGAAGTGCAGCGGTAAGCCTCCATAAGGGACATGGACATGTGGCGTTTCTGAACCCTCTCCTTGACTCCTTCTCTTATGGTCACTGCATCCTTCATTCCTGGGGCCTGTCACTGCATCCTTCATTCCTGGGGCCTGTCTTGAAATGTCGTCACTGGAATAATACTCATTTACTTTTTGGTTTCATTTGGGGTTTCTGTGTTTTTTGGGGTGGGTTTCTTGTCATGATACTCGGCAAAACAATAACAAATACACATGTAGGCTGAGCAGACGCGAGGGGGAGATGGCCGACAGCAGCCGATTAGCAGTATAGGCTAACTTGGACACTGCTCTGCCTAGACCAACAATGTGTGAAAAAGTTGTGTCTGGTAATATGTTGGATTTTAATCAAACAAGGAGTCATAAAATACTTCTGATTCAAATCAAACAAAGGGGTCATAATCGGACTTAACAACACACATTTTTGATAGTGTTTTTGTCTATTTCAAACGTGTAACATCCATAACGCAAAAATTTAACATCCATAACAGCACTTTTTTGTGATTCATTCCTTGAGAGGAAATGCCAGGTTTTCCTGAATGTGCTTTTTGGGTACCTCAAACCCTTCCCTACAAAGTGATAGTAAACATGTTATTCTTTGGAAAAGATATTCACAGAGTTTTCATCATGTGTTCAGTGAGTCCGAAAAGCTTGTCAATTTCCGTAACATCCATAACGCTGTGTATTTTGTCACCTATCTCAAAATCCAAAAGGTCAAAACATTTCTTATTGCAGGCTCATCTTTATCTCTAAGTGTAACTAAAATGTGTAAATTATACTTCAAACAAAGGGGTCATAATCGGACTTAACAACACACATTTGCAATGTAACATCCATAACGGTAACATCCATAACACTTGTAAAGAATACAAAAAATAAGACCTGAATGACTAATTGTTGCTAATATGTCTTCTTTATAAAAGTTAGCTTTGCTTAGGAAGTTTGGTTGACATTGCATTCCAGATGCATGTTTTATGACAATTTTTCCTGGAAAACGTTATGGATGTTACATTCGCTGTCCCATAAAGGGGCATTATAACAGCATGCTTCACCTGCCAATGGAAAGACACAAAGTACATAATTGATTCACATATTGATACAACAGCCCTTCATGACCAAAGGTGAGGTTAGAAAAATATCTGATTTTTTTGCCATTCTGGCCATTCAGAAAGTCAAAAATGTATTTCCTCCTGTAGTGTGAAAAAACATGCATTCTCATAAATATTATGATCAAATCTATTTTGTACTTCAAAAATATAGACCTTGATGATACATTTGAAATTGGTTTGGTTATGATCATGTTATTTTATTTTTTTCATGGTGAGGTTGACATTTGCATGGAATTGCCCTATTAAAATATTTCAGTTTTTGGCCCCATCACAAATGTTGCTTTCAATGGTCAAGCTAAGAGGAATAGGTCAATTGTGCAAAGATACACATTGATTATGGAAATAGGGCTGACCTTCGAAGCTTTTTTTGGCAATCGAAGCTTCGGGGCCGAGCTTCGATTTTAATTCGAAGTTTCGTATATATTTTTTTTTCTTATGTTGTGGGACTTGTACAGCACTTTGGTAAACTTTGTTGTTTTAAAATGTGCTCTATAAATAAAGTGGATTGGATTAATTAATTAAGTAGCCCCTTTTGTGACTGTGACGCAGCCAACAAGGTTTCACTCGGCTGCGCTGCCTGGGTGCAGTGGGGCTGCTCTCACAGCCAATGACATGACGCAACATAATTATGTTGCAACCTTCGTCTATCAAGCAAACAATTATATTATATTATATTTAATTTATCATTTATAATTATATCAGACAATGCACCTACAAAAGCAGATGATTACAATTAAATTAGCCAACTTGGTAACACATTAGTCATAGCAGCATAGACAGCCTTATTAATGTTGTGTGGCGTCGCCGTCGTGTACAACGATACTTATGTTTTTTAGGTGATTTGACAAAGTTGTTGTAGAGTTGTGATATGCTATTTTCTTCTGGCATATCTGGCACTCTGCTTTTTGGGCATTGTCTTTGCATATTTTAAAGTGTAACCACACGTCTGACTTCTTCGTCGACATGTCTGCTGCACATGTCCTTGTTTTCAACACAGATCATCTCCATGTGCTTGTTGTAGAGAGGTGGAGTCGAGGCGCCGCTTACTTTCGTTTCATTGGAATGGAGGCGCAAGATTTGAGGCAAAAAAATAATATATATTTTATGTTTGAAGCTTGTGCCATCGAACGAAGCTTCGAAGTATTTAAGACAGCCCTAGAAAGTTGAGTGTTGGTAAAAATATAAACTCATAAGGAATTAATATAGACTAGTTACAATTGAACGGTGATGTTATTAAATGTGGAATTACATCAGATATAGTTTATGGATGTATATCATTTCATATTTTTAGACTAGCATCTGGAGAAATCTCAAAACTAAAATAAAACTGGTTGGAAGCTGTTCAGAGACAAATACTGGTACATTGATAGGGTAGTTTGTAGTGAAGCCATAAAGATTTATTTTTCTTTCCATCATGGTAACTGGTCTAATATTGAAATGGCTACATTAAACTGATTTTATTTGGTAAGTATACAGCAGTGGTTCATTAATTTGGGGGAAAGTGTTCAGTGATATAGATTTGACAGCCCTCTAGTTTTTCAAGGTAAATAGCCTGAAAAGTTGGGTGACATTTCAGTGTCAACACCTTCAGGTGGTGACATACAGGCGTAGTGAGGTCTGCATAGGAGTGTAATTCTGTCCATATTTGACCATGGTGTACCAGTCTTTCAGGGTCCTGAATTAAAAAGGTTGAATCATTGATTTATATAACTATCACTATAGTGATCTCCCTGTATCACATTCTTTACTTGATTTGTCATGGTCATCTGAAGTTTATCATTGGTTTATTTTCTCCTGTGATGCATTTCATGCCTGCCAATATGACTTAATGCAGCTCATTGACCATGGTTATTTAAAGATGACCCGTTACGTGTTTATCACATGTCATTTGCCCACCAAGATGTCTCATGTGATGGAATACTATGGATTCCTCAATTACTAAACATCTGATTATTCCAGTCCTGAGCAAGACTCCCTTTTCCATGAGCATATTTTATTGGACAATCTAAAATCACATACAATACTGATACACAACATGTACAGCCATCACATATAATTTAAAACCGTTGAGGATTAAAACCTTACGGTTTATTTCCATTGTGGTCCTCAAAGGGGGGGCGGACAAGATGACTATAGTATGCACAAATGAGACATACAAATGGAATGTTCAAGCATTATAAATATGAATAAGAAAATGCAATAACAAACACAAAGTCTACAGCACACCTGCATATATCATTATCCTGAGTGACTAAGCCATTTCTTCATAGCTTGTTTAAAATTTCTTTCTGACACTGGCAGTTTATTCCACTCACAGGCTGCTGAGTACCGAAAGGTATTTTCCCCCATTGATCTCTTGAATTTGCACAGTTTAATGTCAGTTAAACTGCCCCTGGTTGCATATGTGTGGGTGTCCCTAAAGCACATACAATTTAGTTGATTAAGTATAGCTACATCCAGGTGAGTGGGGGTAGGAAGCTTCATCACTATAATCATTTTATTTTGGGCAGTCTAGACTTTTTTCTTTTATTCCCTGGGGTGCACTACTGTACCAGAAGGGGGCAGCATAGTCAAAATGACGATCAGGGCACCTGATAACATCCTTAGTGTTTTACTATCCAACATCTCAGACTTATGTGCCAGGAATTTGGTCTTTTGGCTTATTTTAGCAAGGGCATTCAAGGCCTTAGCCTCCCCTGTGAGATGTTTGTCTACGGTACATCCTAAATAAACTACTGAATCCTCACCAGCAATGACTGACTCTCCTACCTGGATCTTCAACCCTGGGGACTTTCACAGCTTTACTTTGGATCCAAAGTATTGTTGGCCAGCCATGTTTCCACACTCTGAAGCTCCTTACTTAAGGTCTTCTCTACCTCTCCTTTGGTCTTAATAGAACATTTATTTCGTTTTATTTCTTGTGTTTATGTCATTATGGGAAATGCGCTTACCGGCTTCTCCAGAGTCAGACAGTGGATACGGACCAGGCAGCTAGCCCTAGTTTTTTACAGTGCTAAGCTAGGCTATCTTGCAGCCAGATTTCTACTGAACGCACAGAGAGGAAATTGGTATCTATATTCTTGTTTGACTGGAGAAGACGGTAAGTGCATTTCCCATAATGTTGGCATGTCCCTTTAAGCCAATGTCATAGACAGTGTAGATGAACAGCTGGTGCATTTAGCAACATCTGTGTACAGTAACTTTATATGTTGCACACATACAACATTTCAGGATCGGGAATTATGTCTGTGCTCATAATATCATGCATCCCATCCTGTTTTGAGATTGCTACATCTGGTACACTTGACTAATACAGCAATACAGTGTAAAGAACCAATATCCTTTGTTTATAACGTTATTGAGTAAATCATATGATGCTATGTATTTCTGACTTGATTTTACGCGGAATTGTTTTCCCTGTCTATTATTTTGAAAACACTTGTGGTTCTCCTCGCGCCGTGGTTACTCTTGCGTAACAACGGTAACAAGGTGTTAAGTGTAAGTGTTAATATGTTTGCATGTAACTGCACTTTAACTGTTCCACAGTAAGAGGGCGCTCAACAAATCATGTTAAACCCAGATTCGGCTCAAACAAGGGACTAAACACGTTTCGCAATTATGCCACAACAATGTGGAACGCCCTACCCACAGCTGTAAAGGAATGTGAATCACTACCCACTTTCAAAACCACTCTCAAACAGCACCTACGAGAGACTGCAATTCGAAACTGGCCCCTGTAAATGTCCTAACGCAACCCCCTCCAATGTACAATAAATGTCCTATTAAACCCAATAATACACAAGACCCTCTTCTTGGGACCAAGTAAGGTTTCGTCGATAATCCAATGTACAGTTAGAGGGAGGAATACAGAGTGAAATACCTGGACCTGGTTTAGTGAAGAGGGAGGAATACAGAGTGAAATACCTGGACCTGGTTCAGTGAAGAGGGAGGAATACAGAGTGAAATAGCTGGACCTGGTTCAGTGAAGAGGGAGGAATACAGAGTGAAATACCATAACGGGGTCATTCCAGCCTCCAGGCCCGGCTGAGGGGACGATGATGTCCTGGTGAGAGGCGGCCCAGTCCAAGATGGACTTGACACTGATCCAGCTGTCGTACACGTCGGCAGAGTTACGCCAGTGGTTGGACGTCTCACGGATGGCTGTGTAGTTCAGCTGAAAGAGAGGATCATTAATGGCCTAATTATTCAAACGATGACTAAGTTATGCCAGTGGTTACATACCTTGCTTTTGTATTTATTTATTGAATTTATCCATCTTTCATTACAAATCATATATTGATACTTGTGTTTTTTTTTTAAATATTTATTTTTTGGCGTTTTATCGCTTTATTACTACTGGGCAGTCCAGTAGGGAGAGACAGAGGAGAAATGGGAGACAGAGTGGGGGGAAGACATTCGGGAAACAACGACGGATTCGGGAATCGAACCCGGGTCGCCCGTGTCGCGGCTGAGCGCGCTATGTGGTTCGCCACTGGGGCGCCCGATACTTGTGTTTTTTATTCATGATTATGAATTATTTCAATAAAGATCACAACACTGTTTCTCCCTCACTTACCTGATGAAAGGGCCACTCATATAGTGGCCACTCACAGGAGTAGAGGATACTTATGCACGTTTTGTTCAGTGCTCTTGACATGTTCAAATAAGACCATGTATACTAATGAGTCCTGTTCTAGGGGCCACAAAGTTTTTGAACAACAATGACAGATAAGATAAGATATTCCTTCATTGATCCCCTTGGGGAAATTTTGGCATCATAGCAGCATGGGGGAGGGGAGGTGCAGGTATGGGCAGCATATAGGAAGACATAAATATAGGCAATACATTTTTTAGCGGAATATAAAAGAATATGAGAAAATAAATAAACAGTGTAAGCAATATAATGAACTCGGAATATAATAATCAGAATGTAGGAGGATACATTTTAAATATACAATACAAACCCAGGAGCAGAACACAGGCACAGGAGAATAGAGCGGTTTAGAATATTATTATTATTATTATTTTTTAATCCTCTTTTTCTCTGCCTGATTTTCTATGCTTTTCTCCCCATCCCAATTTAGTCGTTATGCCAACTCCCCCCCTCCCCTACCTGGTTGTTGTGCGCATGTTCGCCCTACTCGTCGGTACAAGGGAACACTGAAGTCTACCACATGCTTCCTCCGACACATGCAGAGACAGCCAGCGGCTCTCTTTTCACCTGGCAGCGAGGACTCTCATTGGTGAAGTGTAACGCGTGGGAGGTCACGCTGCCTTCACCACTTCCTGCCTTTCGCTGAGCAGGCGCCCAGACCTGACCTGTAGGCGTCGCTGTCCACAACGCCAGATTCCCACCCACGACTTCCCTCCCGCTAACTCAGCCAAACGAGTTAGTATGACGATCGGCCCAAGCCGCAGGCAATGCTGACTCCGGGAGTCGAGACCACAGCCTCTTGCATTGGTGACGAGCGCAATCTCAAGCTACGCCACCCGACCGCACGGTTTAGAATATTTAATTGGAGTATGGGTAGCAAGGTCCAAGGTGGTGAGAGGAGCTCAGAGACAAGTGGAGGGGTGAAAGGCCGGGTGTGTGAGGTCCATCAGGGTTCAGGCTGGTGAGGGTCCGTGGTTGAGGTGTAGTCTGGAGAGGTGAGGTCCTGGACATCAGAGAAGAGTTAGTAGAGCAAAAAGTCACTGGGCACAAGAAGACATGATTCCATGAACGCTGAGGTCTGAATAGAGTCCTTTATCATGGGACGTGAAAACTACACTCGGACAAGGAGTGACAAGAGTGCAGGCCTCTTATCCTGGCTCCTTGATTGATTGATTGATTGATTGATTGATTGATTGATTGATTGATTGATTGATTGATTGAAAACTTTATTAACAGATTGCAGAATGGGTACAATACAGTACAGCTCAATACACACAATTGTTAAGGGGATGCAGACCAGAGAAAGACTTTTGTCTTGTTTACATCAGGGTCCCCCATTTTCAATTAATCAGTACATATATGACATACATGACATACAGATAGACAGTACTGCTACATCTATACATTTATGACATACCAGATTTGCAAATACAGTACTGTTTGTGATACAAAAAGAGTCCAGAAAAGAGAGTATATACATTTGATGTAAAAACTGTACATTGGGGGAGGTTGGGTTGGGTAGGAGGGGTGGGGGGGGGGGGGGGGGGTAGGAGGGTGGGGGGGGGGAACACTGTACAACTGTACAAGCAAAACTGTACATTGGAATATTGACAAAACCATACTTGGTCATTTACTGTACATTGGAGGGGGTTGGGTTAGGACATTTACAGGGGCCAGTTTCTAATTGCAGTCCCCCATAGGTGTTCTTTGAGAGTGGTTTTGAAAGTGGGTAGTGATTCACATCCCTTTACAGCTTTGGGTAGGGCGTTCCACATTGACGTGGCATAATTGCGAAACATGTTTAGTCCCTTGTTTGAGCCGAATCTGGGTTTAACATGATTTGTGGAGCTCCCTCTGGTGTTGTGATCGTGGTATTCACTGACCTTTGGGAAGTATTTTGACATGTAGATGGGTACCTTGGTCGTGTAGTGTATCTTGTAGACCAGGCCCATTGCAAGTTGCTGTACTCTGTCGTCTACTCTAAGCCATCCTAGGTTGTCAAAGTGGGCAGGGGTGAGGTGGGTTCTAGGAGTAAGGTCAAGCAGTAGTCTGACCAGTTCGTTTTGAGATGTTTGTAATCTTGTTTTTAGCGCCTTTGAGGTGCTTTGGTACCATGAGGTGCAAGCATAGTCATAGTACCCCTGAATGAGTGCTCCTGCCAGAGTCTTCAGGGTATTCTTGTTTACCAGAGAGGAGATCCGGTACAATAATCGAGTTTGTTGGTTGACTTTTTTTATTACATTGGATGCCATTTTGTCACAGGAAAGATTTGCCTCTAGGATGGAACCCAGGTAGGTAATTTCATCTTTCCTTGTGACAATATTGTCACCCACTGTAACTGAGAAGCCGTCGGTCTTGCTGAGTTTGTTATTTGAACCGAAGAGAATGGACTCTGTTTTGCCCATGTGTAATGATAGTTTGTTATCAGCGAGCCATATGCAGATTTTGCCTAGTTCCAAGCTGAGGATTTTTTCAACCTGTAACTTGTTCTTGTCAGAGACCAGCAGGGCTGAGTCGTCTGCGAACAAGAACAAGTTGCAGTCACAAGCTGACGACATGTCATTTGCATAAATTAGGAACAGTAGCGGTCCTAGTATGCTTCCTTGTGGAACACCACAGCTCACTGTGAGGGGGGGGGGATAGGGTGCCGTTTACCTCCACCATCTGTTCTCTCCCCTCCAGGTAGGATTGCATCCAGCTCACTGATAGACTATCAAAACCAATTGCTTTTAGCTTGTCAATCAGAATGGAGTGATTGACAGTGTGGGATATTGTGGATATCCTGAAGAATGTACTCAGTCAACCGAGGTCAAGATAATAAGGTTTATTATCCAGACAGATACAATTATATACATAGTAGTTAGAGAGAATGGCTGAGGGGCTCTCCCCAGGTAGTCAGCTGAAATCACCCAGGTAGAGATCCCTGGGTTGTTCTCGGGAGGAGCATTATATAGTTAACAGGGGGGGATGTGGTCCCATTTGATAGGTCAAATGGGTGGGGGGGGGACACAGGATAGGGGAGAAAGGGGAGGGGAATGTCTTTACATGAGGGAGTTGGGGAATCATTATATTATTCCACAACAGTGTCGAATGCTTTTTGTAGGTCCAGCATGACCATGCCGCAGTATTTGCCCGCGTCCACCTCTTGTTTGATGTGGTCGTTCAAATAGAGAAGGCATGTGTCAGTGGAGTGGGATGTTCTGAAGCCAGATGGGAATTCGTAGATTAGATTTTTTCCCGCTAGACAATTTTTTCCATGACTTTTGAGATGGAGGTAAGAATAGAAACAGGGCGGTAGTTGCCTGGGTCTAATTTACTGCCCTTTTTGTGCAGAGAGGTCACTCTCGCAATTTTGAAGTCCTTGGGGACGTGTCCCTGTTTTATGGAGAGGTTTATTATGTGTGTGATGACTGGGGTGATGGCGGCTGCTGAGTCTCTGAGGAATTTGGAGGGGATGTTGTCATGGCCAGTGGCCTTGTTAGGTTGGAGGGCGCTCAGTTTTTTGAGTACCTCATCTGTTGTTACCATTTCCAGTTTGAAGTCGTCTTTGCGGACCCCTAGGTTTTTGTAGTAAGCTACTATGTGTTCTACCCCATAATGCCCTGAGTGGGAGGGTAGTTTGTTTACCAGTGTTGTGGCTATGTTTGTGAAGAAAATGTTTAAGTAATTGGCTACATCTAGCTTGTCTGTGATGAGTGTGTTGTCCGTCTTTATGTTTATGTTTGAGAATCTGGTTTTATCGGGTATCACAGTAGCTAAAAAACTGATCGCATCACGCTGGTTTCAACCGGAAAAAATGTGCCGGAAGGTTTGGTCTCTTACATATCTCGATGTGATTTATCAAGAAATATCTACAGCAAGAATTCTGGGTCTCAACGAATCCAAAATGTCAATGTGGTTAGAAGTGGTGGAGAGAATAAAAGCTAGCTTATAATGGTAGTGTCTGGTTAGGAGTGAGGGATAATGGAGGTACTATCCAAGGAGGGGTCCGGGAGGGGGGGGTTCGAGCTGGAGCATATGTGTGTAGGGTTTTAGAAAATAGGTATTAGGGGTATATCCTGTATAAGGCATTTGTATAATTGGTAATTTCGTTGGATATACACTATATACGTTAAAATATTATTATAGACTTTTTTTTGTTTTCTGTTTCTGTACTTGCATGTCATTTTAGCCACCTTGACTGTTAGTTTCATTATGCATTATGTGTTGAGTACTGACTTTTAATAATTTTTGTTTTGCAATAATAAAAAAACTGCAGCCTAGTTGATTGTTGAGTAATTTCCAAAGTTCACCTGGTTTGTTTTTGTTTTCCTCAGTTTTGTCATTGATGAAGTTCTTTTTTGCAGTTTTGATCATGGAGTTTACGTCGTTTCTGTGATGTGAGGGTTCTCAGGTATGTAGGCCGTGCCCAGGTAGACAGAGTGGTTGTGAGGCAGGAACAGGAAGAGGACCATGTATAGGCCTGGGAACCTGCTGACAACAGGTGAGAGAAAAGCCCTGGCTGTGACTTTAACAAATAGTGATATGTAGGCCTACATATAATACATTTATAAATATATATTTTTTTTAATGTAATCTAAGGACTCTGATAACAGAAGTAATAGGTTGAATGTGATGCATGTAGTCTGCTGGCAATCAAAGGGTCAGTTGCTCAATCACCAAACCTCACCTCCCAGTAATGTCCAGTTCATGTAACAGCCATCAAATTTAAGGAGATCCACACCCCAGTTGGCAAAGTTCTGAGCATCCAGCTCATAGCCTAGACTGCCAGGGTAGCCAGCACAAGTATTGGTCCCAACATCTCCATAGATACCCAGCTCCAAACCCTTAGCATGGAGCTAAACACAGCATTCATGAATGTATTCAATCAATCAACCGATCAATAATTTGTTCATTTATTGATTCCTTTCACGTACAATCTCAAAATCAAACATTCAAAAGATTATTTTTACATTCAGTCCAAAATAGTTTTTCTGTAGTTGATCTACGTTTTATATAAAACGTTTTTTCTACAAGCTATTTTCTACTGAAATGGACTTTGCCTCTTGTTGGTGGGGTTGTCAGGAGGAGGTGATCCATTACATGTCCTGCCCCTGTCCATGTGATTGATTTGAGTCCCTTTGGGCACCCCACCACCCCTCTCCCGCTCAGATATGACATGTATGCATATTGCACATGGACGTTCCTTTGTTTTCTGTTCTTTATGTTGGGTGGGTTTGTCCTCCCAGAAATGTGTGTTTGTATATTTGTATATGAACCTAAGGTTGTAGGGCCTTGTGGGGCGCGTGTTTACTGTGGGCCTGGGCTATGTCTTCTTATTCATCCTACCCACTACTAGGAAATATTTTTTGCTCTTTTGTGGTGTCAAATGGATTTTAAACGTGTATGACTACAGATGTAACTTGATGATTTGTATATTTATTATATATGTTTTAATGTATTTATTATGCATTGAAAATGAGGGCTTGCCCTCAATGAATTCTCAAGTTGAAATAAAGATTGAATGATGGAATCTTACTTAATGTACTATGAGCTGTTGCATGTGATGATCATGGACACCTCCCCAAAAACAACTGCGGACTATCATGCTATGATGTAACTATATATAAGCACTGTGTCACTTTGTGGTCGATATGTCTACTAGACTTACAAGATATGCAAGTCTACCAGCATGATGAATAGAAGACAACATGCCCGCATCACTTGCTTTGTCTCCTCTGTGGTATTGATAAGTTAACGTTTCGGTCACAAGGACCTTTCTCTAGTTACATGATTAGATTAGATTCTTATATCTGTATATCTGTATGTTGTGTATGTCATAAATGTCATTATGAATTGAAAATGGGGGACCCTGATGTAAACAAGACGAAAGTCTTTCTCTGGTCTGCATCCCCTTAACAATTGTGTGTATTGAGCTGTTCTGCAATCTGTTAATTAAAATGTTCAATCAATCAATCAATCAATCAATCAATCAATCAATCAATCAATCAATCAATCAATCAATCAATCAATCAATCAATCAATCAGGTTGTAGTTGCAGTAACAGACCAGCACCAGTAGATGGAGGTGTTACACAACTGAAACCTTGATGGGTGCTTCCGGGCGAAGCAGGGCAGCTTCCTGCGTTATTTTATTTCCTAGCCGCATTTCTCCGAGACGCTCTCTGATTGGCCACTGAATGAAATGAATGAAAAACTTTATTAACAGATTGCAGAATGGGTACAGTACAGTACAGCTCAATACATACAATTGTTAAGGGGATGCAGACCAGAGAAAGACTTTCGTCTTGTTTACATCAGGGTCCCCCATTTTCAATTCATCGTAACATATATGACATACATGACATACAGATAGACAGTACTGCTCCATCTATACATTTATGACATACCAGATTTGCAATTACAGTACTGTTTGTGATACAAAAAGAGTCCAGAAAGAAAAGAGTATATACATTAGGCGTGGAAACTGTACATTTATGATGTTTGCCCAATCGCGTGACGAGCTGTGTCTTTGCCCATTTCCGCGTCGAACAGCCTGCAAACTACCTCATAGATATATATATCTATGAACTACCTGGCGTTCTATCGCCATGCTCTAAGACAAACTCTAACCTTAACCAACTTCGAAAGAGTGCCTAAGCTTAACCAGTGTAGAAACAGGCGTCGGCCAAATCAGAGAGCGTCTCCGAGAAATACGGCTAGGAAAAAAAATAACATCATGTTCCTGCCTTTAAAAAGGCTTCCGCATGGGGAGGACAGTCTCGTCTCGTGGTTAATGGCTGCTGGTTGGTGTTTGGTCTCCGTGTGGGAGATGTGTTCTTTGGAAGCCAGTTTGTAGCCCTGCCTAAGACATGGTGAGCCAATATTACCTTACTTAGCTGAGCTGAAGGGGTGGTGTTTAAGCAAAATAAATACAGCCTTTGCATTTATGTGTATAGGCCACATATCAACAATATGTAAGGGATAATGTATAGCTACGAGGTCATTGTCGCAAAATAATTGACCGACACCGAGTTTAAAATACCGAGCCGCCTTATTTTGCGATGATGACCGAGTATAGCTATACATTATCCCGCTTATTACATGGCTAACTTATGTCGTATATTTCTAAATGAAAACATGAATAAATGCAAGTGAAATGTACCAGGTAATGATTAGAAAGACAAAATGCTGATTGAGAGAAGGGCCATTTTAGATATCCCCATGTGAGTTATTTCTGAGACACTAGGCTTGAGGCAGGTTGACTCCCCAGAAACAGATGGCTGACCTTAAGACAATAAAACTGACCCCTACCCTAAGTAAGGACTTTCAAGTTACGACATGGCAGAGTGGTCAGGGGACAGAGTGAATCGGACTGTAAAAAGAGCCTCTCAGATAGATGAGTCAGCAGCACTCAAGTGAGGCCAAGTGTTCAAAATGCATCAAGGTTTAGCAAATCAGAAAACTAGAAGGTAAAACTATACAGTATTGGTCAAATGTTCATCAGGAAAATAAAGTAAAAAGTGGACCCAACTGAAGACAAGACAGTGAGTCACTGGCTAGACAATAAAGAATTATCTTAGTATTCTAAAATGCAATTACAGAATGGTAAAGAGTTTGTAGATGGAAATAGCTCATGTTTTATTATCTATGCATCAAGAGCCAGTCTGTCTCCCCATAGACTATGAAAACTGTTGTCACAAGAAGCATGAAGAGATGACACGCATTAAACTAATCAATGATTAAACAGCCCGGCAAGGTTATATGGTGAAACGGTTGTGTCAGCGAAACATGTGGTCACAGGACACCAGCAGACAGGTTTCTGCTGGAATGTGACCAAAATAAGGAAAGCGTATGGACGTGAATAGGCAGGCAGGGACGCTCTCTCTCTCCCCCTCTCTCTCTCTCTCTCTCTCTCTCTCTCTCTGATAAAAAGGGCTGATGGCGACGGACAAGGAGAGACACACCCGGTGACGGGAGGAGGAGACCAGAAGGAAACCTGGAGACTGGAGACAGACACAACAGAAAGGACCTGGAGAGACACACAGAACTCGAGAGCAGAGCCTTGACACAGCGAGAGGGAGACACAGACGATGACAGAGATCGCATCGCAGCTGGAGCGCTGAAAACCTCCACCGACAGAGGGAGACTCGCCAAGCCGGCTACGGCTGAGCCGATGACACAGAGAGCGATTGACACCAGAAGAAGAAAACGATCGCCTCGCAGCAGGGGAGCCAGACTCCACCGAGGGTAGACGAAACAAGCGCTCCCAAACCGCAGAGGACCCGGAGGCCAGGTTGCCTTAACAACCAGACCCGCAAACCACTAAGAGAGGACTCGTTGTTGCCATGGACAACCTGAGACGACAACAGCCACATGAAAGAGACAATTAGATTTGAACCAAAGAGACGATGTACTTGTTGATTCCTAAGCTATGGTATTAATAAACAACCGCCGCCCGTTGATCTTGACCACGTTGTCCGTCTCCCCTCACTTGAACCGAACATCTGAGAAAAATACCTAACCAATGCAGAGGAAAAGGGTAATAGAAAACTATACGATCAATGAACTTAGATAGAGATAAATGAAGCAAGAATGATACTTCAATTGGTCCGTGACCCGTGCTGCATTCGGCCAGTACCGGTTGAAGACGACAACAGCCACTTCTCAAGGACACGGAGAGGTTCTCTCCCCCTCATCGAAGCTCTCTACGACTGAAAACTGAAGGATCGTCACCATTTCGACCGAGGCCAGTGGGAATAGGTAAGTAGTACTAATGTGTTTAAGATTGGTAATGGGCGAAGCAGTCTCGCATTTTGGGGTTGCTATTGCATTGGGTAGAAATGAGATGGATCAGGTTATGTTGGTGTTGGAGGAGTACCGGGGTCCAGGTTTCACAACCTGGCTCTGGTCTCAGCCACACACCAGCGCTGCACTTATAGCGTAGGGGTTAGGGGATGTTCAGTTAGGATGCCTATAGTTGGTACAAGGCCAAGTGAGGAGAAGGAATAGATGTCTGTATTTAGTTATATCAGCTTAGGGGATAGGTTAGGGATTAGGTAAAATATTTGAGGGGACCGGTGTAGGAGCAGTAGAACGGAGATTAGTCACAGATAGCGGGAAGTGGGACTGTGCGTGACGTAGTGGTTCATTAAAGGGTAAAGAGGAGTAGTCAGATCTTAAAAAGAGTAGAATAAGAGTACCGTGGTGAAGTACGGGGATAGCCTGGTTCCGCGAAGAGAAACAGAGAACAGGGAGATGTTAGGGTTCGGGCTAGAATGCTGTAGAAACCACACTTAGAATCGGTGCGACGGAGTAATGGACTTTGGAAGACGTTCCATAAGCGAATTACCACTTCTAGTCCGACGTCATTTAGGCTCAGATTGGCTAAGGTCGATATCTGAAGAACATCAGCCGCGTGGAGGAATGCAAGGGGCTCAACGGGTAGCGGGGAGTACGGTCGGACACACGATTTGGCCATATAACACTCCGATACAAGCCAACAAGGGGCGCTATTAAAACACTTCACGGGCTACTATACATGAATGGAGTGGGTTTTCTCAGGGGTATAGCAACGCGGACTCAGTAGAGATATGAAGCACTTTGGAAGTAGATACTGCACAGGGGGTTAGAACATAGGAGGATATTGTGTGAAATGGGCAGCAAATGCGTTTGGGATAAATGTGTGCTAATGAATGGTATGCTTATGAATGAGACATTGTTTTGCTAAGTATATGTGTTTGAATGGATGAATGTTAGGAGCTCTGAGTGAATGTCAAGGTATTTTTTGTATTATTATGAACCAGGTGGCCAAGGCTGCAGCGGGGAGAAACCACACCCCTGTCCTGCCAGCATTAGCTGAGCGCGACGAGACTAACGTGTGGACGCTGTGTTGCGTTTTCGAGTGAATTGAATGAATGGCAAGTGTGATGGAACCTAGGAGATGTGTAGTGTGCGTTGAAATTTTTCAAAACGGTGGTGTGGAGGTCTAAAAGTAATGTAGTAACGATCAAAGAAAACGGGGATTTTTGAGCTGACGACGTCATTGGGAGCGTCGGAGCTTGGGGTGCGTTTGATATACTGTGTATTTCGGTCAGGCGGGGCCAAGCGGGCGAGCGTGCTAGAATAAGGGTAATGATATATGTTCTGTGAACGGGGGCTAAATAGGATTAAAGTTATGTTATGGGGGAAAGCAGGGGTTGTGTAAACGTTGCGATGTGTTGTGCCGCTCGGATCAACAGGAGACTGGGCCGTTTGGGAGGAGTGATGTTGGATGCTAAGCTAAGCTGGTGCTAGCGGTACTAAGCTAACGAAGCTAAGATGCTAAGCTACCTGTGCTAACAATATAGCATGATTGAACTCTCGGGGAATCTCGCGTGTTGCTACTCTTTGCTAGCGCGGGATCTTAGAGGGGCGGAGGACAGGGACTTCTGGTGTAGAGGGTTCTGGGAATTGTAGTTTTGTGGTTGAGGTGGAACGTCGAGTTCCCGTCTTGGGGTGGTTTACGTAATGACGCACTTGCGGGGGAGGCGTGGGCGCCTCCTACAGGAAGTGGTGAGTGCTATAGTGCAATGGTGGTGATGGACAAGACGTTCCAGCGGAGGGCGCTGTTGCCTCTTTTATAGTTTCACCTTTACAGGTGGAACGAGGTGCAGTAAACAATAGAGATCAGTTGTGATTATTATAGGTTTTGGAGCGCGGCAATCTGTGGGAATTTGTGAGTTCTTTATATCGTTTTTTTCTATTGTTGATGATGGGTGTGTAATTCAGAGGAATCTGGATTGTCTCTCCTAAGATTGGAAAGGGACCCAGCCTTGAACTGCACCTGAAGGTAAAATAAGGGGACTTCTTCCGTTCATGTGAGGAGACCTTACCGCCGGAAGTGGAGACCTGCATCTCTGTTGGGGGAGAGGGGCCGGCGTCGGACAAGGCAGTCCTAAAAAAGGAGCTGGTTGTTGCGTCGTAACGGACTGCCTAAACCTTACGGGGAGAGGTGCATCTAAGTAGGGGAAGGAGTGCATCCGAACGGGAGGAGGGTACTCTTAACTGGAAGGAGGTTAAAAGGGTCAAAGCGGTGAAGCAAAAGCGAATAATACATTTAGTCGATACGCTAATCGGGCATTTAAAAGTAAGACATAAGGTTAGGATGAACAGATTCATCAAGCAAAGAGAGGTTGGAACGGATGGAAGACCAGGTTTACAAAGGATTATTAGACAATGGATAGGAAGGGGATTAATGATTATATTTCCCAGGAAATCAGGTGGAGAGAGCACACAGGGGATTGGAAACCTCCAGTGTTCCTGTTGAGGGAACGGACAAAAAACAAGATAAGCTGTATCGTTATTTTTTCAAACAAATCACACTGTGTCTCTCTAAATATTTTAGTATAGTGTTGCCCGACATTTCCAATGCATAACGAAGAGTGGAAATAATAAGGGAAATGCCACTGTATTAAGTCTGGATATTTTTGCTTTCTTTCTGTACAGGTGCTCGGCTGAACAGGAGCTCTGGACGATTTCCATAACCATCTAGGGAAAACGGCTTTAATGCGCCTTGGTATAAGTATGAATGATAAGCCAGTTATCAATCCTTGTCTGCACAGTAAAAATTTGACAGTGTGAGTGTTTTAACTCAAGTAAGTAGAAGTAGTGGAAGACAGAGAAACTTGTTTTTTCAAACGGTGATTACAAGAGTGTGTTGAAAGTGGAATGAATGACAGTAACATAGGAAGTTCACCTTAGTGGAAAATTGATAGGAACAACTGAAGCATTAAATGCAGTAACAATAGAATAACAACAACAACGATATGGAGGAGGGCCTTAGTGATCGGGCCATTGGGGGGAGTAGGCCGAGAGCCTCTGCAGACATTTCCCAGATAGACTTTACCAGTGATGATCTGATTGATATGGACTTCTCTCATGTGACCAGTACGACAGAAAGACTTGAAATGTTGACTTTGGTTCCGATACAGGGGAGTGAACCAGTGACAACGGTGTTACTCCAACCAGAACCGATTCAAGCTGGAGTGTCCATTGCAGGCGACTGCGGTTTAACCAAGGGGCAGAAAAAGAGACTGAGGTTACAGCAGTCCCACGAAGTCCACTCTGGCCGGATGGCTGGAACTGAGACCGACAGCAGGTATGGAATACACGAACAGTTTCTACAGCCCACCCGTTTCCCATGTCCACCCTGCCCTCAGCACCAAAGCCGAGATGAGAGGCGGAGCCCAGCGATGGGAAGTCAAACCGCTAGTGCTGAGATGGGGGAAGAGGCAGCATACTATAGACAACAGGGAGCGTTTGTGACAGCTTTCGAACAACACGAGGCAGTTCATCGAGATCTGATGAAGACACAGCTGGAGATCGGTCAAGCCGCACACGAGACTCAGAGATTGGAACGAGAACTGGCAAGAAAGGCTGCGCTGCTAGAAGCGACAGCTGTTGAGATCATGCTTCGGGCGTCTGACCTAGGCCGCTGGGATCAAAGAGTGCCCTGTGCCCCGTTGCCCGGACAGGGAACTGGGCCGCGACAGGGTGAACAGAACCGCAGGAGGGGTGAGTTTCCAGGCCCCTCCCAACAAGAGAAGGCCCGAGGAGAGGCAGCAGAAAAGGACAGGTATGCCCCTCTCTCCTCCAGGCAACAGGACATGCGACCAGAGGACGGGAGAGGGGTGGACCTGGCGAGGACTGTGGGAGGCCAGCCGAGAGACTGTGGGAGTCGTGGTAAACTGGAACCCCTGGGATGGCCGGCGTCGGCTGTGTGCTGGGGTTGTGGGGAGGTTGGCCATTTCGCTCGGTCATGTTACAAAGGGTGGCGGACTCAGCGAACGTCCAGTAAGAAGCGAGAGTCCAAACAGGGTTGCTGGGAATGTGGAGAGTTGGGACATTTTCAGAGGGGGTGTCTGCATAGGTCATAGGTTAATTAAGAGCAAAGCGGAAGTGCACAAACAAAGCCTATTGGGTGCTCGAGTAAATAGAGTTATTGATAAATTAAAATGGAAATGAGACTGATTAGAATAAGGATAGAGATGAGGATACATAGATAAGGTTTGATTAGGTGTGCAAGTTACTAAAATGGTTTGGAAGACTAACCAGGGTAAGTTGGGGCTGTTGATGGGATGAAGTAACTGGGAAAATTGCATGGATTAATCTAAACTAACAAAATTTATGGTTTTAGGCAGGAAAAATGGAACATATAATATTAGACAGAGTTAGAAACAAAGGACTATTTATAGTAGTGATTACAATACTTGATCAAAGGGTGGTGAAAGTTGAATTAAGGAATTAAAAAAAAAAAAAAAAAAAAAAAAAACGCAAATTATTATTTCATTACTTATTTTATTTCTTTTTGGATTTCTAAGTTCTGTTTGGTGGGTGTGTAGCATGTAGGCACTCACAATTTTTTTTGTTAATTTGTTTGTTTTTGTTTGGTACTCTGATAGTTATAGGAACTGGCTGGCTGGGGGAGTTCTCTCGCCGGTCAGGGATAGCAGGTGGTGGTGACACAGCGAGACTGGTAGGAGGTCTGATATAATGAGCTGGAAACTGGGAATGGACGGGAGCTGGTTCATGGTTTGTTTTCCGCTCATTAAGACTCCAGATGTAGAATCTGGAGGGTTGTGTCATTTTTTGGGTTATGATAAGTGTTGGGGAAACATATCTCTCTGTCTATAGAAAGCTCTGTAGGTTTTTGGTCGCAAATTGGCCAGACAGTGTTCATGTAGAGTGCAGACATGTGAATTTGATGATTGACTTATGGAAGACTCTGCACCGGCTTGTTGAAAGCTGGCGGAGTGTGTGTGATGTGTGTTTAAAGGGACTGTGGTTTGTTGACCATGCACATAGGTTCTGTTGGTGATTGGCCTCGTCTAGAGCTGACTGTCCGGACCGAGGAGCTGTCGGGAAACAAGGTATTTGAAAGTGAAATAATGGATATTCCACTGTCAAGGGTGGAGGTAGTTGTGTTGATCTTGAGATATTGAATCTAGTAAAACAGTACAGCACAAAAAGAAATGAGACAAAGATGATTTGATTGAATGCTAACGTAAGAAGCTGTGAAATACATAGATAATTAATTGGAGAAAAATGTATTGTCAAAATGCAGAACAGTAAAGATGTATCTGCGAAAATAAAAGTTTCCAATCTATTGTGTGTTTTGTAAATAATAATCCAAAATGCAAAAAGGACAGAGGGAAAATCGTTTCCTTCTGGGGAAAATCGGAGCAGTACCAGAGACCTGCATACAACGAAGAGGCGGTGATTAGCACAAGATACAACAAGAAGAAAACGGTCAAAAACGAGTTAGCAGTAAAGGCCTCAGGAGGTTTAAACAGGGATAACTGACAGGGATGAAAGCGAAGAATAATTGAGGCCTCAGTGGTCTTTTCAAGGAGAAGAAATAATTTATGTTGCTTGTTTGAATTTCCCTCAAATGTTTAGAGAGTTAATCTTTTAGTGGTGTGATGTATTAATCTTTTCTTGCAGAGTCCATTACACAAGATAGACATTTAAGCTAATTACATGGATAAAATAGTCTAAACAAAAAAGCTATTATTGAAAGAGTGTTTCTTGTAAAAACAGGAACAGCTTTCTTAGACTGGATGTCATAATAATAACTGATAAATGTGTATAACTGTGAAAGGAGGAAAAGGTAGGTAAAATGATGATTTTGTAACTGTACAGATGGAAAGGGGGTTGTAGTTCGATTTGGGTAAATTTTGGATTTTTTTGAAAATTTTAGAAAATATTAGCAAAAATTATGATTATGATTTTTAAACATGTTTAATTTAGAAAATTAATGTTGTATAGTGGGTTATTAAACCCCCTAAGGGTGGATTGTCGTATATTTCTAAATGAAAACATGAATAAATGCAAGTGAAATGTACCAGGTAATGATTAGAAAGACAAAATGCTGATTGAGAGAAGGGCCATTTTAGATATCCCCATGTGAGTTATTTCTGAGACCCTAGGCTTGAGGCAGGTTGACTCCCCAGAAACAGATGGCTGACCTTAAGACAATAAAACTGACCCCTACCCTAAGTAAGGACTTTCAAGTTACGACATGGCAGAGTGGTCAGGGGACAGAGTGAATCGGACTGTAAAAAGAGCCTCTCAGATAGATGAGTCAGCAGCACTCAAGTGAGGCCAAGTGTTCAAAATGCATCAAGGTTTAGCAAATCAGAAAACTAGAAGGTAAAACTATACAGTATTGGTCAAATGTTCATCAGGAAAATAAAGTAAAAAGTGGACCCAACTGAAGACAAGACAGTGAGTCACTGGCTAGACAATAAAGAATTATCTTAGTATTCTAAAATGCAATTACAGAATGGTAAAGAGTTTGTAGATGGAAATAGCTCATGTTTTATTATCTATGCATCAAGAGCCAGTCTGTCTCCCCATAGACTATGAAAACTGTTGTCACAAGAAGCATGAAGAGATGACACGCATTAAACTAATCAATGATTAAACAGCCCGGCAAGGTTATATGGTGAAACGGTTGTGTCAGCGAAACATGTGGTCACAGGACACCAGCAGACAGGTTTCTGCTGGAATGTGACCAAAATAAGGAAAGCGTATGGACGTGAATAGGCAGGCAGGGACGCTCTCTCTCTCCCCCTCTCTCTCTCTCTCTCTCTCTCTCTCTCTGATAAAAAGGGCTGATGGCGACGGACAAGGAGAGACACACCCGGTGACGGGAGGAGGAGACCAGAAGGAAACCTGGAGACTGGAGACAGACACACCAGAAAGGACCTGGAGAGACACACAGAACTCGAGAGCAGAGCCTTGACACAGCGAGAGGGAGACACAGACGATGACAGAGATCGCATCGCAGCTGGAGCGCTGAAAACCTCCACCGACAGAGGGAGACTCGCCAAGCCGGCTACGGCTGAGCCGATGACACAGAGAGCGATTGACACCAGAAGAAGAAAACGATCGCCTCGCAGCAGGGGAGCCAGACTCCACCGAGGGTAGACGAAACAAGCGCTCCCAAACCGCAGAGGACCCGGAGGCCAGGTTGCCTTAACAACCAGACCCGCAAACCACTAAGAGAGGACTCGTTGTTGCCATGGACAACCTGAGACGACAACAGCCACATGAAAGAGACAATTAGATTTGAACCAAAGAGACGATGTACTTGTTGATTCCTAAGCTATGGTATTAATAAACAACCGCCGCCCGTTGATCTTGACCACGTTGTCCGTCTCCCCTCACTTGAACCGAACATCTGAGAAAAATACCTAACCAATGCAGAGGAAAAGGGTAATAGAAAACTATACGATCAATGAACTTAGATAGAGATAAATGAAGCAAGAATGATACTTCACTTACTAACAATATACCTAATTCATTTGACAAATCGCAGTTCCGTGTGCTCTGTCAGCCCAAATTAAGTCATTATTATTATCGCGGGCAGCCCGGTGTTCTGCAAAATTCTACTCTTCCTCGAATTCTGCTGCCAGCGCTCCTGCGCTTGCGCACGCATGCGCATGACCCACAATCGTTCACTCTACAATATTCTGCCACCTTGCTGACGAACGTCATGTTGAGTCTTGTTGATATATCTTAAACAATATCTTAAACATATGTTTTTCATTGCACCTTTTGAACTGTATAAGCATGTAAGCATGTAATTGGCTTTGCATGTAATTGGCTTTGCAGCTGAATGTATTTGTAGATGATAACATGTCGGTACACCTGTTGGAGTTCGGAGTGAACTATAGGGTGACGTCACCCAGCTGTCAAAAGATATAGGCGATTCGCGCTACGGCAGCAGTTTTCGAGGAGGTTGTAGAATTCGGCAGAACACCGGCAGGTGTGTGATTGGCTGCACTGAGGGGCTTGATTACTCCAGCTGCGAAAAACAATAATCACCGGTGGTTATCGAAAAATAATTCACCGCTGTCGGGGGCTATTGACCAATCACAAGCAAGCGTTTCGGCGAATGTGAGAACGCCATGTAATATGTTAAACTGCTGCCTAGGCCTTAGCTGAAGTAATGCTTCCTAGTTCCTAGCGTGACGTTGAATGAGAACTTTATTTAACAGATTGCAGAATGGGTACAATACAGTACGGCTCAATACATACAATTGTTAAGGGGATGCAGACCTGAGAAAGACGTTTGTCTTGTTTCCATCAGGGTCCCCCATTTTCAATTCATATAGATCATGTTCATTCACCGCGCCCCAAGCTAACGTTATATTCCCAATATGTTAACATTCTAAATTTGTATTTGTCATAATGCAGTTAAACGGACAACTAACACCATACAATTAAAATTGTACTTTACTAATACAACCACGTGTTCGCTCATGTTTTTTTCTCTGCCTAAACTATCCTTCATTTCTCCTAAAGGTGAACGTCCCAAAGACCCGCAGGACGTACTGCAAGAAGTGCAAGAAGCACCAGCCTCACAAAGTGACCCAGTACAAGAAGGGAAAGGATTCCCTCTATGCACAGGGTGAGTAAACATGGGGTAATACACAGGGAATGGATTATTGTAGTGCAACAAGCGGATGTCAACACTTTCTGTCGACTGAGTCACCTGGGGAGGAAAATAACTGGTCATGACAACGAGGTCCTCTTTAGGTTTATTTCACATAATGTAATTTCCACCACGACACCTGCTCTCCGTGAGAGCTAGAGAGACTGAGGGGGAGGGAACAATCTCTTATACCTGCTGCGTCTATATTAAAGGCAGCCCAAGAGTCCTTCCGCATTGGCGTTTTGCGCTCCGATTGGCCGAGCGCGCGCATGAGCTGCGACGCGCTCCTTACGGCACGGGCACACTGCTAACTAATGAATTTCACGCACGGCTCCCTCGTGAGATCGCCCCCCTGGTCAGGCACACTGGACCTACGACTTGAGCGTGCGGAAGCGCACCGAGGAAGGCACATTTACATTGGGACAGCTGTAAATGCCTAGTCTATATGCAAAGTCAGTCATTTTAGAATGATGATAAGTGTGACTGTACTCCTGAAAGAGCAGCGTGTAGCCCCAGCAGCAGCAAGAGATTATTATTATGCAACATTGTAATAGTTATAGGTATAAACAAACATTCGAGGCGTTCATTTGCAGATACAGACACAGCTGGTTGAACAACATCTATATCTGTGGTAAGAATGCAGATTATCAATTGTATTTCTGTGACAATGCGCGTGGCGCACGCCTCCCGCGCCGCCTCAAATAGGATTGAAGCGAAAAGATAGCTTGCCGCTCGCGAGGCGCGCTCGCGGCCAGTGTGCCTACTATCGTCCGTTAACATGGGAGCGGAGGTGAAGAGTCAGCCGCCCGTCCGTCCGTGTTCATTCGTCAGCAGTGAGCCCGTGCCGTTAGCCAGGAATCTAAACTCTGTTTAAGCTCCAGAGAGCGAGGCTGAAAATCCACAGTTCTTGCCCCACTGATGGAGCCGAATCCCGGATCAGAGTTTTCTGATGAATACCCCCAAAATATGGAGGTCCCGAACGCAATTAAGTATTGATTACGCCGTCACAAATCATTAAAAAAATATACAGTTAACTGGAGTATGTTTCTTTACATATATGTTGGATTAGAGAATTGGTTTGTCATGACAATCTAATAAAAAATCGCAATTTACCCGGTGGCTACAACAACAGACATCATTGTTTACAATGAATGGTGGGGCTAATCCACACGGACGCGTTAAACTAAGCGCCGCGCTCGCTCACCGGCCACCGGAGCACCGCGCGGCCCAGCCCCATCGTTCACTGTAAACAATGATGCATGTAGTTACTGTGTGCGAATTCTCTAATCCAACATATATGTAAAGAAACAACATACTCCACTTAACGGTATTTTTTTAATGATTTGTTACGGCGTAATCATCAATACTTAATTGCATTCGGGTCCTCCATATTTTGGGGGTATTCATCAGAAAACTCGGATCCGGGATTCGGCTCCATCAGTGGGGCAAGAACTGTGGATTTTCAGCCTCGCTCTCTGGAGCTTAAACTGAGTTTAGATTCCTGGCTAAGGAGCGCGTCGCAGCGCATGCGCGCGCTCGGCCAATCAGCGCAAAACGCCAATGCGGAAGGACTCTTGGGCTGCCTTTAATATAGACTCATACCTGCTACCTGACGTCAGCTGCTATAGGCGTAAGTCTATAGTGCCCTCTTGTGGAACAGTTAACACTTTGATTGCCTAAGGTTAAATTCATGATATACCATCTGTTGCCAGCTCTATTTAACATGGAGAAGTTCCCCTTCTTTGCAGGGCTATAACTTTTTAAATTCTATTGCTAGATTGCCATTATTAGGGCCCATTCAAGGTCCTATATGTATTGTTCATGGTGTAGCAACGTTAAACTTTTTCATTCACATATTCATACTAAAATATGATCTAAAGTATAGTATGTTTTCATCTCTTTCTGCAGCTTTCTCCAGAACGTGATTTATAGCCCCAAATACATTATATTGATGATGAAATACAGTTAGGTAGTAATCTGTGCGAGATCAAAAATTTCAATTGGACGTACTTTTAGAAGTTTCTACGTATCATCTGATATTGACCGGATGGGCGGGGGATCGTTTATAATTCCGTGGGCAACGTTTTACCATTCATCTAATGTGGGTCAAATGTTCATAGCAGTTAGTGTCGAACACGGTAAATATTACACGCTAAAACTCACCCCAGTCTCCGCGGGCCGTTGGGCGATCAGCGTGGGGTAGACAGTTTTCCATTATGAGATGTTGAAATACCCGGTCCATTTCCAGGTTGTATAATAATATATACGTCCAAATCATGTTTTTTCGAGTTATTTGCAGCGATCGATGTTCACTGTGTGAAGACTGAGTCTCTCTAACATTAGCGAGTGCCCGGACCACATATGGAGTGAGTCCTGCCGGGTTAAAGGTAACATCCGTTTTTTCGATCTGCCGATCGGCCACCAGATGGCGGTCTTGAACTGCTAGAGGATTGAGAGGAGATCACACTTGTGTCTCAGGGCCCCGGAAAGGAAATATGATTCCGATCACAGATTTTTGAAATATTGATATCAAAGACTAGTTACGGCGTCTTCGGCAACTTGAGCATGGCGGGGAAGGACGCCTAAACTCATCCTTTGGCAACTAAAGTGTTAAAGTGCAGTTATATTCAGTCATATTATTAGTTACATTTAAAGAAACTCCAAAATTTTGGGAAATTAGCTTATTTGGCATCTACCCTGGAGTTAGACAAGAAGGTACATACCCTTCTTCTCTGTGCATGCAGCAGCGTTTCCGTTAGCCGGTAATTACCGGTATTTGACCGGCAAAATCTGTTGAAGTCCGACATATTTAATCTCTCCGGTCTTAATGTCCGGTGAAAATTATTCCCTGAGTCTAAGCACAATTTGATTATTTGAATTGTATTAAAATAGGCTCAAATTAAATAGCCTATGCGATGAACGAAACGATCATTACATTTGTTTCCTCGTTGCTTCTAATAATGACAACGACGTTGTCAGCGAGAACTTAGTGCTGGGTGTGCGAACTTTTGTGAAGCTGCAGAGCCGGAGCAGCAGCAGCACAATGCAGTATTCCAGCAGTACTCCAATTCAGCCATTTTCAGCCAATGTTAGGTGGGGGGCGCTGCTGTGCGGTTCCCAGAAAAGAGCCAATAACGGCTGAATCAGCTGCTCTGCAGCGCCATACTCTTTGCAAATAAGTCGTTGCGAGGTGGAAAGAGTCGTCACGCAAACCACGATAATGTTGCTGTTTCTCTGCTTTCTCAGTTCTTCGCTTGATATAATTAATACAAATGTCCAATATAACGGAATTCGTTAGCTCATAAAAATGTGATTATAACAGACTGCTGTTTAGTGTCGGACCGACTGCCCACATACGCGGTCTATTTTATTTCAAGTCAGCAGCAGCACGGAGTATCGAGGGACTTATTTTATTTGGAATATATTAATGACTGTATACGCAAAAGTAGCCTAGTTTTAAGTAATAATATTATAAATCTACATGCCTTGAGGATGACATTCTTTATATAGCCTGCCTATCAATTGTTTTAAAGCTCAATAAACTATGACCGGAATTAATCTCATTTGTCCGGTAGATTGAAATCTTGCAGGTCACGGAGACCGGCAACAATTTTTTCTAACGGAAACCCTGGCATGCAGTAGGAGTAGGAAGACGCACACAGTTAGCCTAGCTTAGCGTCAGTCACTGGAAGTAGGTTCCTCCATTAGCCTAGTTCCAAAAGTCTTCCTACTCCTAATTCATGCACGGAGAAGAAAAAGGTATGCATCTTGTCTAACTCCAGGGTAGATGGCAAATAAGCTAATTTCCCAAAATGTTGGGAGTTTTCCTTTAACACTTTCACATGGGAACTTTTTGTTAAACCACAAGTTGATTGTATTAAGTGTATTTTCCTGTCCATGTCCTAGAATATTGCAGCCTACGTTGCTGGCTGGGCATTTCTCCATGAATTGACGCTAAACTGCTTGTTAATTGCAGGTAAGAGGAGATACGACAGAAAGCAGTCCGGTTACGGTGGTCAGACAAAGCCCATCTTCAGAAAAAAGGTGAGCATTTCTACTGAAAATGAATGACTGGGACAACTTCACCTGTTAACAATGTTCATGGAATGATTAGAAAGTTTCATTTGTGGAAGCCACTGTTTGGCACATCATGGTGCGTTATCTTGGATGTCACATTTATCATGGGCTCTTTAGCCACATAGCCTTTATGGTTCGTTTAGCCACATGGCCTTCATCATGGTGAGTTTAGCCACATGGCCTTCATCATGGTGAGTTTAGCCACGTGGCCTTCATCGTGGTGCGTTTAGCCACATAGCCTTCATCGTGGTGTGTTTAGCCACATGGCCTTCATCATGGTGCGTTTAGCCACATGGCCTTCATCATGGTGCGTTTAGCCACATAGCCTTCATGGTCGTTTAGCCATCTGGCCTTCATCGTGGTGCATTTAGCCACGTAGCCTTCATCATGGTGCATTTAGCCACGTAGCCTAACCCGTAGTTAACCCCGTAAGCCAGAGCGCACTGGTACGAGATTGATATCACGCCATACCCTAGCCCTGTAAGTGGCAAAATATGGCTAGGGCTTAATGTTAACCTGTTGTCAGAATTATGCACTAATCGATAAACAATGTTTCCAGGCTAAGACTACAAAGAAGATTGTGCTGAGGCTAGAGTGCATAGAGCCCAACTGCAGATCCAAGAAAATGATGCCCATCAAAAGATGCAAGCACTTTGAGTTGGGTGGTGACAAGAAGAGAAAGGTAAGCAAGCTTTGTTTCGGGTTGTCTTGCTGCTCTGGTAGGAAACTAGGGTTGAGGTCGATGCAACGGAAGTTCATGGTGTTACTTCTGGCAAAAGCTGTCCTGGATGCCCCACAAACTGTAGATAACTAAGTAATGCCAAGGAATTTTGAACAGCCACCTATTCGTTCTCAGGTGTCGACATAATCGACGACGTCTATCATAAAAACTCGTCGACGCAGAATTTTTGCGTCGATGCGTCATAATTTTTTTTATATATACTTTTTTCTGACGTGGCTTCTCAGCTCTGGTCCAGCTGAAGACAAAGCAGATTAACAGATTGAACATTGAGCATGACCGGCTTTGTCTACCATCACCCCAGACTTTGAGACTGTTGTCAGGAGCAAACAACATCCCCATTTATCCCATTAGTTCCCCCAAACTTACTGTCGGTCTGTTATGTTGAGCTAAGAAGTCTGCTAAGAGCCCGGAAAAGGAGCCGCGCCCACAGGAAGCAGAGATGGAGGGTGTGACAGAAATAATCGTTAGATTAGTCGACTAATCGAAAAAATAATCAAGTCGACTACCAAAATAATCGTTAGTTGCAGCCCTCTTCTCAGGTAATGTATGGTGGCTAGGCTAGAGATGTTAATTGGATGCCGTGGAGGTGTGTAGCGTATGTTTTATGGAGGATTTTCCCTTTTTAAGCTTGGTAACTTGATTTATAGCATCGGACAAGTTTTGTAATGGATTGTCACACGCATGGTCTCTGGTGCCATGCTTTTATTTTTGGATGGAGCTGAAGTTTCCTATCCTGAAACTCAGTAAAAATAGCAGACTTGCCTGAGCACAGGCTTGGGTCCTTTTACACCTGTGTTGTCCAGTTGAATTGACCCCAGGAACGTTTCCTCTCCTGCTACAGTTCTGTTAGGGACATGTGTAACTTGAATCAAACATGGCACCCTGGTCCACTCTTGAGGTGGTCTGAGACCGCTTCCTAGTGAACCCTGGTGTATTTTGTTTGAGGTGAGAAAGCAATTGGACCAAATGCAAGTACATTTATGAAAAATCACATTTTAATTAACCTTATTGGGCATTTCAATGTTATTTCCAAATGCTTTTTCACCACCACAAGATCATTTTAGCTCCTTTTGAATTCCATGCGTTCATGATTCACGGGATGGTCGTCTCTAGACTAGCACATAATTAATCACAAACAGTTATTTAAAATGTTCAGATTGTTTTGAAATGTTCGATCATCGGATTGTATTTTGTGGTGTAAATTCATGGGTAATAATATGCTTATTAGTTTTTAGCTGCCATAACCTGAGGCAGTGCTATTCTTAATAGACCTGTCTCAAACCCTGCCCCTTTTCTTGATCCTCCAATCACAGCTGTCGCTTACCTCGGACTTCCTCGTCAGAGGTAAGCGACAGCTGTGATTGGAGGATCAAGAAAAGAGGGGAGGGTTTTGAGACAGGTCCTATTGACCTTTGGCCCCATGCTCTGCTGCCTATTGGCCTTTAGTCTAACTGCTTTTCCTTTGTTCTCTTCCAGGGCCAGGTCATCCAGTTCTAAGCTGTGGATCAATCTTCTGGATGTGTCACTGTTTTTCAATAAATCCATCATATTTGAATCTGGTCCCTGTCTTAGTAATTTTTGCAGTACTTGGTTGGATATTTATACCAGGGCTTGAGGCTTGTTTGCAAGTTTCCCTCGTATTGAGATGGGACTTTGTAATTTGGACTCTATAATCTGCCTATTGAAAAGGTGGGACTGTTATTTATCCCAAGGTCTGTTCATTTCTTGACTCTATAACTTCTATTAAAAGATTTCAGTTTTTGGCCCATCACAAATGTTTCGTTCAATGGTCAAGCTAAGGACTGCTTGGAATAGGTCAATTGTGCAAAGATACACATTGATTATTGAAAGGTAGTGTTGGTAAAAATATAAACTCGTAAGGAATGAATATAGACTAGTTACAATTGAACAGTGATGTTATTAAATGTGGAATTACATCAGATATAGTTTATGGATGTATATCATTTCACATTTTTAGACTAGCATCTGGAGAAATCTCAAAACTAAAATAAAACTGGTTGGAAGCTGTTTAGAGACAAATACTGGTACATTGATAGGGTAGTTTGTAGTGAAGCCATAAAGATGTATTTTTCTTTCCATCATGGTAACTGGTCTAATATTGAAATGGCTACATTAAACTGATTTTATTTGGTAAGTATACAGCACTGGTTAATTAATTTGGGGGAAGTGATATAGATTTTACAGCCCTCTAGTTTTTCAAGGTAAATAGCCTGAAAAGTTGTGACATTTCACTGTCAACACCTTCAGGTGGTGACATACAGGCGTAGTGAGGTCTGCATAGCAGTGTAATTCTGTCCATATTTTACCATGGTGTACCAGTCTTTCAGGGCCCTGAATTAAAAAGGTTGAATCATTGATTTATAGTGATCTCCCTGTATCACATTCTTTACTTGATTTTTCATAGTCATCTGAAGTTATCATTGGTTTATTTTCTCTTGTGATGCATTTCGTGCCTGCCAATGTGACTTAATGCAGCTCAATTGCCATAGTTATTTAAAGATAACATGTGTTTATCACATGTCATTTGCCCACCAAGATGTTGGACAAGATGACTAGTATGCACAAATGAGACATAGAAATAGAATGTTCAAGCATTGATTAAGAAAATGCAATAACAGTCTACAGCACACCTGCATATATCATTATCCTGAGTGTCTAAGCCATTTCTTCATAGCTTGTTTAAAGTCGATACTTTATATAGACTGGCAGTTTATTCCACTCACAGGCTGCTGAGTACCGAAAGGTATTTTGCAGTTTAATGTTAAACTGCCCCTGGGTGCATATGTGTGGGTGTCCCTAAAGCACATACAATTTAGTTGATAAAGTATAGCTACATCCAGGTGAGTGGGGGTAGGAAGCTTCATCACTACTCTAATCATTTTATTTTGGGCAGTCTGACTTTTTTTTTTATTCCCTTGGGTGCACTACAGTCTGTACCAGAAGGGGGCAGCATAGTCAAAATGACTGGATCAGGGCACCTGATAACATCCTTAGTGTTTTAAATGGTAAATGGCTGCTTTTTTATATAGCGCTTTTATCCAAAGCGCTTTACAATTTGTTACACATTTTTACCCATGCACACATTAACTAACACATTCACACACCGACGGCGGAGGCAACCATGCAAGGTGCCAACCTGCTCATCGGGAGCAATTAGGGGTTAAGTGTCTTGCTCAAGGACACATCGACACGCTGCCCGGGAGGAGCGGGAATCGAACCGGGAACCTCCGGATTGCCAGACGACTGCTCTACCTCCCGAGCCACTGTCGCCCCCTATGTTTTACTATCCAACATCTCAGACTTGTGCCAGGAATTTGGTCTTTTGGCTTATTTTAGCAAGGGCATTCAAGGCCTTAGCCTCCCCTGTGAGATGTTTGTCTACGGTACATCCTAAATAAACTACTGAATCCTCACCAGCAATGACTGACTCTCCTACCTGGATCTTCAACCCTGGGGACTTTCACAGCTGTGCTTTGGATCCAAAGTTTTGTTGGTCAGCCATGTTCCCACACTCTGAAGCTCCTTACTTAAGGTCTTCTCTACCTCTCCTTTGGCCTTGATGGAACATTTATTTAGTTTTATTTCTTGTGTTTATGTCATGGCTGCCTCACTCCTAAGTATTTGATCTGAGAATCTAATACAAAAAAGTACTTCCTTCCTCAGAAACTATTAGCTACCCGGGAGCTTTAACATTTCAGAAATTAATCCAGTGATTCAAATCCCAATTCACATTGGCTGTAAAATGCAAGCATCTTTGTCTCTAAAACCTGATGTCCCTGTGAAGAAAAACAATAAAATTAACAAGCTGCCAAATGCATTCGCTTCCCTTTCAGACAAGACGGCAGGACCCAAACGAAATTGCAAATATAAAGTGCATAACTGCAACATGTGTGACCAGTCAACTGAAACTACACAATGGTGTTGTTGTCCCTGATGGTAATTTGCTGCCAGTGCTTGTGACAGGTCTTGAAATCACGGCCAATGGGAGTGATGGACAACAGAGCCGTGCCTGAGCGGTTGACGACCACTAGCAGGTTGCTATGGGCAGTCTGGTTCCCCAGCTCCTTGTAGACAGGCAGGATCTGGGTGACGTTACACTGAGGGTTACAGATGTTCCAGCTCGGTAACAGGTCAACATACAAGCCTCGTGGACCACCGATCTCCTGCTTGTTCAACACCGCTAGAGCCAGCCTGCCGTTGGACAAAGGCCTCTCCCATACTTCAAAACTCTTCCCCTGTGGATTAAACGGTGGAATAATCTGTCACAATTTGCATTGTACACTAGAGCCATTCTTTGTTGATTTAACATGTGTTTTGCTTGCTTATCTGTTGAGTCACTTATCATTAAGTGAATTTGGACCAATAAGATGCTTAGATTGTCCTTCATTGTTACACTGATTGATTGATTGAAAATGTTATTAACAGATTGCAGAATGGGTACAATACAGTACAGCTCAATACACACAATTGTTAAGGGGATGCAGACCAGACAAAGACTTTTGTCTTGTTTACATCAGGGTCCCCCATTTTCAATTCATCATAACATATGACATACAGATAGACAGTACTGCTACATCTAGACATTTATGACATACCAGATCTACAAATACAGTACTGTTTGTGATACAAACAATTTTCTAAAAAAGAGTATATACATTTGAGGGGGAAGAAACTGTACATTGGAGGAGGTTGGGTAGGGGGGGGTTGGGTATGTTGGGAAACTGTACATTGGAGGTGGGGGGGGGGGGGGGGGGGGGGTTGGGTGGGTCGGGGGGGGGGACTGTACATTGGAGGGGGTTGGGTTTGGACATTTACAGGGGCCAGTTTCGGATTGCAGTCTCCCGTAGGTGCTCTTTTAGAGAGGTTTTGAAGGTGGGTAGCGATTCACATTCCTTTACAGCTGTGGGTAGGGTGTTCCATATTGTTGTTGCATAATTGCGAAACGTGTTTATTCCATTGTTTGAGCCGAATCTGGGTTTAACATTATTTGTGGAGCTCCCTCTGGTGTTGTGGTTGTGGTATTCACTGACCTTTGGGAAGTATTTTGACATGTACATGGGTACCTTAGTGGTGTCTAAGTGGGCAGGGGTGAGGTGGGTTCTAGTAGTAAGGTCAAGCAGTAGTCTGACCAGTTCGTTTTGTGATGTTTGTAATTTTGTTTTAAGCGCCTTTGAGGTGCACGCATAGTCATAGTACCCTTGAATGAGTGCTCCTGCCAGAGTCTTCAGGGTATTCTTGTTTACCAGAGAGGAGATCCGGTACAAGAATCTAGTTCGTTGGTTGACTTTTTTTATTACATTGGATGCCATTTTGTCACAGGAAAGATTTGCCTCTAGGATGGAACCCAGGTAGGTAATTTTGTCTTTCCTTGTGACAATATTGTCACCCACTGTAACTGCGAAGCCGTCGGTCTTGCTGAGTTTGTTATTTGAACCGAAGAGAATGGACTCTGTTTTGCCCATGTGTAATGATAGTTTGTTATCAGCGAGCCATATGCAGATTTTGCCTAGTTCCGAGCTGAGGGTTTTTTCAACCTGCAACTTGTTCTTGTCAGAGACCAGCAGGGCTGAGTCGTCCGCAAACAGGAACAAGTTGCAGTCACAGGCTGACGACATGTAATTTGCATAAATTAGGAAGAGTAGCGGTCCTAGTATGCTTCCTTGTGGAACACCACAGCTCACTGTGAGGGGGGGGGGATAGAGTACCGTTTACCTCTACCATCTGTTCTCTCCCCTCCAGGTAGCATTGCATCCAGCTCACTGATAAGCTATCAAAACCAATTGCTTTTAGCTTGTCCATTAGAATGGAGTGATTGACAGTGTCGAAGGCCTTTTGTAGGTCCAGCATGACCATGCCGCAGTATTTGCCCGCGTCCACCTCTTGTTTGATGTGGTCGTTCAAATAGAGGAGGCATGTGTCAGTGGAGTGGGACGTTCTGAAGTCAGATTGGAATTCGTAGATTAGATTTTTTTCCGCCAGGTACTTTTCGACCTGTTCGTAGACTATTTTCTCCATGACTTTCGAGATGGAGGTAAGAATAGAAACAGGGCGGTAGTTGCCTGGGTCTAATTTGCTGCCCTTTTTGTGCAGAGGGGTCACTCTCGCAATTTTGAAGTCCTTGGGGACGTGCCCCTGTTTTATAGAGAGGTTTATTATGTGTGTGATGACTGGGGTGATGGCGGCTGCTGCGTCTCTGAGGAATTTGGAGGGGATGTTGTCATGGCCAGTGGCCTTTTTAGGTTGGAGGGCGCTCAATTTTTTGAGTACCTCATCGGTTGTTACCATTTCAAGTTTGAAGTCGTCTTTGTGGACCCCTAGGTTTTTGTAGTATGCTACTATGTGTTCTACCCCATAATGCCCTGAGTGGGAGGGTAGTTTGTTTACCAGTGTTGTGGCTATGTTTGTGAAGAAGATGTTTAAGTAATTGGCTACAACCAGCTTGTCTGTGATGAGCGTGTTGTCCGTCTTTATGTTTATGTTTGAGAATCTGGTTTTAAGTTTTTACTGCAGCCTAGTTGATTATTGAGTAATTTCCAAAGTTCGCAGGGTTTGTTTTTGTTTTCCTCCGTTTTGTCGTTGATGAAATTTCTTTTTGCGGTTCTGATCATGGTGTTTATGTCATTTCTTAGTCTGTTTCTTTTAATTTTTAGTTCAACCACGTGGGCTTGGAGTTCACTGTTTGAGCTTTTGGAAAGCTTTGTCTGACTTTTATGAAGTTCAGAGCATTTTTTGTCTCTGGTTTTCATAGTGGCCAGTATTTCAGTGTGCATCCATGGCTCAGCGCAATTTTTAACCCTGGTGGTTCTTATGGGTGCCATGTTGTTGAGTATTGCTGTGAATTTGGTTTTGAATCCAAGCCATGTTTCTTCAACCTGTGTACCACTGAGTTCATCTGACCAGTCCAAGCTCCCCAGTTCTAGGTTAAAGGCCTCTCTAGAGTAAGTTTTGAGGTCTCTAGATGTGACTGTTTTGTGACAGCCGGCCTTCTGTTTTAGCTTTTTGCGGGTACAAAAAATCATATAATGATCACTTAACCCACATGCTATCACCCCTTTATTGGAGATCATTGACTTGTCAGAGGTCAAAATGAGGTCAATGGTGGTTTGTATGTTTGGTTTATAGGTTTATTCACATAACGTTATTCACAACACAGCCAGCTGTACTGTACATTGTAACGTTATAGGTTTATTCACATAACGTTATTCACAACACAGCCAGCTGTACTGTACATTGTAATGTTATAGGTTTATTCACATAACGTACAGTTATGTACGTAGTTATGTACGTTGTACAGTGTCCCCCACCCACCCCTCATACCCAACCTCCCCCCCCCACTCCTACCCAACCCCCCCCCCACCCATCCAACCACCTCCAATGTACAGTCCCCCCCCCACCTACCCAATCCAATGTACAGTTTCTACGTCAAATGTATATACTTTTTTTTTCTGGACTCTTTTGGTATCACAAACAGTACTGTATTTGCAAATCTGGTATGTCATAAATGTATAGATGTAGCAGTACTGTCTATCTGTATGTCATGTATGTCATATTATATGTTACGATGAATTGAAAATGGGGGACCCTGATGTAAACAAGACGAAAGTTTTTCTCTGGTCTGCATCCCCTTAACAATTGTATGTATTGAGCTGTACTGTACTGTACCCATTCTGCAATCTGTTAATAAAGTTTTCAATCAATCAATCAATCAATCACGTTATTTCACGTGACGCGTTCAACTTGTTTACACTCCCCACTTACTGTAACTGTACCATGACGCACTCCCCACTTAACCCAGTTAATGCCTTAACTAGACAGTTACAATACATGTAACATTTAGATTAACCCAGTTAATGCTTTAGACAGTTACAATGTAACATTTAGATTAACACAGTTAATGCCTAACTGTACTGTCTATCTGTATGTCATATATGTTACGATGAATTGAAAATGGGGGACCCTGATGTAAACAAGACGAAAGTCTTTCTCTGGGGTCTACATCCCCTTAACAATTGTATGTATTGAGCTGTACTGTACTATACCCATTCTGCAATCTGTTAATAAAGTTTTCAATCAATTCAATCAATCAATCAATAACTAGACAGTTACAATATAACATTTAGATTAACACAGTTAATGCCTAACTAGACAGTTACAATATAACATTTAGATTAATTAACCCAGAGAGAGGCTGGTGGTCAAGTCAAGTCAAGAGTTTTATTTGTCACAAGTTGTTTATTTGCATACAAGTTTACAATGAAATGTGAGTGGTCTTGCCCGCAAGGATGTGCATAATACAATAGTAATAACATATAATAGAATCCAATAGAACGACATTGTGCAATAAAACAAGTAAACAGAGTAGGGCATATCGGTATATGTACATAAGTTATTTAGGTCCTGTCAATAGTATTTTTTTAATGATTCGTTATGGCGTAATCAATACCTCCATGTTTTGGGGGTAGTCATCAGAAACCTCGGATCCGGGATTCGGTTCCCATCCGTCGGGCAAGAACTGTGGGTTTTCAGCCTCTCTCTCTGGAGCTTAACGGAGTTTCGATTCCTGGAGGAGCTTGTGGCGGCTCATGCGCATGCGCGCGCTCAACCAATCAGAGCGGGGTCTGCAGAAATGGAGCTCAACCAATCAGAGAGGGGTCTGCACTCTGCAGAAATGGAGCTACGAAATGTAGAGACGCGTTCCTGCCGCGTGATTACCAAACCTAGCCGCATTTCTGAATCAGCAAGTCAACTTGAGACTGAAAAACATGTCTCCATGCATTCATTTTCTCATTTTTGGTGGTGGACTATGCTTATTATTATATATATTTTTTTATTTTGTACGTTTCATAATGAATAATAAACGCTTAATATATCCATATTATTTCCCTTAACTTCGTGTCTTCCTCACATGACGGGCCAGTAGGTGGCAGACTTTAGAAATCCTGCACCTCATCACGTAGCAGGTTTTCAATAAAAACTCTTTCCGCCTTGCCGCTCTCTCTTTTCCGCTGGATCGGGTCGTCACCACCATGGTATGGAATACACCTACGAATACAATTTGAACAATCAACTGCAATCTTATAAAATTAACAAGCAGTGTTGCGTTTAGTTGTGCTATATGTCTAAACATGCTTTCGATGCACACTAACAGTGAAGTATTAGTTGTCATGAGATTCGATTATCTATCTAATAGACTATAAACAAGTGTTGGTCCAGTCCACTAACGGCGAACGTCTCTAGCATTGTCATCCCTAACCCCTCTGTCCCAGGTCTGACTACGATTAATGCTACGTTATCATACCACCAGTCGATGGAAGCAGTGCATTATAACATATCGGCGATAAACTGATTGACTGACTGAAACAATTTTTATCAAATCTCCTCATCAGTTTGTAATTGTTGTACCAGTGCTAATGCTAGCGTGTTGCAAGGCCACTCTTCTCCATCCCCACAACGAGACGTGCATTTGACATTGGGCTACATTTTGTTAAACTGCTGCCTAGGCATTAGCTGAAGTAATGCTTCCTAGCGTGACGTTTTCATTCACCTCGCCCTAAGCTAACGTTATATTCCCAAAGGTAACATTCAAAATGTATAGTTAAACGCCGTACAATGAAAATAGTACTTTGCTTATTTTACTTTAGCGTCAACTATTGGCCTAATACTACCACGTGTTTGCTCGTGTTTTTCTATCTGCCTAAACTATCCTTCATTTCTCCTAAAGGTGAACGTCCCAAAGACCCGCAGGACGTACTGCAAGAAGTGCAAGAAGCACCAGCCTCACAAAGTGACACAGTACAAGAAGGGAAAGGATTCCCTCTATGCACAGGGTGAGTAAAACATGTGGCCTAAAAAAATTTTTGGTTCCGGTTGCCGACCCTGCCGATTTGCGTGTATATTTTCCCTAACGCACTTTCACTTCCGCGTTCCGCGATCTGATTGGCCACTGACGTTTCTCTCGGCGCCAATCGCGTTACGCCTAGTTCTGCCTCTTAACAGCCTGCTAGCTAAAGCCTAGTTCTATCGCGCGATTGGCGCTGAGAGAAACGTCAGTGGCCAATCAGATAGTGAAAGTGCGTTAGGGAAAATATACACGCTGTCGATTTATTTTGAGTAAAAAAATAACCAGGGGTGCAGTCGTAATATCAGAACTGCCTGGACGCCATGTGCATTGTGCACGCGCATACATGTTCCCTCGCGTGCGCACAGAACAGATGATGATTATGCATAAATAGTAGGAAACATGTTTGTATAGGAAGTTTTTGTAAATAAATAGAGAAGCTGAAAAAGTTAGCAGGATGTAGCCTTCAATATATAAAATTATATTGTAAACGTATGGTTGAAAAACAAACTATGTTTTAAATGTAATTGTAGTTACAATTTCTTTAATTGAATTAACTTAAACTAGAAAAGTAAATATAATCTAAATTAACAATGTAACTTAGTTTACAGAAGGACAGTTTCCTTCTGAAGCACGACTTAATGCCTCATCCTTCCAGTCGGGACCATTTGTCACATACTCAGTGAGAGCTCCACAGATCAAGCAAACGCCCACAGGGCTTGTATTTTGGTTTTGCACTTCTCGTTCTTTGTTATGTTATTGGTATCCTATTATTATGCAAAGTCTAGGTGATAAGTGTCGGTACTTGGCGCGCGACGAGTCGAGAACGCATTTTTGTGTGCGCATACTTCTGCTCAGAAAACTGCTGTGCTGGGACTGTGGTACCGCGTGGGACCACCACTGGCCTTAACTGACAACCAACAGGAACCAAAGAACGAATTTTTCTTTTAGGCCTAGGGTAATACACAGGGAATCGTTTCTTAGTGCAACATTACCCAAGCAGATGTCAACACTTTCACATGGGAATTTTTTGTTAAACCACAAGTTGATTGTATTTCCCTGTCCTGGTATATTACAGCCTTCGCTACGTTGCTGGCTGGTCATTTCACCATGAATTGACGCTAAACTGCTTGTTAATTGCAGGTAAGCGGAGATACGACAGAAAGCAGTCCGGTTACGGTGGTCAGACCAAGCCCATCTTCAGAAAAAAGGTGAGCATTTCTACTGAAAATGAATGACTGGGACAACTTCACCTTCAACTTCCCACCCTCCAGAACATTTACAACAAGCGGTGCAGGGGGAAGGCTAAGAGAATTATTAAGGACTCGAGCCACCCGAACAACTGCCTCTTTGAACTGCTGCGGTCAGGCAAGCGATACCGGAGCCTTAAGGCGAGCACAGAAAGACTCAGAAGAAGCTTCTATCCCCAGGCCATCAGGCTGCTAAACGAACAATAAACACTATGCAACAACCATCAAATGCACACAGCACACACACCCACACTCACTTAAACAAACAACACACTGCAGCACCCACTCTCCACACTTTAGATCACACAAACACACTTTATATTTATTGATAAAGGATTTGCACTACAACTCGTACACCTACTGTAAATTGTACCTAAATTGCACCCCATCCCATTTCTGCCTTGCACTATATAGTATTGTATATTAGTACACTGCATAGTATTGTATATTATATGGTAACTAAGTTACGTCTATTCTGCATCGAACATTGTACATATGTCTATACTGAACACTGTGACAATTTTTTTTTTTTTTTTTTTACTTCTAATTTACATGCTATATGTTATTTTATTTCATACTTATCTTGTCTTGCACAGTCTCTGGAGCGTAACAGTAAGAAGCATTTTGTATAAAAGTATTCTGTACTTCTGTATGACAACTATTAAAGAAACTTGAAACTTGAACTAATGTTCATGGAATGATTAGGAAGAGTTCCATTTGTGGAAGCCACAAGACTAGGCACATCATGGTGTATTATCTTGGATTTGTCACATTTACCATGGGCTCTTTAGCCACATAGCCTTCATCATGGTCTTTAGCCACATAGCCTTCATCATGGTGCGTTTCGCCACATGGCCTTCATCATGGTGCGTTTAGCCACATGGCCTTCATCATGGTGCATTTAGCCAGATGGCCTTCATCATGGTGCGTTTAGCCACATGGCCCTCATCATGGTGCGTTTAGCCACATAGCCTTCATCGTATTTCCTTGTATGACCCTGATGGCTACATGCCGAAACATGATGCTTTCTATACATTGGTTGTCCTATTCCCCGTACAAGTGTGGCAGGAACTTGATGATTCTCATTTCTGTTTACATTAAATCTCGTGAGTTTGTAACCTAACTGGAAATAAGTCTGAGGCCATGTCCAGACTAAACTGATTTCGGTCGTATGCACCTTTCATCCACACGGAACTGCGTTCTGGCAGCCTGAAGACGCTATTTTCTTAAACCGCCTCCCAGAGTGCGCAATTCAGAATACTCTCTCCTTGCGTTGCCATCTTTACAACAGATGAAAGTCTTTTCCTGAACAGTTGACGCGATAGCCCACCTCTCCCTTACCCCGCGTGTGCAAACTCCTACATCACAACAACAATGGCATCAGAGTAGTTGCGTTCGTGTTACAGAAGCTATTGAGCTTGATCGGGCTTTTACAGCTAAAGTAAATGTACTGCGCCTGTACTACAACAGATTGACATCTCCCTTAATCCGCATGCGCAAGCCCAGCCAACAAAAAATAAACATGACTCTTGTATGTCCTGGCTAGAAGTGTTTATTAATTAAACACCGGGAGGCTACTGTGATGCAATACACGATACTAGCTAGAGATTAGCGTCACATAGCTGGCCTTTTTCTGAAAACCCAAGTAGTAGCCAAGCAAATCATATTGTTCCATAGCATACGCCTTCAGTTGATCATGACAAATCCTCTTACCTTGACGATTAAAAAGCCTCCATAATTCAGTAAATGGTATTCCCATGGCTGGTGTTGAGCTGTAGCCAGCCAGCTAGCATTGATTCTTCAAAATGCTATCAACATTAGCTAACCAACTAAATACAATACAGTGGTATCCTGAGGTAACGTTAAATACAGCCAACGTTTGCTAGTTAAAATGACTAGACACGGGGACAAGTTAAACATCAATTACTTTAATACAACACAGGTAGTTTGAGCCGCGGTCTCTCGCTCTCCACTCCTTTGGAAACTAACGTTACGTTAGCTCAAAATCACAGAACCGGACGATAACTGACAACGATAACACTTCCGGTCGGGGGCTGTCAAAATAAAAGCGACGTCTAAAACAGGAAAGACTTATTTTGTAAATTTGTGGCACGCACTTATTTCTTGACGATTTCGTTTTTACGGAAACTTTTTTTTTTTAAATAAACTAAATGAAAACGAAAAATATCGTTTTCGTCTGGACAAGGCCTTAATCAAATAGTTGCCACACTGTTAACCCCTTAAGCCAGAGCGGACCGGTACGAGATTGATATCGCGCCATAAATGGATGAATACTGTACAGAACGTGTTAATTAATGTTGCGTTTCTTGTTCAAATGTAACCAAGATTAAAGACCCTAACCCTGTCAAAACGACAAAATATGGCTAGGGCTTAAGGTTAACCTGTTGTCAGAATTGTGCACTAATCGATAAACTGTTTCCACATTCCAGGCTAAGACCACAAAGAAGATTGTGCTGAGGCTAGAGTGCATAGAGCCCAACTGCAGATCCAAGAAAATGATGCCCATCAAAAGATGCAAGCACTTTGAGTTGGGTGGTGACAAGAAGAGAAAGGTAAGCAAGCTTTGTTTCAGGTCGTCTTGCTGCTCTGGTAGGAAACTAGGGTTGAGGTCGATGCAACTGAAGTTCATGGTGTTACTTCTGGCAAAAGCTGTCCTGGATGCCCCACAAACGGTAGATGACTAAGTAATGCCAAGGAATTTTGAACAGCCACCTATTCATTCTCGGGTAATGTATGGTGGCTAGAGATGTTAATTGGATGCCGTGGAGGCGTTATATGCAGAATAGATTTATTGACGGGACTGTATATTGATGGGATTGTATAATCCACAAGTTTTGAGTTCCATGTAAGATGTTGACTGAATGTCCAAGAGCAAAGATACACATTGACGTACATTATGTTTTATGGTGGTTTTCCTTTAAGCTTTGTAACTTGATTTCTAGCATCGGACAACAGTTTTGTAATGGATTGTCACACACATGGTACTCTGGTGCCATGCTTTTATTTTTGGATGGAGCTGAAGTTTCCTATCCTTAAACCCAGTAAAAATTGCAGACTTGCCTGAGCACAGGCTTGGGCTTTTTACACCCGTGTTGTCCAGTTGAATTGACCCCAGGAACGTTTCCCCTCCTGCTACAGTTCTGTTAGGGACATGTGTAACTTGAATCAAACATGGCACCCTGTTCCACTCTTGAGGTGGTCTCAGACCGCTTCCTAGTGAACCCTGGTGTATTTTGTTTGAGGTGAGAAAGCAATTACACCAAAAGCAAGTACATTTATGAGAAATCGCATTTAATGAAGCTTATTGGGCATTGCAATGTTATTTCCAAATGTGTTTTCACCATCACAAGATCATTTTAGCTCCTTTTCAAAATGGCCATATGTGATGCTAAAGACATTCCATGCATTCATAATTAAGGGGATGGTCGTCTAGAGACTGTAGCACATAATTAATCACAACAGTCAATTGGAAAACAATGTTCATTAGATTTCAAAAGTGTATACAAAAGGCTTCGTTTAGTAGTTCATTTGGCAATATATAATATGTAGATACTTTAACATGTCATAGACTCTGAAGCGTATATTTAAAATATTCAGATTGTTTTGAAATGTTCAATCATCGGATTGTATTCTGGTGTAAATTCATGGGCAATAGTATGATTATTAGTTTTTAGCTGCCATAACCTGATGCAGTGCTATTCTTAAACCTTTTTGTCATATTGACCTTTGGCCCCATGCTCTGCTGCCTATTGGCCTTTAGTCTAACACTCCTTTTCCTTTGTTCTCTTCCAGGGCCAGGTCATCCAGTTCTAAGCTGTGGATCAATCTTCTGGATGCGTCACTGTTTTTCAATAAATCCATCATATTTGAATCTGGTCCCTGTCTTAGTAATTTTTGCAGTACATGGTTGGATATTTATACAAGGGCTTGAGGCTTGTTTGCAAGTTTCCCTCGTTTTGAGATGAGACTTTGTAATTTGGACTCTATAATCTGCCTATTGAAACGGTGGGACTGTATTTATCCCAAGGTCTGTCATTTCTTGACCCTCCATAACTGCTATTAAAAGATTTCAGTTTTTGGCCCCATCAGAAATGTTGCTTTCAATGGTCAAGCTAAGAGGACGGCTTGGAATGGGTCAATTGTGCAAAGATAAACATTGATTATTGAAAGTTGAGTGTTGGTAAAAATATAAACCCCTTATTAAATGTGGAATTACATCAGATATAGTTTATGGATGTATATCATTTTTAGACCAGCATCTGGAGAAATCTCAAAACTAAAATAAAACTGGTTGGAAGCTGTTCAGAGACTAATACTATTACATTGATTGAGTAGTTTGTAGTGTGAAGCCATAAAGATTCTTTCCATCATGGTAACTGGTCTAATATTGAAATGGCTAGATTAAACTGATTTTATTTGGTAAGTATACAGCAGTGGTTCTCGACCTAATGTGTTCATTAATTATTTGGGGAAAAGTCTTGTGAATTATACAAACTATTTTGTATCCGTGATATAGATTTTACAGCCCTCTAGTTTTTCAAGGTAAATGGCCTGAAAAGTTGGGTGACATCTCACTGTCAACACCTTCAGGTGGTGACATACAGGCGTAGTGAGGTCGGCATAGGAGTGTAATTCTGTCCATATTTTACCATGGTGTACCAGTCTTTCAGGGTCCTGAATTAAAAAGGTTGAATCATTGATTTATATAACTATCGCTATAGCGGCGATCTCCCTGTATCACATTCTTTACTTGATTTGTCATAGTCATCTGAAGTTTATCATTGGTTTATTTTCTCCTGTGATGCATTTCATGCCTGCCAATATGACTTAATGCAGCTCATTGACCATGGTTATTTAAAGATGACCTGTTACGTGTTTATCACATGTCATTTGCCCACCAAGATGTCTGATGTGATTGAATACTATAGATTCCTGAATTACTAAAAATATGATTATTCCAGTCCTGAGCAACTCTTTTCCATGAGCATCTTTGATTGTCCAATAAATTCAATCTAAAATCTCATACAAAACTGTTGCACAACATGTACAGCCATCACATATAATTTAAAACCTTATGGAAATGAGGGGACAAGATGACTAGTATGCACAAATGAGACGGAAATAGAATGTTCAAGCATTATAAATATGAATAAGAAAATGCAATAACAGTCTACAGCACACCTGCATATATCATTATCCTGAGTGACTAAGCCATTTCTTCATAGCTTGTTTAAAATTTATTTCTGTCGATACTTTTTATAGACAATGGCAGTTTATTCCACTCACAGGCTGAGTACCGAAAGGTACCCCCCCATTGATCGCTTGAATTTGCAGTTTAATGTCAGTTAAACTGCCCCTGGTTGCATGTGTGGGTGTCCCTAAAGCACATAAAATTAAGTATAGCTACATCGAGGTGAGTTGGGGTAGGAACTGGAAGCTTCATCACTACTCTTTTATTTTGGGCAGTCTTGACTATTTTTTCTTTTATTCCCTGGGGTGCACTACAGTCTGTACCAGAAGGGGGCAGCATAGTCAAAATGACTGGATCAGGGCACCCGATAACATCCTTAGTGTTTTACTATCCAACATCTCAGACTTATGTGCCAAGAATTTGGTCTTTTGGCTTATTTTAGCAAGGGCATTCAAGGCCTTAGCCTCCCATGTGAGATGTTTGTCTAAGGTACATCCTAAATAAACTACCAAATCCTTGGACCTGGATCTTCAACCCTGGGGACTTTCGCAGCCTTGCTTTGGATCCAAAGTATTGTTGGTCAGCCATGTTCCCACACTATGAAGCTCCTTACTTAAGGTCTGCTCTACCTCTCCTTTGGCCTTGATAGAACATTTATTTATTTTGATTTCTTGTGTTTGTCACTCCTAAGTATTTGTATAAAGCATTTGATTTGAGAATCTAATGAAAAAGTACTTCTGACCTCATAAACTATTAGCCACCTGGGAGCTTTAACATTTCAGAAATTAATCTAGTGATTCAAATCCCAATTCACATAAAAAAATTCAAGCATCTTTGTCTCTAAAACCTGATGTCCCTGTGAAGAAAAACAATAAAATTAACAAGCTGCCAAATGCATTCACTTCCCTTTCAGAAAAGACGGCAGGACCCAAATGAAATTGCAAATATAAAGTGCATAACTGCAACATGTGTGACCAGTCAACTGAAACTACACAATGGTGTTGTTGTCCCTGATGGTAATTTGCTGCCAGTGCTTGTGACGGGTCTTGAAATCACGGCCAATGGGAGTGATGGACAACAGAGCCGTGCCTGAGGGGTTGACAACCACTAGCAGGTTGCTATGGGCAGTCTGGATCCCCAGCTCCTTGTAGACAGGCAGGATCTGGGTGACGTTACACTGAGGGTTACAGATGTTCCAGCTGGGTAACAGGTCAACATACAAGCCTCGTGGACCACCTCCTGCTTGTTCAACACCGCTAGAGCCAGCCTGCCGTTGGACAAAGGCCTCTCCCATACTTCAAAACTCTTCCCCTGTGGATTAAACGGTGGAATAATCTGTCACAATTTGCATTGTACACTAGAGCCATTCTTTGTTGATTTAACATGTGTTTTGCTTGCTTATCTGTTGAGTCACTTATCATTAAGTGAATTTGGACCAATAAGATGCTTAGATTGTGCTTCATTGTTACACTGCACTACAAGGCACCATGTGCATGGAGTGTGTACAATCAATTGCCACTAGTTGTACAGGTAGGTGTACCTATTTACCTAATAAAGTCACCACTGAGTAGATCTAAACCTGCACTGATACACATCCAGCATGATGGAGAAGACTGAAGCAGAACTGCTGTGTGTGTGTGTTAGGTACATCGTGGGATTGATTCCAGCAGGCTGCTATGAGTTATGTACATAATCCACTGGCTTGTCAAGCCTACCTTAGCAGAACGGTATCCCTGCTTGCCCAGCGGGTCCTGGCTGATGGCTATGATGTGTCTGTTCTGCAGCAGCTGCTTGGAGCGGGGGCATATGTCCCTTAGGTCATTGGACATGAGCAGTGGGGCAGCCATGATGGCCCATAAGGCCATCTGAGACTCCTGCTGGTCGTGACTCAGGCCAAAGTTTCCGATCACCAGCTGGAAGTGAGAATTTTCAAAAGGAACACGTCAACGTTATGGGAAATGCGCTTACCGGCTTCTCCAGAGTCAGACAGTGGATATGGACCAGGCAGCTAGCCCTAGCCGCTTCCATTCATTTGTGCTAAGCTAGGCTATCTTGCAGCCAGATTCCTACTGAACGCACAGAGAGGAAATTGGTATCTAATATTCTTGTTTGACTGGAGAAGACGGTAAGTGCATTTCCCATAATGTTGGCATGTCCCTTTAAGCCAATGTCATAGACAGTGTAGATGAACAGCTGGTGCATTTAGCAACATCTGTGTACAGTAACTTTATATGTTGCACACACAACATTTCACGATCAGGAATTATGTCTGTTCTATTATGCTCATAATATCATGCATCCCATCCTGTTTTGAGATTGCTACATCTGGTACACTGGACTACTACAGCAATACAGTGGACACTCACTACAATTGCAACCATGTTGTACACAGTTGGCTCATGAATTGTACATCAAAATGTGACGTCTATTTCACCCACAGAGTCTTGGACTATTTGCTTATTATTAGGAAGAACATCTTGCTTGTTGTGACTGAATGCTCTTCACCTATTGGTCCATTCGAGACAACTCAGAACTGCGATGTTCTGAACTAGAAGGATAGAAGAGAGGACAGTGTCATCAAAAGACCCAGAACTGAGGTTCTGAAAATTCAACTATACCCCCAATTCATGTGAAAACACTGTGCTCTCAAGTCGTCTTCAAGTGAAATACCTGGACCTGGTTCAGTGAAGAGGGAGGAATACAGAGTGAAATAGCTGGACCTGGTTCAGTGAAGAGGGAGGAATACAGAGTGAAATACCTGGACCTGGTTCAGTGAAGAGGGAGGAATACAGAGTGAAATACCTGGACCTGGTTCAGTGAAGAGGGAGGAATACAGAGTGAAATACCTGGTTCAGTGAAGAGGGAGGAATACAGAGTGAAATACCTGGTTCAGTGAAGAGGGAGGAATACAGAGTGAAATACCATATCGGGGTCATTCCAGCCTCCAGGCCCGGCTGAGGGGACGATGATGTCCTGGTGAGAGGCGGCCCAGTCCGAGATGGACTTGACACTGATCCAGCTGTCGTACACGTCGGCAGAGTTACGCCAGTGGTTGCACGTCTCACGGATGGCTGTGTAGTTCGGCTGAAAGATAGGATCATAAATGGCCTAATTATTCAAACGATGATTAAGTTATGCCAGTGGTTTTATACCTTGCTTTTTATTTATTTATTTATTTATTTATTTATTGTAGATATCCATCTTTCATTACAAATCATATATTGATACTTCTTTATTCATGATTATAAATTATTTGTAAACAGTCAATAAAAATCACAACACTGTTTCTCCCTCACTTACCTGATGAAAGGGCCACTCATATAGTGGCCACTCACAGGAGTAGAGGATACTTCTGCCCGTTTTGTTCAGTGCTCTTGACATGTTCATATAGCCTTGACCAGAATAAATCACACACACACACACACACACACACACACACACACACACACACACACACACACACACACACACACACACACACACACACACACACACACACACACACACACACACACACACACACACACACACACACACACACACACACACACACACACACACACACACACACACACACACACACACACACACACACACACACACACACACACTTAACCCTTAAACTAAGGCCCAAATAAGACCATGTTGTCTACTAATGTTTTTTTTTAACAACAATGACAGATAAGATATTCCTTCATTGATCCCCTTGGGGAAATTTGGGCGTCATAGCAGCATGGGAGATGGGAGGTACAGGTATGGGCACCGTAATAGTAGGAAGACATAAATATAGGCAATACATTTTTATCTGAATATTTTTTTTTAAATATGAGAAAATAAATAAATAGTGTAAGCAATATAATGAACTCGGGATATAAGAATCAGAATGTAGGAGGATACATTTTAAATATACAATAGTGATATGTAGGCCTACATACATTTATAAAGATTTTTTTTAATGTAACCTAAGGACAGAAGTAATAGGTTGAATGTGATGCATGTAGTCTGTGCTGGCTATGCTGCAATCAAAGGGTCAGTTGCTCAATCACCAAACCTCACCTTCTCCCAGTAATGTCCAGTTCATGTAGCAGCCATCAAATTTAAGGAGATCCACACCCCAGTTGGCAAAGGTCTGAGCATCCAGCTCATAGTAGCCCAGACTGCCAGGGTAGCCAGCACAAGTATTGGTCCCAACATCTCCATAGATACCCAGCTTCAATCCCTTAGCATGGACCTAAATACAACATTCATGAATGTATTCAATCAATCAACCGATCAATCAATAAATAATTTGTTCATTAATTGAATCCTTTCACATACAATCTCAAAATCAAACATTCAAAAGATAATTTTTACATTCAGTCCAAAATAGATTGTCTATAGTTGATCTACGTTTTACGTTAACTTATCAATACCACATGAGACAAAGCAAGTGATGTGGGCATGTCCTGATGAATTGAAAATGGGGGACCCTGATGTAAACAAGACGAAAGTCTTTCTCTGGTCTGCATCCCCTTAACAATTGTGTGTATTGAGCTGTACTGTATTGTACCCATTCTGCAATCTGTTAATAAAGTTTTCAATCAATCAATCAATCGATCAATCAATCAATCAATCAATCAATCAATCAATCAATTGTCTTCTATTCATCATGCTGATTGCTGACTCCAACAGCAGGTTGTAGTTGCAGTAACAGACCAGCACCAGTAGATGGAGACGTTACACAACTGAAACCTTGATGGGTGCTTCTGTAGCAGGGCATGTTCCTGCCTTTACAAGCTAAAGGCTTCCTCGCATGGGTAGGAAGCAGATTCTCTTGGCCTGCTGGTTAATGTTTGGTCTCCGTGTGGGATATTTGTTGGTTGGAAGCCAGTTTGTAGCCCTGCCTAAGACATGGTGAGCCAACAGTACCTTCCTTAGCTGAAGGGGTGGTGTTTAAGCAAAAATAAATGTAGCCTTTGCATTTATATATTATGTAGGCTATAGGCCACATATCAACAATAATATATGTTTTAATTCGTATAGGTTTTCTAGATTGTAGATTCCCATTTAGGGGGTTAATACCCTAGATATTATTAATGTTTTGTTGATGTCCATGATGCTGGCAGTAATGTTACCTTACTGTACAGGGATAATAGATATGTCCACTTGCCTCTCATACACACTCACATAGTCTGCCAGTTTCTTGATGCCCCCTGGGAACCTCTTGGGGTCTGGCTGCAGGCGTCCCTGGGCGTCGCGCTGCGGGGAGAGCCAGCAGTCATCCACGCACACGTACTCGTACCCAGCCTCCTTCCAGCCCTCCTTCACCATCGCATCTGCCATCTGCATGTACAGACGCTCACTGGAGGGAGGCACACAGCGCCCAATAGATGGGGAGTGACTAGTGAGTGAGGTATATTACCCGTATATATATATATATATGCCAGCTTGGTTTGCAGTGACTAGTACACTCCATTCGTGTTAGGTGATCAAATACAATTACTGTGCCGCTATTTTTATGTGTGTGGAGCAGCCGAAACTGGAAACGACCAGGCACTGTTTTCATTGTATTCTAGTCAATCAGGTAGGAGGTGTATGGAGCTTCTATGAATCATGTGGGAAAGCAACTGAAATCTTACCTGATGCAATTATTGGGATCAGTGTCACAGTCGATATTGCACATAAACCTCTCCCAGTGCAACCAGCCCATCGTGGGTTTGAGTGCCAGCCCATTGTCCAAGGCTTGAACAATAGAGATGAAGACGAACGTAAATACAACTATGCTCATCTTAACAGGCACAATTTGACGGCTCCGTTTTAAATCAACAGCTTTCACAACATGTGTTGCTGAAACAAGCCTGTTTAGACTACATGAAGTCTATTTCCTGATCCAACATGCGATCAACCCTCCAGATGATTGACTTGAATTTGGACCACTGAGATCAAGACGCTCCTAGAACTATCCAATGACACGACGCCCGCATCGCGAAGGTTTATTCACCGAGTCATGATATAACATATCTTTATGCGACCTTCTTTCTTTGATACTAGAGTAGCATTTATCGGGTATGAATGAATGATCATTACATTATATAGAACTTTTCTAGACACTCAAAGCGCTCCCCACAATGTATTGATTGATTGATTGAAAACTTTATTAACAGATTGCAGAATGGGTACAGTACAGTACAGCTCAATACATACAATTGTTAAGGGGATGCAGACCAGAGAAAGACTTTCGTCTTGTTTACATCAGGGTCCCCCATTTTCAATTCATCATTGCCTCCTTCACCACCATGAGAATGGTTAATCGGAAAAGACACAACTGCATGTAATTTAAATGTTAGCCGTAGCCTATTATTATGTATTTATTAATTAATCACCATATACATCATGTATAATACATGGGGGGATAGACTATTCACATAGTTACATTCTCGAATAAACGAAAAGTTTGATCGTTGCAATTTTTTAAATTTCTTTTAACTATTTATTTATATTTGTATCACTGATTGGGCCTTTAAAGTTCATGCTTCCGGTTTAGCATTAGAATGGAGTAGGTCGCATGTGACACAGCTGCTCACCCGTTATTTTTTTCGTTTCGTTTTAAAAACATATTTTTAAACCATTAATGCGTTTAAAACTTGACGCATATATCAACTGAGACTATCAACTAACTATATTGACCAAAATAATCGAGATGCCAAACACAAGGAAAGACACAGCGAAACCAAAACCAGTCGAAGAGGCCCTGCCGCGGGACCCAGGATTCGTACAGCGGACAGCAGGAAATATAGACTTGACAGAGGCCGCTTCAAGTTCAACCCCATCAAATACCTCCGCAGATACCGAACATATCATCCGGAAAATGGAGGAAATGGGGAAGACAATAATGAAGGAAATTATCCTCCAATCACAACTGTCGGAGAAGATAATAACTCAAAAAGTAGATGCTATTAAAGAATCTATTGAAGGCAAAATTGATGCGCTGAGAGCGGACGCCGACGCACAGAATAAACGCACCGAGGCTCTGGAGAAAGTAGTGGAAGCCCACAAAATCAATTTCACTCGCATCTACAATGAAGTAGAGGCTAACAAAGTTAACCTAACTGCTGAGATGAAGGGGAACTACAATGAAATCAAGACGGAGCTCAGCGAAATAACGTTGGAGCTTACGCGAATCAATAAAGAACAGAAAGCCAAAATATTCGAGATGGAATATCAAAAACGCAAGCTGAATATTCGTATTGTCGGTCTGGACGAATCAGTGAGATGTGCAAACCCTGAAGAGTTTGCCACAGAATTACAGAAAATCTTGGGAACAGGGATCCTTCCTAAAATACCGGAGGTGGATCAGTGCTTCAGATTGGGACCCCGCTCCAGTGACAATAACGCTAAGCCCAGAGTGACATTGGTTATCCTGCGCCAAGTCAGAATAAAAGAAATGATTATTCGTGAAACTCGCAGGATGAAAGGCAATCTGAAATACATGGAGGTACCAATACACTGCTTTGAAGATTATTGTCATGATGTAGTGGAACTGCGTGCCAAGTTCAAGACGGTGATGTCTCAACTATACCTGGGGAAATACAGACCCCTACTAATATACCCTGCAATACTTCGCATTGTCGACAAACAAGGAGCAAGGGTTCTCCTCAACTCGCCTGAAGATGCAGCCAAATTCCTGTCTGAACAACACGCAGAATAGTGTATAAATGGCCTTTTAAATCTCAGTTATGCAAGGTCACCATATAGTATATTCTTTAATAACCGAGGATTTGGGACAGAGAGACCTACGTGCTCAGAGTTTTTGAATGCTTTCCCCGACGTGTTTATATTATTGCGGACATATTGGATTCAAGATTGGAACACTCCAGAACATACTGGAACATTCAGACAATGTAAAAATGACATATTGGAATAATCTAGAACATCGAAGCATTCTTTGATATATGGAGCATTCTGGAATATCAGCAATACGTGGTCATTCACTCTACCAGAAGCCCCTCGGGGGAATAATCAACAGCTATCTAGATGCAGAACCACAGAGCCATCATAGCCGGCCGGCTGAAAGATCACTCTACACAACGATCATCGCCCACCCTGGTCAGGGGAAATGCTGCATATACGTATTTAAAAACTGTTTTTTATTAATGGGAAATAATTTCACTACTTCTCCAATTTATACTTTAGATGTTTAAGCATAGCAATGCTCTTTTAAGATCTAAGTTAATGTTCTCTTCCTTTTACTTGTTTTTTTTTCTTTTTCATCCGCTCTCTCTGATTTATTGAGGCTCTCTCTTCAGTTCAATACCTTCATATTATTCATGGGTTACTATAAATTACACAAGTTCATATAAAATGTAAGTGATTAGGGCATGACAATTGAAGCTTATTTTTGGTCTTTATTTTTAGTTTATCTCATTTAAATTTTTATTTATTCATTTTTTACGGGTAAGTGGCCAAGCCACAGTCGACATTCTACTTATGGTAGAATTTAGAGTGTTAGATCCTATGGTATACATAGGAATGTTAAGGATAATTGGATCATTCTGGGATATCCGGTGGTGCAAGGGAGGGAGTCATACGCAAAGGTTGTGTTCATGGAACACAATCCTGTACGACTCTCGGTGGGAGGGAAGGGTAAGGGATTTTTATTTGTATATATGTATGTTTTTAAGCTCGGCTCTCAACGGGGCCTCACTAGTGGGATGTATATCTATTATTGCCTCGCACTCTAGAAGCATTACCAAAAATTACAATGCAACATGTATAGACTATGGCTAGTTTGAATATAATGATATGGAACACCGGGGGAATAAATAACCAACTCAAACGCAAAAGCGTGCTCACACTGATGAAAAAAGAACATGTGGACATTGCTCTGCTAAGCGAAACACACATTCTAGGGAAAGACATAGATAAATTAGCGGACAACATATACCATAATATCAGTCACTCCTCTATTGGTACGAGAACTCGGGGTGTAGCAATAGTCGTTAAACGTAAGTTGAATATTGTACTAAAGGGAGTATGGTCTGATGTAGAAGGTCGGATAACTATAGCTAAGATTGAACATAAGAACAGGAAAATAGCGTTGATAGCGGTATACGCCCCAAATTTGTACGAAGAAGATTTCTTCACTACACTAACCAATGCAATGTTAGACATTCCCGATTACTCATTTATAATAGGAGCGGATTTTAATGCCATCTGGAACCCAAGGATGGACAAATCTTACCTCGCCTTTTCCAGCGAACAAAAGAATTCATCGAAGGCATTAAAGGATTGGTCAAAGATTACAGGTGTAAATGACTTATGGCGGTTACTTAATCCCACGACCCGAAAGTACTCTTGTCGATCTGCGAGACATAATACACTATCCAGAATAGATTATGTCTTTGCATCACAGAGACTATTTGATAATTATGAAGTGGAAATGATACCCAACGCACTATCAGATCACTGTTATTTACTCCTTAAAGGTACATTTGGTATACTATCCTCCCGAGCCCCAAGATGGCGATTTAACTCGTTGCTGCTTAACAACAAGGAATTCATTACACAACTCAAAGAAGCTCTTATAGTATTCCAACGGGAGAATGCAAACTCGGTGCAAGACCCCAGAATAATATGGATGTCGGTAAAGGGAATGATCAAAGACTTCACGGATAGCTTTTCCTCCAAAATGCGCAAGAATCAAAGCACAAAACTGGATGAGCTGGAAACGCTTTACTCAACGTTATTTAATTCTCTGAAATACAACAACTCAACTCGACTAGAAAATCAAGTTAACGTACTAAAAATAGAGATCAATGCCATATACAGACAACAATCGGAAATACAAATACGCAGCACAAGACAACAGCAGTACTCCCATGGTTCCAAACCCAGCCACCTATTAGCCATGCGATTAAGAATTAATGCAACATTTGCAGATATAACTACCATTAGAGCACAACAAGTACTTGTAACAGATCCTGTAAAAATAAACGATACATTCAAAGTATTCTACTCCGACTTATATAAATCAGAAATGACCTTCGATCAAAACAAAATGGACACATTTCTTAATCAAATTATTCTCCCTAAACTTTCAGAGGATGACGCTAAACAGTTAGAAATACCGATCACACTAGAGGAACTCAAGAAGGCCATAACCGCAATGAAAAGTGGTAAGGCTCCAGGAAGAGACGGTTTCCCATCAGAAATGTACCTTTCTTGTTGGGACATAATTGGCCCCTTATTACTAAATATGATCTTATACTCAGTCAAGGAGGGGAACTTCCATAAAAATGACAATATTGCACTCATAACAGTCCTCCTTAAAAAAGACAAAGACCCCAATGAGTGCGGTAGTTATAGACCTTTAAGCCTCCTCGGAACAGATATCAAACTGTACTCTAAGGTATTAGCCATCAGATTACAAAAGCATATGACGTCTTTAGTTCACCCGGACCAAACTGGCTTCATAGGAGGCCGCCTGATCACTGAGAACATAAGACGTATACTGCACGTACTTGATGCCGACAAGGAGGACACCATACCTAAGGCGATGCTGTCCCTGGATGCTATGAAGGCCTTTGACAGGCTGGAATGGTCGTATCTGTGGGCAGTGCTAGAAAGGATGGGGTTAGGAAAAGGATTCATCGATATGATTAAAGTATTATACAAAGACCCATCGGCCATGATTACAACAGGCACAATCATCTCTGAAATATTTCCGGTATCACGCTCTGCCAGACAGGGTTGTCCTCTTAGTCCCGGACTGTTCAATCTATCATTAGAGCCTTTAGCACAATATATAAGACAATCCCAATCCATAGTACAGTACCTATCGTAATCAAGGGCACACAACAAAAAATTTGTTTATATGCGGACGATGTAATATTGTTCATGAAAAACCCCAACACCACATTGCCTCATCTGCTCAAGTTGGAGCAGATGGAGGACTTTGGTGATTTATCGGGATTTAAGATAAATTGGCCGAAGTCGGCTTTCCTTCCACTTAACACCCCTGCAAAAAAAGATACAACCCTCCCAGGACAGATACCGATGGTAAAACATTTCAGATGCTTGGGAGTGGAAATATTCCCTACCATAAGACAAACGGTGAAGCACAACTACACAAAAATCCAAAACAAAATCAAAGACGACCTTGATAGATGGGCAAAACTTAAAAACACAGTACAAGCACGGATATCAATAGTTAAGATGGATGTACTACCTAAAATCAACTTCTTCTGTTCAATGCTACCGTTACCCCCTCCAGAGGGTTACTGGAAAAGATTACACTCCTCCACATACAAATTTATTTGGAATAACAAACCACCACGTATAAAAAGATCCACCGCACAGAGAAATAAAGCAGATGGTGGCATGGCATTTCCAGATTTTTTCCTATATTTTAAGGCGTACTCATTAAGTCCATTGACAACATGGTTTGACTCCCAAGCATTAGCATCTTGGAGAAAAATAGAAGAAAACATAGTAGCCCCACATAGACTGAAGGACATAGCATACACTAAACTACCAATCAAGCACTGTGAACGAAAATTTGGCCCCATAATTACTCATGCGATCCGGATATGGCGTGAATCACAAAAAAAAAATCCTAACCCACAAGAATGGCACAATCATACTCCCTTATTCAATAACAATGCTATCTTAATTGGAAAACGACCTATAAGATTCCCTATTATGGGAAGAGCAAGGCATACACTCATTAGGGGATGTTTTTAACAAACAGGGTTTTTGTAGTGATAAAGAAATACGCAAAAAATTTAATCTCACCAAGTCCACATGGCTTTTTCACAAACAGTTAGAGCTATGTTTGAAGTCTCACGGTGTTCCATTAGACAGACCAATTGAACACCACAGATACCACAAATTCTTCTACTCAAGAGAGACATCGAGAGGTTTTGTTTCAGAATTTTATCATCAATTACTAACGTCCTCGTATGAAACCCTCCAACTTGACTCTGTCTGGAGGAGGGATATACCAGACCTGGAAAATGACTTTGATTGGCAAGGAGCCTGGGCAAATGTCCGACTTACATCAAGGAACCCGGATCATCAACAAATCAATCTTAACTATATTCACAGGACATACTTGACTCCTATAAGACTGTGCCGAATGGGGCTCAAACAAGATTCCAAATGCACCCAATGTACAAATGGGGACGAAGGGACATTTATGCACATGTATTGGGACTGCTCACCAGTTAAGGCATTCTGGAAAGATGTGACCCAACAAATATCAAAACTCGTATCTTGGAATATACCTGTACACCCCTCGGTATTGCTGTTGAATGATGTTTTTGAGTTTGCAGTGAATCCACAGCTAAAGAGATTGGTTTTATCGGGTATCACAGTAGCCAAAAAGCTGATCGCATCACGCTGGTTTCAACCGGAAAAAATGTGCCGTAAAGTTTGGTTTCTTACATATCTCGATGTAATTTACCATGAAATATCTACAGCAAGAATTCTGGGTCTCAATGAATCCAAAATGTCAATGTGGTTAGAAGTGGTGGAGAGAATAAAAGCTAGCTTATAATGGTAGTGTCTGGTTAGGTGCGAGGGATAGTGGAGGTACTTCTCAAGGTGGGGTCCGGGAGGGGGGGGTTCGAGCTGAGCATATGTGTGTAGGGTTTTCTTTTTAGATAACAGGTATTATGGGTATATCTTATATAAGACAACTAACTAAAAGGTGATCTCATTGGATGTGCCCTGACAATTAATGCTTGTATATCTTATCGTGTGTTGTCATGTTTGTTTATATGTTTGTTTAAAAAATAATAAAAAAATAAAATACAAAAAAGTTCATGCTCTTGAACCAACCATAATGGGAACCAACACAACTAAAATGATTAGACTCCCCTTCTGAGATTGTCAGAGCTCATTACATTAGAACAATTAGGCTATTGAAATTGTTTTATTGTGTTCATTAAAAGTGCCTTTTTCGTTTATTTTTTTTATCATTTGAGAGACAATTCAAACAATTGAAAAAGGCTTATTTTCTATTAAAAAAAGTATGTATGCAACGTTTATTTTGTACATTATCTAACGTTAACACGAACCTAAACTAACTTTAGGTTAGTTGTAACGTTAGTTTAGGTTCGTGTTAACGTTAGATAATGTACAAAATAAACGTATTCCGCTGCTATAGACGTCGCTCTTTTATTTTGAAACCCCCCAGATAGGAAGTCATTGCTCTCGTTATTTGTTTTAGTGTCCTGTTAGTGTCCTGTTAGCTAGCAGCTTATCAAGACCAGCCATTGGAATAAAGTTTTCTAAATTCTAAATCTAAAAAAAAATCTAAATTTTTTATTTCTCCACGTGGTAAATACACAGGTCACAACATGTTTACAGGAACGTTTTGGAGTTGTATTTGGAGTGTATTTCGTGACTAGGGAACTGTAGGGAACTTGAGGCTACAACTCTGCCCCACTTCCAGTGATGAAGCTAAGCTACGCTAACGGAGCGGCTGTTCCCTAAGCCTAATGCATGCACAGAGACAAAAAAGGTATGTATCTTCTTGTCTAACTCCAGGGAAGATGTTAAATAAGCTAATTTCCCAAAATGTTGGAGTTTTCCTTTAAGTATTGGGTTGTGCCTTTAACCCTTTCTCCGCCGGAAATGGCTTACGGCGTGTTTCAAGTTCATGCAAATTTTGCCAGATCACGGCGTACGACGTTATTCTGATCATATTTCATATTTCCATCACGGAGGCTGGTCTGATGCTGTCTGAGCCAGCACAACTCTGCAACGCTTCAATACTGCCACCTGGTGGCTGATCGGCGAGTTGCAACCGGAAGTGGATCTCTTGTGATCCCGGTGCGTCTCCCTATTCCGTCCGGCCACTCGTATATCGTCGCGGGACTTAATACACACACCGTGGATATGGATCGTTGCCATAACTCAATAAACAACATGATTTGGGCGTGTATTCGTATTATACAAACCGGAAATAGATCGCCTCGATCCCCATCACATAACTGGGATCTGTTTGCTCCAGTATCATCGCCCAACGCTAAGTGGAGGATGCCGTGAGTTTCAGCGTGAGTGTTTATCATTATCGATACAAACTGCTCTGATCAATATATCACCCATACTACATGATTGATTGATTGATTGAAAACTTTATTAACAGATTGCAGAATGGGTACAATACAGTACAGCTCAATACACACAATTGTTAAGGGGATGCAGACCAGAGAAAGACTTTCGTCTTGTTTACATCAGGGTCCCCCATTTTCAATTCATCAGGACATATATGACATACATGACATACAGATAGTCAGTACTGCTACATCTATACATTTATGACATACCAGATTTGCAAATACAATACTGTTTGTGATACAGAAGGAGTCAGGAAAAGGGAGTATATACATTTGACGTAGAAACTGTACATTGGAGGAGGTTGGGTGGGGGGGGGTTGGGTACACTGGGATATTGACAACCATACTGGGTAATCTACATTGGAGGTGGTTTAACGTGGTTTAACGTGGTTTAACGTCGATCACGGAATTATAAACGACCCCCCCCCCTCCGTTCACCCGCGCATGATCAGTCATAACGTTTAGGACCATGTACAGTTGACATTTTTAATATAGCGTGCATCGGTATCAAACGGCATTTGATAATCTAATATATACATTTATGTCTATATCTCACGTTCTAGGAAATACTGCAGAAAACGATAAAAACATATTTATACTCTAGACGGTATTTTCCTATGAATGTGTGAATGAAAAAGTAAAACGTTCCTACATCCTGAACGATAGATAATCGATGTTGAATGGGCCATAGTAATGTCAATTTAGCAATACAATTTAAAAAGTTATAGCCCTGCAAAGAAGGTGAACATCTCCATAGATTTACTGTGCTGGCAGAGATTAAACCGATGGATATAAGCGTGGCAGTTAATGTGTTAACCAACAGACTCCTCCAAAACGTCCATTTTATTTGCTCATGACAAAATAGCACTGATGTCCTTCGCTATGAGTCTGTGTCCTAAACAAATGAGGTTCAATTCCCAAGGTGGCATAACCTCAGATTTTGACAATAATCCCAATCCCCTCAACTGTCTGCCTGTAAAAAAAAGGAGGCATGAACACAAAACTTGACCTTTCACCATCAGGGGCTTCACCCAGGGAGGGACCCTGCTGTCACTTGCTGTAGTTGGTATCAGTGCCAGCGAGCAAAAGGCATGCAGGCTCTAAATGTCAGATTTCAATTGGACCCAACCACCCTCCCTTCCTTTTTTTTTGGATCTACTTTTTCTCCCATTTTCTATTTTTCTCCCATCCCAATTTCGTATTGTTCAATTCTACCCTCCCCTGTCTCGAACGCTGTTAGGCCATGCCTCCCACAAGCCGGCTGCAATGCGTGGGACGCCCCCGTCGCTTCCTGATTCTGCTGCGCAGGCGCACCAACCGACCTGTAGGAGTCGCTGTCCACAACGTCCGATCCCCACCCTCCAGCTTCCCACCCCTAACACTGCCAATTGCGTTAGTATGAACGACCAGCCAAGCTGGTAGCAATGCCGAGAGCTGGGATCGAACCCAGCATCTCCTGCATTAGTGGCGAGCGCCTTGCCCACTGCGCCACTTAGCCGCCCATCCACCCTCCCTTCCTGATGGATGGACCAATCCACTCACTTGGCTACAAATGCACTCTCCACACTGTAAAACGACGTTCTCGCTCGCTGTCATGATAGATTCTCCTCTTTTGTTTCGTGGGATTACTTCAAAGTGGAGGTCTCTATGTAGACAGTAGGTTCATTGGGATAGTTGACAGATGGGCGTCCACAGGTGGTTGCCTGGGTGTTGCCCTCCCCAGAGCTTCCATAGCAATCCATCACGTTCCCTTCTTCGACACTGTCACATTGTTGAAGAGACTGTCAAGGCTGACTTATGTTGGCAACTGTGTTATGAACTGGATGGGGCCAACAGGAAGCTGTGTTATGAACTGGATAGGGCCAACAGGAAGCTGTGTTATGAACTGGATAGGGCCAACAGGAAGCTGTGTTATGAACTGGATAGGGCCAACAGGAAGCTGTGTTATGAACTGGATGGGGCCAACAGGAAGCTGTATTATGAACTGGATGGGGCCAACAGGAAGCTGTTTTATTAACTGGATGGGGCCAATAGGAAGCTGTGTTATGAACTGGATGGGGCCAATAGGAAGCTGTGTTATGAACTGGATGGGGCCAACAGGAAGCTGTGTTATGAACTGGATGGGGCCAATAGGAAGCCGTGTTATGAACTGGATGGGGCCAACAGGAAGCTGTGTTATGAACTGGATGGGGCCAATAGGAAGCTGTGTTATGAACTGGATGGGGCCAACAGGAAGCTGTGTTATGAACTGGATGGGGCCAACAGGAAGCTGTGTTATGGTGCGCCTCCTTGCCAGGGGGCTACATTATGGAATTGATCTACACTGCTACAGGGTGAGGTGGCCTTATCACACGTACATGCCTCTTTTAATACATGATCCTGTACAATAGAGCACACAATCTCCCCAATAATTTGCTTAGACCTGTTTTGCCTCGAAGATAGACTACATCTCACACCTGGGGGACGACGACTGTGATTTATAGCATCTTCAATCGTTTCCACCTCTTGATGGATGAGGAGATCCGTCCACGCGCGGTGAGGGAAGGTGAGCCGTCTTTACATCACGTCTCCTCAGCTCTTCTTTACGAGATGTGAATATTCTCTCTCCATGACGACGTTCTGTTTGACGGACATCACACACACACAGGACACAAGGGATACATTAGGAATATCCTCTGTTTGGTCTCTAATAGACCTCCCTTCACTCTCTATGTCTCTGTAGCTACCCTGGACACGTTTACACTGTTTTGGAGGCAAGTCATTTGTATCAATAAACCCTTGTAAATTATTCAGCAAATACAGCACATAGCTGCATGCACTGACAGCTCCTTCAGCCAAGAGATAAAATATGGACACAAGAAACCCCCCCTCTCCCGTTCGCTCTTTTCAAACCTGTTCTCTATTTCAACCGGCGTGATAATAACGTACGCAGGCAAAGTCTGTCAGTCAATCTCCTCCATACTGGACCTTCCTGTTCTCTCTCCCCACGCTGAACTCCCGCTCAGACACTGAATTAAACATTGTCATATTTCTGCCCCAAAAACTATGTCCCTAATTATAATTTCACTCTGCCGCCAGTGTGAGAATGCAATAATGGTTTCCCGGTGATTACATCTAAAATATTATTAGCAATGATCTCGGGGCCGACTACTCCTGGAGAGAGTTACAACAGGGCATAGGAGTCCTCTGCTCCAGACAGTATATATTGAGAAAATCTATTTTGATAGTGTAACCGATACATGATTCAGCTTGTAGGACTGAACGCCTGCCGTGAGTGATCCTGCCTTTAAGGAGCCTTGACAATCCTATGCCCCCTGTAATAATTAGATAGAACTGTATATTGCTTATCGGTGTGCCGCGTATAGACGGTAAACAAAGTGTATTGCAAAATCAATGACAGGCAGAAAAGAGGATCCACGTCTCTCCAGCTCAGTATGCAGGAGATTGACAGACTTGAGAATGCTTTGCATCTGTCTCGGTCACATCCATTTCAGTGTTGGTCTGCTGCACTGTCACATCTGTCTACACTGAACAATTTAAATCACTAGTAGAATCACAGCTTTTACAAATAACATTTTGTTTATTTTTTATTTTTTGGGCGGCTGAGTGGCGCAGTGGGCAAGGCGCTCACCACTAACGCAGGGGATGCTGGTATCGAGCCCAGCTCTCGGTGTTGCTACCGGCTGGCCGGTCGTTCATACTAACACAATTGGCAAGGGTGGGAAAGCCGGTGGGTGGGGATTGGACGTTGTGGACAGCGACTCCTACAGGTCGGTTGGGTGATGCCGGTGCGGCGGAAGCAGGAAGTGTCGGGGGCAGCGTGAGCCTCCCACGCGCTACTCCTCGCCACAGAGTTCGAGCTGCTGCGGTGAAAAGATGCGACAGGCTGCCTCATCATGTACCGGAGGGGACACGTGATGCAAGGCTTCTATCCTCACTACAGACGACCAGTGGGAGCCATAGTCTAGCAACGTTCAAGACAGGGGAGGGAAGAATTGGAAAAATACGAAATTGGGATGGGAGAAAAATAGAAAAATGGGGAGAAAAAAGTGGATAAAAAAAACAAAACTTTTTTTGGACAATTTTCAAAGTCTTCTCTCCCACACATTTGCAATGCTTGTATCAAGGGGCACGACTAGCCACTGGAATTCATATTCAATATTTTACTGTCACATTTTGCAATCCCCAACTAGTGGAAGTTACTACTTGACTGTTCAGCTCATTACTAGAATGTATTTTATGGATATTGTTGAGGAATTGCAAATGTAATTTAAAAATAGTTGATTGACAATATGTCAGTCATGAAGATGAAGATTACTTTATTGTCAATGTACACAAGGTAATTGAAATGTGTCTTTTCACATATCCCTCCTACTTACACATACACACAGTCCTCATATCCCTCCCACTTACACACACAGTCCTCATATCCCTCCTACTTACACATACACACAGTCCTCATATCCCTCCTACTTACACATACACACAGTCCTCATATCCCTCCTACTTACACACAGTCCTCATATCCCTCCTACTTACACATACACACAGTCCTCATATCCCTCCCACTTACACACACAGTCCTCATATCCCTCCTACTTACACATACACACAGTCCTCATATCCCTCCTACTTACACACAGTCCTCATATCCCTCCTACTTACACACAGTCCTCATATCCCTCCTACTTACACATACACATAGTCCTCATATCTCTCCTACTTACACATACAGTCCTCATATCTCTCCTACTTACACATACACACAGTCCTCATATCCCTCCTACTTACACATACACACAGTCCTCATATCCCTCCTACTTACACACAGTCCTCATATCCCTCCTACTTACACACACAGTCCTCATATCTCTCCTACTTACACATACACACAGTCCTCATATCCCTCCTACTACACAGTCCTCATATCCCTCCTACTTACACATACACACAGTCCTCATATCTCTCCTACTTACACACACAGTCCTCATATCCCTCCCACTTACACACACAGTCCTCATATCCCTCCTACTTACACATACACACAGTCCTCATATCCCTCCTACTTACACATACAGACAGTCCCCCACATTTCATCAGAGAGGTCAGAGCACAAGGTCGCCTGCAGTGCAGCACCCCTGGAGCAGTTTGGAGGTTCAATGCCTTGCTCAAGGGAACCAGCTCACAGCTGGAATACACTCTCCTGCTGGTGCTAGGGATTGAACCAGCAACATTTTGGTTACTGGACGGCCTCTTTGCCTCTAGGCTATCCTGCCACACCCAAGCAGTGTTAATTGCAGACTATGTTTGATTATTGTTCAATTGAGCTGATAGCTGACTTAAACCATGCCATTATCTGTTCTTTACACCCAGTAATGCTGAGTAGGTGACATTTGCTTAGGTGAACTCACATTTTAACAATTTCCCCTTGCACCTACACCCCTTACCGTAAACCGGGTTTGTATCCTATCCATACCCCTACAGGTACACCCCTTACCCTAAACTGGATTTGTATCCTATTCCCTACCCCTACACCCCTTACCCTAAACCGGGGTTGTATCCTATTCCCTACCCCTACAGGTACACCCCTTACCCTAAAGAGATTTTTCTTTTACTCTGCATAAACATTTGATCTATAGCACCTTTAACTCGAATAAATACTTTTTTCACTTTTCATTGTGTGTGGACTCTCATTTGTTGCAAATCCTAAACCGGGTCTGTAACACTTGTTAGTGACTTTGACTTAGATTACTTAATTTTTTTTTTAATTAAGTTAGGATCATTAAATGTAAATGAATTTTCACATTTCAGAATGTGAAAAAAAGGTTAGTCATGGTGTAATATTAAAATGACAGACAATGAAAGGCGCTATAGATGTGGTTAAGTAGTACCATCAAGTAAGAGCCATGGAACTAAATTCAGATAATTACTGAGCAGATTACTGAGTTGGTGAATTGAATGGATTACATAACTCATTGCCATTTTTCCTTGTAATCCGTAACTAATGACACTTTAAAAGTGACCCTCCCAATCCTTCACTTGATTACACTTGATATTTCTTTAATGGATCTGTTATTTTTGTAGCAGTTATTTTCACTGAAAAAGAAACCTTCAATATTTGTCTGAAGGTGAGAACATTTTTCCTGCGCTTTCTTTGAGACATCACTGTTTTATCTATAGAGATAATTTTTTCTAGCAGTGCACTGTATTTCAGGTTACTATCCACCTAAAATGTATCTCGGGCTGCAGCATGGGACATTACTTATTCTCTTTGGTCTGAGAGGGGAAGAAATAATGTTATACCTGCACAGTTCTATATCTTATCCACGTTCTATGTTATCACACAGGGACTATATTGCTTTATTATTTTGTGATGAAAATAGATGCTAGTGTCACAGGAACTTTGGTGTAATTTTTCCCAGAGTGTGGTAAAAGACTGTGAATGCTGTTTTCTTTCTATAGATGCACCATGTTTGTATGATGGAATGACCCTGTGTTTTTCTCCCCAAGACTGATTGGTGGATGAGTGGGCACAGTTGTGGGGAGTTTGGATTGATTCTGAAAAAACTATGCCGTTCTCTCATAGATGAGGAAATGGAGAAAGACCTGAGCTTTATAATGGCAGCCCAGTGTTAAAATGGCAGATGACTCCAGGGTGGAAGCCCATGACTAATAGAGACTGAGGTCTCACGACAGTATACATCTCGTTCTACATTTATAACGTTGGATCCAGTATCCTCCATCTACCATCTACCTCCATCTTCCATCTTCAAACCATATACACCGCTGTGAGTTCAGAGATCCACTAACCGGGGCCGACAACGCATCATCACCCCCCAGTTAACACTTTGATCGCCGGGGTTAAATTCATAATTTACCATCCCTCGCCAGCCGTATTTAACATGGAGAAGTTCCCCTTCTTTGCAGGGCTATAACTTTTTAAATTGTATTGCTAAATTGCCATTACCATGGCCCATTCAAAGTCCTATATCTATTGTTCAGGGTGTAGCAACGTTATACTTTTTCATTAACATATTCATACTAAAATACGGTCTAAAGTATAAGTATGTTTTTATCGTTTTCTGCAGCTTTCTCCAGAACGTGATTTATAGCCCCAAATGCATTATATTGATGATTGTATGCAGTTTGATAGCAATCGGCGCGAGATAAAAAATTTCAAATGGACGTACTTCTAGAAGTTACTACGTATGATCTGATGATGACCGGATGGGCGGGGGGTCGTTTATAATTCAGTGGGCAACGTTATATCATTCATCTAGTGTGGGTGATATGATCATTGGAGCAGTTAGTATAGAAGACATTACAAAATAACGCTGAAACTCACCGTAGCTTCCTCGCGCCGTTGGGAGATGAGCGTGGAACAGAATTTTTTCTATTATGGGATATAGAAATACCCGATCCATTTCCAGGTTGTATAATAGTATATACGTCCAAATCATGTTGTTTATCGAGTTATTGGCAACGGATCGATATCCATTGTGTCGAGCTCGAGTCCCGGGACCTATAGCGAGTGATCGGACCAAATTGAAATGAGCACCAGCGTCCACTTCCCTGTTTATGCCCTGGGCGATCTGCCGATCGGCCACCAGATGGCGCTCTTGAGCCGTTAGAGAGTTGACAGGGGCTCACCAGTACATATAATGTCTCCAGGGGAGAAATATGATTTCGATCACAGATTTTTGAAATATTGATATCAATGCAGCGTCATCGGCAGAATAAGCATGGCAGGGAATGACGCTGAAAAGCGTCAACAGCGATTAAAGGGTTAAGTGCCGTCTTGTAAACTTGCACGTATATGGTTGGATATTGAACTGTGAACAGCAAGCCATTGATTGAAGTTTCTCCTCCCCAGTTGGATTGTCTCTGTTGGATCGACCAGACATGGCCGGAACCAATGGAGGATTCGACCGGTATCACACAGAGATTGTACATCGGCATACAGTGTCATTTTGATGTTCTGCCCTGTGGGAGCTAGCTGTCACGTTGTGCAGTGGAGGCTGAGCTATTCCGCCCAGGGCCGCGGCATTTACTTTGAAATCCCTTCCAGGAGTCATGTTGAGCTGTCTCCCCGTGTCCACTCTTCCAACGCCCCTTTCCCTGTTTCGTTGTCTTTTAATATAGGTAAGTGTATTTGTAGACAGGTAATATTTTTAGGTCCCCTTGGCCTTGTGTATGCTCGCGGCATCCACGTTGGTCCGTAGGGTGGAGGCTGTAGTAGCAGTACGGTGTAACCCCATTTATTCCAAACAGGCTTTTGTTTTAAGATAAGATATTCCTTTATTGATCCCCTTGGGGAAATTCAGGCATCATAGCAGCATGGGGGAGGGGGAGGGGAGGTACAGGTAGTAAAAACAAGCAGTGTAAACAATATAACAAATCAATATAATTAACTAACTAACTAACTAACGGTAGGTTATGTAGATAACCTAGTTATATTAGTATTGGCTGAGCGTTCCGCTCTGAGCCGTATGAGATATTCTATCTCCTATGATACCTAATGTATCTCCCTACGAACAAAAAAATACATGCACCACACCTGTATGGGGCTCCGCCCCCATGGTGGCACCGCCCATATAGCAGTGACGGTAGTCACCACACACCCTTCCTCGCCAAAAACCCGTCCCAGGAAAAGATTCCTCAAGAGGGAACTCAGGGCCGCGCAGAGCGGAACGCTCAGCCAATACTAATATAACTAGGTTATCTACATAACCTACCGTTATATGCCGTATTTGCTATCGCGTTCCGCTCTGAGCCGTATGAGATATGGGGAAGAGCGGACGCGAAGCCCGACAAATGTACCCCCTGAGGACCCGTAAGCCCACATCAAGGGGTGCGGGGAGCCCTGTCACCCCATCCTCCCTAATGAAGGGGGGGCGCAGTCAACTCCACCTGAATGCGAACAAGAGGGAAACTAGAACCCCTTGAACACACCGTACAGGCGGAACCACGTGTGACTCAACACACTGTGGCCCATACCCATACACTCCTGCTACCCGACCAAAGGACGGGAAGCAGGAAAGGCCACAGACCCCAGAACCGCCTGGGAGACAGAACCCCCGGTCATGTCCATGAGGAAAACCTTACAAAGGAGCCCGGGGAGGACCATGAAGCTGCAGCACAGATGGCCTCCACCGAGGCCCCACCCAGGAGAGCGGCAGAGGCAGCCACCCCACGAGTGGAGTGCGCCCTGACGCCCCCAGGGGGATCCTTCCCAGCCAACGTGTAGCAGAGGGTAAAACCCTCGCACAACCAATGGGACAGGCGCTGCTCCGACAGTGCCTTACCAGCACAAGCCCCACCATAACAGACAAAAAGCTGGTTGGTAACCCTGAAATCCTGAGTACGGCTGAGGTAAATCCCCAAGCACGGACTGGACATGACAGGTGAAGGCCCGCATCTAACTCACTAGTGTGAGGAGGAGGACGAAACGCCTGAACCACAATATCCCGGGAGCGGAAGGAACTCCGGATATTCTTAGGCACGAAAGCAGGATCAGGTCGCAGAGTGACACCGCAATCGGTCCGAAAAGACAGGCACTCTGGACGTACCGAGAGAGCACAGAGCTCACCTACGCGTTTAGCGGAAGTGACAGCCAGAAGGAACGCGGTCCTGAAGGACAGCTGTCCCAACGGCGCCTGCTCGAGCGGCTCAAACGGGGCCAAGGACAACCGACCGAGGACCAATTGAAGATCCCAAGTCGGAGCCAAGGAGCGTTGCACCGGCTTAACGCGTCGAGCGCCAAGCAGGAAACGCTTCACAAGAGGGTGGCTGAACAAGACATCCCCTCAAACCCCTCATGATAGGAGGATATAGCTGCTGCATATACCCCCACCGTCGAAGCCGACAGTCTATCAAGGAGAGACCGGAGGTAACTAAGGACAGCATCCAGGGGGCAGGAGACTGAGTCCCGGCCCCCCGCCTTACACCACACTTGGAACATACGTCATCTGCCCGCGTAAGCGAAGCTCCAAGCAGGAAACGCTTCACAAGAGGGTGGCTGAACAAGACATCCCCTCAAACCCCTCATGATAGGAGGATATAGCTGCTGCATATACCCTCACCGTCGAAGCCGACAGTCTATCAAGGAGAGACTGGAGGTAACTAAGGACAGCATCCAGGGGGCAGGAGACTGAGTCCCGGCCCCCCGCCTTACACCACACTTGGAACATACGTCATCTGCCCGCGTAAGCGCGACAGTGGAGGGAGCATGCGCATTCCAGATGGTAACACCATCAGGATCAAGAACCTGCGCCCCTCAACGTACCCGTCCCAACAACTGACCTAACAGATGTATGGGGAAGAATCCCTGGCGGCACGGCATCGGTCCAAGACCCGCCTGGCCATGTCCAGACGCAATCCTCACCCGTCAGGATGAGGGCCGCCCCGCGACAGTACACCTGCACCCACATTCTCCCTGCCGGGGATGTGGGGAGCCCTCAGGCCGCGCAGATGGAGGACGCCCATAGCCAGCCGCCCGCCGCCTGGTGCAGACAGGGGGAGCGTACTCCTCCCTGTCTGTCGATACACGACACTGACGTTGTATCGTCCGTCCTGATCAACACCATTTGTGGACCAGAAGGACCGCTTTCAACACCAACACATTGAACGTAGCGCAGACCGGGCAGCATGGTTTGCCAGCTGCCCCCTACTGCGTTGGCCCGACGCATCACCAGCGAGGGAGGCGTCAATGAAAACGCGACGTGAGACAGCGCCGTAACCGTCCTAGGACGGAACCTCCCGAGCGTGTTGACAACACGCTCTGAGATGGATGCCCATAGCCCTCCAACCGTTGACTGGGAAGAGGAATACTCTACATCCAGTCTACAGCAACCCCAGGCTGGTAGAGACCTGCCTGGTACGAGACCTGACGATCCACCTTGACCGCGAAGGACCAGAACGTCATCAGGGCAGAACACTCCGTAACCCCGGACGACGCAGAGGCCCCAGTGCGGCCTCCACGCACTTGGTGAAGATGCGGGGAGCCAGAGAAAACCGAACGGCAGCCTCTGGTACTCATACGCTAACCCTGCAAAGGAAGCGTAGGTAAGCCCTAGGATGGAAGATCGGGGATGCGCATACGCATCCTACAGGTCTATGGAGGAGAACCAGACCCCCACCTGACAGTGTTCAACAGGTAGGAGACGATCCAAAAAATGCTGAACCTTCCCATGGGACAGGTCCAGCCTGGGTCTTACACCCCTCCCTCCTGACTTCTCGGGCAGAGAACACCGGGAGGAGAACGCCACGACGATGGCTTGCTTCGTCCACAGAGATTGGATCTCGTTGACCAGAGCTGTCACAGCTGGAGACCCCGACAATAGGGTCTGTACCAAACCTGAAAACGGGTGGGGTTGTGTAAACACAAGTCCCCGCCTCAGCATTCTCTCCATCCACCTCGACATATGATACTGCCGTAGTCATATGTGACGACACTCCCAACGCACCCGCCGTCACGTGGCGCAGGTCCGCTAGGAACCGTAGATAGTTGGCCCGGTCCCCCCGCTGTGCGTAGCCAAACCTGGAACCGTGTGAGGAACGCGTTCCGTGTCGGAACACCTGACCCTGACACCACCCACGAGGCAATCGCACCCAAGGGGGAACCCCGACAGAAAGGGCCGGTCTGATACGGGGGGCTTCCGATGAAAAAAGCCCCCCCACTGAACACCCCTCCAGAACATGCTGAAGGAGTTGTTCTGCAGCCGGACATGCAAGGTGTAAGGCCCCCATGGGTTCCTACACACCGTAGCCCTGCAGTGATATTACTACCACCCCAAATCATGTGAGCTGCGACCACTTGCCAATATTCCAGGAGTGGGAGGCACCAACATGATACCAGGCCTGGCGAAGGCGAGGCCGGGGAAGCCCGCACTGTGTGCCTCAAAAGGTTTCGAGCCCCCCTGCTGACAACACTTAAGTTGACAGACGTAACACCAGGCTCAACCAACACAGATCAAGGTGTGGGAGCCGCTTGACAGCACAACATTCTCACGGACAGACCCAGGCTCAGCCATAAACTGGGTGTCAGCCCCTGTCCCCATGAGAAGCGAAAAGGGGGGCCGCCCGCGCATCAACGAAGGCACGCGGCCCGCAGCCAAAGGAAACAATCAGAGCCCACTTCTTCCGCTGGTGTTGGGGAAGGGAGCGATCGGAGAGCGGGCTGCTCGCGGCAGGACGGTGACGGCTTGTTTGTTCAAGCCGAACCCATCCTACATGGCCGATCCCTCGGCCGCCAAGGCTGTCGGCCTTGTGGACACCTGTCGAATCGACGCCCAGGATACCTCTGGCGGGGGAAAAACATGGCCGCCTGTCGAGGGCCCCGTCATCGCCGCTGACGAGGCCGTGCTCTCTCTTCTTCTGGCTGCGCGGTGTGAGGCGGTGTAGGGCCTAGGACAATACCGCCCACGCTCCAGCAGAAGACCAAAATCCCCTGCGGAGAGGGGAACCCTGAGCGGTTATAGCTTGCGGCTGGGTCAAAGCTAATAACGTCAACAACCTTGCGCGATGTGTCGACGTCGGCTGGCCCTCAAGGCCCCTCCACCAGACACCATTTTTCTAATAGAAAAAAACAGCAATTCGAACACAGTTCTAATCGTTGCCAATTCCATACCGTGGCGGTACAAGCCTTAACAGCCCACCAGCCACTCGCCAGGCCGACCCACCCATGGTGTCGGCCGGGCGGGGCATTGTTTCAATATATCAAAAACAAAGGACTGATGTTAACATGGAGCACCAGTGGTGATTGCAAACAGCACCCTCCACTGTGGTGTGCACCATGAAAGGGTTAAATGAATAAAAGAGCTAAACCACAAAAAACTGTAGAATGAGCAAACCCATACACACAAAGTTTAAGGGGAGACGGACCAGACCCGTCTTCATTCAAAATATTCACAACAGGACACCAGCCCTAGTTTAGCCCATTTACCAAAAAAGGTAAACAAAGCCCCCCCCCGCACTACTCCCCCAGTATACCGATTGACCGTCAGTATGAATGGTTTGAGAGGAGAGAAAACTGTAGCAAGACAGACCTTCTCATAGCAGAGTGATAAAACGAAACCATAGCCCCCTACACAGGGCCGCCCCAGGAGGTGGGGGGCCTCGCGTCTAAAAACGCACAGGGCCTCACATTTCTCCCAGGCGGCCCTGCCCTTATACTACTGCAGCCTAGCGCCAGGCGATGTGGGACCCAAGACAACAATAGACCTGTCTCAAACCCTGCCCCTTTTCTTGATCCTCCAATCACAGCTGTCGCTTACCTCTGACTTCCTCGTACAAACTTTGTTTGTACGAGGAAGTCAGAGGTAAGCGACAGCTGTGATTGGAGGATCAAGAAAAGAGGGCAGGGTTTTGAGACAGGTCCATTGCCTGTGCACAGACACGCAACATGTTTACCATGTCGGCTGGACCCATAGCCCCACTACCCGACGCCAACCCAGATGGGAACACCGTTCAACAAACCCCGCCGGAACACAAGGTAAAATACCTGGCTAGGAAACCTAGCCACGGCCTACCCTGTTGTCAACCCATTTACCCGAAAAAGGTAAATAGAACTCAGCAAAAAAACCCACAACAGCTACCGACTGACCTTCATTGATGAACCGGGCAAGAGGAGGGAGAGTGACAACATCTCACGGCGGAGACATTAAAACAGCATAGCAATTAGCAGGGGTAATAGCATGCGGCATTAGCGATAGCATGTAGCATAGCTTTAGATGTTTTAGCAGCACGCCCAAGACAGCTTGGAAACCGTTCCCTGCAGAGAACGTTCACCAAACCATCCTGCCCCCGGCGCCAACACACAACATGGTTGTGTTAACAAAACAAACCAGCATTACTAACACTAATACCCATGCCTGAAGACACAGGGCCTACCTGAGTACAAGCTGGCCCGACAGCCAGCCTTGTACAGCTGAACCTCGATGTGCTGTCATCAAACGAGGAACATCAACACAGGCCCGTCGTGTCGCCGAAAACATGCGTCGAAGATGCCAGGGGCCAGCAACCTCCGGTAAGCTTCCAACATTATGACTCTGATCTTTTCATCCTACTAGTTATCGTACGGTGCACGCATCCGAGTACGCTGGGACGAAAATAGAGGAAGGGTGTGTGGTGACTACCGTCACTGCTATATGGGCGGTGCCACCATGGGGCGGAGCCCCATACAGGTGTGGTGCATGTATTTTTTTGTTCGTAGGGAGATACATTAGGTATCATAGGAGATAGAATATCTCATACGGCTCAGAGCGGAACGCGATAGCAAATACGGCATATAACTAACTAACTAACTAACTAACTAACTAACTAACTAACTAACTAACTAACTAACTAACTAACTAACTAACTAACTGAAGTATACAGTATTCACATAAGGTGCAGTATGCATAAGGTAGTGTTATTGTCCTTTTAGGTTCCTAGTAGTTGTAGTTGGATGTCTGGCAGCAGTCCCTGCCCACTGTTGTGGAGCCTGGTGGTATGAAGGAGTGGCCGAGGCCGTTAGTTGAGTGTTGGGGGGGGGTATGAGTCTGTGACTGAATGTGCTTCTCATCTTGACTAGCTCGTCGTAGAGGGGGTGGGAGAGATTCTCCAGGATAGCAGCCAGCTTCCTTCTCACCCCCTCTCTGCCATCACCTCTAGTCTGACCAGCTCGACTCCTCACCAGCTTGTTTTGGTTTTGCATGCCAATGGTTTTGCATGCCATTGTGTAACCATGGGCAACTTATCAGTGCATGTTTAGCCTGTGTGGAATTTATGCAGAGTGTAAAACCGGCTACATGTATTGTGTGGCTCTGATATTGAGCATACAGTGTAAAAGTATACAGTAGAGTAGACGTAGGGTCAGGGGTGTAAAGTACTTGAGTAATTGTACTTTGTTACAATACTTAAGTACTGTTTTGGGGGATTTGTACTTTACTAGTATTATTAGGTTTGTATACTTGTACGTTTACTCAATTACATTTCAGAGAAATAATACATACTTTTTACTCCTTATATTTAAAATGCAGACCTACAAAGTAATCTTGCAGGTCCAACAATTTTAATTAGTATATTTGTTTATCTGGCCGAACTAACGTTAACGTTATTAATCCTGCGACCAGACTTTATTTAAAAACGGCCAATCAAATCCCCATCAATGGAAAATGAACCCGCCCATACCCATGCTGATTGGTCCTTGTGCAAGACTAGTAAGCGGGGATCTTTGATTAAACACCTGTTATCAGAAGAATAGAAAAAGTTTTTAACTTTAACTTTTTAGTACTTAAGTAGTTAAGTACATTTAAAAGTAGAAACTTTTTGACTTTTACTCAAGTGTGTTTTTAGCCAGATACTCTGACTTTTACTTGAGTACGATTTTGAGACGGTACCCATACTTTCACCTGTAGACCGTTTTCGCCTAAAGGTACATGCCTTTAAGTAAATGGAAGATTGCTCCACTTCTGCAAGGTCAATTAGCATGTTCTTGGTATCTAGGAACATCTAGGGACCTGGGGGTATGTATTTCCAGTGTCAGAAATATTGTGTCTGTTACTAGGCTGAGTAAATTGTAATGAAGAAAAGGAGAATATAAATTATGATTTATGATTTTTGCATCTTTGATCAAAAATTGATACGGGTAGGAGAAAATGCTCACTGAGCTCATTCACCACCTTATTGAGATCATGTGTACAAATCTAAGCAAATTAACCGTGGGAAGATGATTAAACAGAAGGGTTTGTAGATACAGTAATGAATGATAATCGACTTTAATTATAAATTCATATTTGACCTTGAACCTGACCTTGAACTTATTATGGCCAAATCATACATCTATGGATAGGGAAAATGCTCCTCTTTCCAATGGCAGGGTTGAATCTGGATTTAGTCATTTCTTGCGATTTTTACGATCATTAGCATTTTCAGATAAATTTGTATTTCCGATAAATCGTATAAAACATCGGTAAAAATGAAAATATACACTTTGACTACTGTTTTTGATAGGGTTATGGTCTTTACTCTTGGCTACAATTTTTTTTTTTTAAACATTGACCTCTTAACATCCAAGGGCCCACATGTGGACGATTCTTTGTCGATCTCTAGTGGCTCGGGTGTGCATTTCTTTTAATACAATATATAGATAGAATTAAAGCCCTGTTTGTTGCCTGTCGATTGCCCTTTCAGGTGACGAAATCCGTTCAGCGGTTCTCGAGTTACATGCCGATATGTGAGGCGTGCCCCAAAGTACGCAAAAGTACACATTACCACACCCGACTCCCGGGGCTCTAGCTCCGTCAATCATTTGGCGATCTCGAGAATCGTTACACAGGGTTGTAGCCAATGAGTGTGGATTTCCAATGATACCCCATGATATGATAATTGGGGATCTAATACGGTCTCTATTGATCGATTTATGATAAAGAAAAGAAAAGTCCCCTATAGGGGGACCTTAAGGCTTAACAGGTTAAGTATGATTTCTGGGTACTTTTTACACCCCTGCGTAGGGTCCACTTGTGTGGGCGGTGCCGTGCACCTGCATTATTTTGTATGTTCCACCAGTGCGGCATTAATAAAGTGTGTGTATACGTTCTGCCATTTTGGCGCTGTTTAATTGTGTGTGTATACATTCTCAGTGAGGCTCTGGTAACTGTGTGTACGTGTCGCCATTTCCCTGCACTGGTGATTGGCTGCTGGCAAGTGGAAGTGTTGATTAGGAGATTTCCTGCCAACTAATCCCACTCTTCTTTAATTTAAAATGTATTTACTTCTGTTACACCTACATCTGTTGTATTACTGTGTGGGAAACTACAAAACCTAGCCCAGGTTTGATTTACTCAGAGTAGCCTAAGAAGATTAGGTTATCAAATCACATTATCCCAAGAATACATTATGAGCCAGTAGCAAGGGAGTGAAAACAATGAGATCCCATGGATTTGATTTCTTAAATTAGTAGCGGTTATCTTTTGGGACGGTCAAGTAAACATGCTGGATTTGCCGACATAGTGTAAAGATATTATGTGTGTGAGACCAAGGTTCCTCATTAATTTTAAATGGGACATGGCCTGCGCAATACATCGCAGTCGATAAGTAGTATAGGATTCACTCATAAACACAATCACCAAGGCAACAAGATACTGTAAGATAGTATCAGTATCCATTTGGGAGATCTCAGACAGGGAGGCAAAAATCCAAGCACCTGCAATAATTTCATATAATAAATAACTACTGCAAATGCCATGAACTATGATTAAACATACCAGCAAGTTATATTGGTGTGTAGATGTCTGGTGAAACAGTCCCTCAGGAGATGAGATGGGGAAAAAAACGTGACCCAGACCGTGTGGCCTGCAAACAAATCATGGGTGGCCTGACTGTTGACGCTGGTCAATAGAATTAAAGACTCTTTTGAGTCTACAGTTGACAAACTTCATGTCTCTATCAAAGGACTGGAAAAAAAAAGACACTATTGTGTCGACAGGATGAGGTGATCGGGGGAACCGGAGGACCAGTGCAGCACTGACGAGAACGTTAGAAGACGTGGACCAACGTGACACTTTTAGAATCTCACAGCAAAAGACATAACTTAGTGTGTGATGGGCTTGGAGGAAGGCCTGCTGGAGAAGGGCGACCAAAAGGAAGTGATGGAGGAGATTCTACAGTAATGTTCTGGATCTGAAGCCCACCGACCTGATACCAGAAGTGGAGAGACAACATTACCTCTGTCCCGCCCCGGATTTGGAGCTGTAGAGCTCCAACGAAAACAAGAACATCAGGAACAAACCTCTGCTATGGCATTCTACACCCAGCAAGGCTCATTGTACTATTGAAGGAAAAAAACACATCTTCAAAAATCCAGAGGAAGCGGTTAAAGAACTGAAAAAACACCTTCCAAATATCTTTTGCCAGGCACTCCAGATTTTGATTTAGATTTTTCAACACTTCTGGACAATTTAAGTTTGATGAAAAGGAACAGTTATGTGATGGCAGATTCAGCATGTGAAAGATGCAATTAATTATATTTTCATTGTTTCTGTTCAACCGTTCCATTTTGTTTGTTTCTTTTCTGTGGGCTGGCTTTGGTTTAATAACGTTTAAGCACCGTCCTAGACTAACTGCCAGTGTGATAAAAATGGGTGGCCCATAATGCTAACCCCAGTCAGTGTTGCCAGATGGGAGATGTTAAACTATTGTCCCAGAGGCCCTGAATTATTGTTTTCTGGGGTGGATTGTTGATTGCAAGTCATATCCAGTGGAATGGATAGGCGTGCAGAGGGTTTGATTGATTGATTGAAAATGTTATTAACAGATTGCAGAATGGGTATAATACAGTACAGCTTAAGGGGATGCAGACCAGAGAAAGACTTTCGTCTTGTTTACATCAGGGTCCCCCAGGGCAAAGTTGTCGTTCAGACGCGATGGTTGTCCTACATCTGGCAACACTGGTCCCAATGTCCCGGCCAAGCTCAGAATCTAATGACCCACCTTTACCTAAAAGGTCTGAAAATGGCAGATAACCGCACCCATTCGTGTTTGTTCACGGATAAGGGATGGATGTAAGGGATGGTGTAACCCTCTATTCCCACTCCTTGGTACATATATAAATGGTATGCGATCAGGCAAGGATCTTACACTAATGAATTGATTGATTGATTGATTGATTGAAAACTTTATTAACAGATTGCAGAATGGGTACAATACAGTACAGCTCAATACACACAATTGTTAAGGGGATGCAGACCAGAGAAAGACTTTCGTCTTGTTTACATCAGGGTCCCCCATTTTCAATTCATCAGGACATATATGACATACATGACATACAGATATACAGTACTGCTACATCTATACATTTATGACATACCAGATTTGCAAATACAGTACTGTTTGTGATACAAAAAGAGTCCAGAAAAGAGTATATACATTTGACGTAAAAACTGTACATTGGGGGAGGTTGGGTGGGGGCTGTACATTGGAGGTGGTTCGGTGGGTGGGGTGGGGCGGGGGGTTAGGCAGGAGGGGTGGGGGGGGGGGGAACACTACAACTGTACAAGCAAAACTGTACATTGGAATATTGACAACCATACTTGGTCATTTACTGTACATTGGAGGGGGTTGGGTTAGGACATTTACATGGGCCAGTTTCGAATTGCAGTCTCCCGTAGGTGTTCTTTGAGAGTGTTTTTGAAAGTGGGTAGTGATTCACATTCCTTTACAGCTTTGGGTAGGGCGTTCCACATTGATGTGGCATAATTGCGAAACGTGTTTAGTCCCTTGTTTGAGCCGAATCTGGGTTTAACATGATTTGTGGAGCTCCCTCTGGTGTTGTGATTGTGGTATTCACTGACCTTTGGGAAGTATTTTGACATGTACATGGGTACCTTGGTCGTGTAGTGTATCTTGTAGACCAGGCCCATTGCAAGTTGCTGTACTCTGTCGTCTACTCTAAGCCATCCTAGGTTGTCAAAGTGGGCAGGGGTGAGGTGGGTTCTAGGAGTAAGGTCAAGCAGTAGTCTGACCAGTTTGTTTTGAGATGCTTGTAATTTAGTTTTTAGCGCCTTTGAGGTGCTTTGGTACTATGAGGTGCAAGCATAGTCGTAGTACCCTTGTATGAGTGCTCCTGCCAGAGTCTTCAGGGTGTTCTTGTTTACCAGAGAGGAGATCCGGTACAAGAATCGAGTTTGTTGGTTGACTTTTTTTATTACATTGGATGCCATTTTGTCACAGGAAAGAATAGCCTCTAGGATGGAGCCCAGGTAGGTAATTTCATCTTTCCTTGTGACAATATTGTCACCCACTGTAACTGAGAAGCCGTCGGTCTTGCTGAGTTTGTTATTTGAACCGAAGAGAATGGATTCTGTTTTGCCCATGTGTAATGATAGTTTGTTATCAGCGAGCCATATGCAGATTTTGCCTAGTTCCGAGCTGAGGGTTTTTTCAACCTGTAACTTGTTCTTGTCAGAGACCAGCAGGGCTGAGTCGTCTGCGAACAAGAACAAGTTGCAGTCACAAGCTGACAACATGTAATTTGCATAAATTAGGAACAGTAGCGGTCCTAGTATGCTTCCTTGTGGAACACCACAGCTCACTGTGAGGGGGGGGGGATAGGGTACCATTTACCTCCACCATCTGTTCTCTCCCCTCCAGGTAGGATTGCATCCATCTCACTGATAGTCTAGACTATCAAAACCCATTGCTTTTAGCTTGTCAATCAGAATGGAGTGATTGACAGTGTCAAAGGCTTTTTGTAGGTCCAGCATGACCATGCCGCAGTATTTGCCCGCGTCCACCTCTTGTTTAATGTGGTCGTTCAAATAGAGAAGGCATGTGTCAGTGGAGTGGGATGTTCTGAAGCCAGATTGGAATTCGTAGATTCGATTTTTTTCCGCTAGGCACTTTTCAATCTGTTCATAGACAATCTTTTCCATGACTTTCGAGATGGAGGTGAGAATAGAAACAGGGCGGTAGTTGCCTGGGTCTAATTTACTGCCCTTTTTGTGCAGAGGGGTCACTCTCGCAATTTTGATGATATTTTATTAACATTATGTAACCCAACTCACCCAATACCACACTTGTTAAAGCTTATAAAAGCATTTGGTCAGCTTTGTGGATACAAAATCAATTGTAGTAAAAGTGAGGCTATCCCTCTTAGACTTACTATCGATGGTGTGTGCAGCCACAACCCTTACAGACTATGATAATGGCCTTGGTGCCCCATGTTGGACATTAGAGAATTCATGAATAACCGGACTCAGAAGTATGTATACACGTGCAGCATGATTGTGAGCAGGATGTAAGGTATATAATGAAACTGCCTGGTGTGATGATGTTGGCCGTGGTAGATTAGTGGTGGCTGGGGAACTACCTCGGCACCATCATCCCCAATCTTCCTCCCGGGGGGCCCTGGTGGTGTGCTGTGGCAGGGCCCGCTGGGTGCTCTGTGTCCCCATGGGAGGCCTGGTGGTGTGCTGTGGCAGGGCCCGCTGGGTGCTCTATGTCAAATGTCATTGTCTTTTTTCCCTCTCTGTAAAAAAAATTTAAATAAAAGAATTTCACGCTCAAAGCATTCCCTCGTTGTTTCCATTGCTCTGGAATCTCTATCAGGCTAAAACAGAGCATTTAATTCATTACCCTTGCTACACTTGACTGCCAAACATTGTGACAAACATTGTTTGTTATGCACAAGGCCTTCAAACATTAACAATTAGGAACTAGGTATGCCAATGTTGGCCCACTGTGGTTTTGGTGCAGGCTGATCAACATACAGTTTGCAGGGTTTGACTGCCATTACAGAGAGCATTCTGGAGCTTTCTACAGCACAATTACATTATGCCAAACACAAAATATTATTTGCTGGTTAAGGCTACTAGAGAATTTTTTTGTATTGCTTTTATTATAGATTCATCCACCTCCACTGGCTCCCCATCAAATCCTGCATCACCTACAAAACCCTCCTGCTCACTTACACATCCCTCCATGCTCTGGCACCTCAGTACCACACTGACCTCCCCCACCCCCTCACTAAGTCACGGGCCCTGCGATCCTCAGACACTGCTCAGCTCTCCATTCCCCGAACCAGACTGCGGACCTTTGGGGACAGAGCTTTCAGCGTGGCAGCTCCCACCATCTGGAACTCCCTCCCCACAGAACTCCGCAACGCCCCAACTCTGGACTCCTTCAAAAAACTCCTCAAAACCCACCTCTTCAACTTGGCCTTTGACCCCTAATTTCCTACTTTGAATGTACAGTCCCCCCCCCCCACCCGCCTACCCAACTGAGCTGTACTGTATTGTACCCATTCTGCAATCTGTTAATAAAATGTTCAATCAATCAATCAATCAGTGTCTGTCCACCATGTTTGCTATTTTAGTTTTTTCCCCCTATGTAAACCTTGGGTTTTATGAAAGGCGCTATATAAAACGAAGTTATTATTATTATTAACTGTCTTTTTATGTCCGTGGTAGGCGGAGCCTAACCAAGGACATTAGAATTTTTGGTAGCATCTGTGTGTGCGTGAGTGTGTGTGAATCCGCACAATATCTCCCAAACTATAGGGCCGATCAGCCTGTGCTTTGACACAGAACGTTACAGAGGCACAAGGAATATGAATATGTTTCACATCAGGCAATGGGTATTAAGTAAGTATTTTGGGGGAATTAATTTCCAGCATTGACTTTCAAACGGTTACCGGTCGCGGCTCACGGCGCCGTGATGAAGTGACGTCATCAGTTTGTGCCGCTCTGTATCGAAAACTTAGTCCATTTCCGGTTTTTTTTTCGGCGTGGCATTATGACGTGGCCTTGAAACTACACGCTACTTTTTATTTTGTGTTGATAAACCAATAAATGACTCAACCAGGATCATTTCAATTCGATGCTAAATAAACGTTTACGCACGCGTAAAATGTGCCAGATTTAATTTGACATGCGTTACATTTTTATCAATATCTTGGCCATTTTTTGTGCTAGAATGAAACGGAACAGATTGGGAGGAAGTGACGAAGGAGGCGGAAGTTACTGCCAGAAAAAAAGAGTAGAACAAGCCTGCACAATTCGTCCACTAGATCATTTCTGTCGGACAGTTAGTAGTTAGTAGTTCGACTTTTATAACAGTAGTAGTAGCAGTAGTAGTAGCAGTACTAGCAGTAATAGTAGTGGTAGTAGTAGTAGTAGTAGTAGCAGTAGTAGTAGTTGTAGTAGCAGTAGTAGTAGTATTAGTAGACGTTTTAGTAGTAGTAGTTTGAGCTATCCAGGTGCTAACGTTGACGATCCAGTGAGGAGGAGCAAGGAGCAGAAGGAGCAGAAGCCCTGCCTTCAACCAGTTCAGTGAGACATGGAAGGAGGGCTAACCAAGACAGGTGAGAGACTTATTATTATTATTATTATTATTATTATTATTATTATTATTATTATTATTATTATTATTATTATTATTATTATTATTATTATTATTATTATTATTATTATTATTATTATTATTATTATTATTATTATTATTATTATTATTATTATTATTATTATTATTATTATTGTTGTGAAGGGCCAGATTAAACCGAATATATATATTTATTTATATATATATATTTAATTGTATTTGTATATTCTCTAATATTCCCTGATATCCCTTGTATATTCCTTGTACAATATGCATTGAATATCCATTCTAGCCTACTGAACATCCCATAATAGTCTCCATTCTACTATTGGTCGAGACCTTGGTGCCAGGCTGCCATACCCCTCAGACCCAGTTCAAACGTACCGCTCCACATGTACGAACAAGTCCTAGTTCCGCGTAGGAATTTGGCTACCGCACCACTAATGGGACTATTTGTTCATAGTGCGTATATATACTGCGCTACTAAAGTAGGACTTTCTTTTCAGTCCAGTTTCTTACCCTCCAATAGAGTCACAGACGTAAAGCCTCCCCGCGATGCCACGTGTGGGAGTAAGGCCAAGTTCGCCTACCATCGGTATTGAGACATCGTGTATATTAATATTTGAATAGTCATATTTGGCACTATATCGTCGAGTTGGACGTAGTCTATTAAGCTAATAATAGTCTGTTAATATATAGTGCTTCGTGCGGTGAGAATACTACCGTAGTCAGTACCCCATCGTTTCGGGCAGAGAACTGGCTGCTTACCCAGGGTGGTTGACCCTATGTGAAGCTGCACCCGAGGAGCCCCAGAGCCGACGAGCGAGTGGACCTGTATACCGGATTATTCTACCGACGACAGCCCGCCTTCCCAGGCACGGATTATGCTTTGGATACTTTGATTATTCTATGGATAAAGACCCCCGACACTACCGTGTGTTGGAACCCCCCCCCTGGAGAGGACACAAGGTGAGGAGACGCTCTGCAAGACGAGGTCTCTCCACATCTCTCCCCCGTGGACCGGAGAGAGCCGGCCCACAAAGAGTCCACCTGCTTTCATCTGTGGTCCAAGGATCGCCGGCGCATTGAACGGCACTACAGTGGGTTCTCCTGGGATACCCTTGGCTGGACGAGGCAGCTGGATTCTACCCCCCCCCCCCTCCTACTCCTGTCGGCTTACAATCGACCGGATTAACCCCCTCTAGTGTATCCAGCCTATAATCATTAAAGTATCATTGCTGTTATTCCTTAACTATTCCAGGTCGTATATTTACCACCTGCGCCTTCAGAGATTGGACATTATCTATTGATATACCGACGAATACTCCTTGCCATAAAAGTGCATACTATTTCAATTCATAAATGTAATTAAGTGATTAAGTGTTTAGTCTACACACCATCGCTGTGTAGGCAATAAAGACTTGTTTCTAATTCGTACATTTGTGTTGGATCCGTTTCATCTACGTGAGAGTGTTCATGATAATATATTTATGCCGTGTACTGGGTGGCCGAATATTAAGTACAAAGGTAGTGGTAGTAAGTATCATATCTAGTAATACAGTCAGGGAATTGTACCCCTCAGTTACAATTGGTCCTTCGAGCCGGATGGTAATTAGTGTAATATTAATATAGTGTTATTAATATTGAAATGGCCTATGATGAACACTCCACGAAACGATCCTCCTAACCAACGCCCGCAGCGCGAACGACGGCTCCCTCAGTACTTAGAGGCTTACGCTGTCAGTCAACAACCTAGTCTTCTACTAACAGTAAACGCGGTAAAACTAGAAAGTAAAAGTATGTCTAACCCCAACGCCCAGACTACCCCGACCATAGAGGCCCCTACGGGCTCTAATGTAACTGACCAAGTTCACGGTGGGGACCAGTGGGAACCAGACATGACTTCACACCCCGCCAGTACTGAAGAAGTAGTCCCCGATGAGTCCCGGGAGGAATACAACGCTACCGAGAGAGAACTCGGCACGGAAGAAGACGGGGAGAGCACCGTGGAGATAGAGCTCCAAGGCTCCGCAAGGAGTACCCCGAGGGAAGGCTCCCCTATACAACCGCCTTCTCCCAGCGAGGCAGAGAGGACCCTACAGCAGGCATTCCTCGTCAGCCTGAAAGCCTCTACTGAACGCGATAGACTCCAGGGTGAACGCGATCGATTGCAGATACAGCAACGGAGCGAAGAAGAGCACATACGCCTGGAAATAAGACGCATTCAGATGGAAGAGAATGTGGCCCGAGACCGAGCAGACAGCCAGCGAGCAGCTGCTGGTGCTCTACGGGACGCAGAGCGCGACAGACAGCAAGCGCAACTAATAGAACAGCTGATCAGACGGACAACACCCTCTCCCTCCGCCAGAGGCTCCAGGAACTCGTCTAGACACACCTCCAGGGCGGCATCCCCTAGCCGAGTAAACAACCCTGAACTTGACCAACAGACGAGGTCTATACCCCCCACAGACCACCTCCCCCCACCGGTCCAAGCGAGACCTAGCAACCGGGAAGGAGCAGCATATCCTGTGGAGAGGCTAAACCAGAGACTACAAGCACTGGATGACCTAACTGAAGACGAAGAGGAAGAGGAGGAGAACCGCGCCCGAAGACAGCACAGTACTCTACCGGACCAGGAGGTCCGGTACAGCCCAGGCTATACTCCCGCGGAGCTGCGCTACAGACCCCCGACTCTATACACGGGTGAGCACGACGCACGACCCGCACCGAGGAACAGCACCTGGACAAGCGGGCCATGGTACACTGCCGGTACCAGCCCATACCAAGGAGCGGGAGGAGACTCGCCTAGGAGGCCTCTCCCCCAACGCTCGCCGATGTATCCACAGTCAGCGTCATACATTGGCACGCCTATGGTACCCGACTTCACCCAAGAGAACCGGGCCCAGTATACAGAACTCCGCATGTGTCTGGAGACCATGTTGGTGGATGTATTGGATGAACGCCACAAATACGCCATCCTACTGCAACACTTAAAGGTGCCCCGCGCACATAATATAGCGCTCGCCTACGCGACTTCCACCACCCCATACACAGCAGCGCATTGGACCAGAGGTATGGGCGCATATGGGATTACGTGATCCAGGAGATCCGACACATCGACCGCTTACCCCCAGCAATAGACAATCGAGCACTGGACGACCTGTCCATCAGAGTGCAGTCCCTGGTAGGGATGTTGGGAGCGCAAAGAGAGAAGGGGAAGTATGAACTTTACGCCAACTCAAATGTGGAAAGGATCCTGGAGAAGCTGCCGCCCGCTCGTCAGGAGCGCTTTAGGCGGCAGAGGGACCACAGAGACCCGAATGGCCCCGAACCGAACCTCCTCGATCTAGCAGACTTCCTGGCGAGAGAAGTCAGCAGCCTACGGCTAGATACATTCGGACGGAGCACCCCTGGCTCCAGAGAAGGAACCAGACGACTAAATGATGGAAGAAGATCGGTGACTGTGATGCACCAATCGGAGTCAGTACCGAGCAGCAGGAGCCACAGTACCCCCTCCAGAACGGAGAAGTGGAAGATAGTGTGCCCCTACTGTGAGAAAGAACACTGGCTAGCGCAATGTGACTCCTTCCCCAAGCTGAACGCGGAGGAAGCAGGTCAATGGATAAAGTCCAACAAGCGCTGTTTTCGCTGTGCGCGCTCACACATGGCAGCCGAATGCCGCTTAAAGAAAAGGTGCACCAAGTGCGATGGAGCCCATCTGGACATACTTCACGACAGTAACAGACGGCGCCCTTCACCTGCACCATCCAGCCGCAAAGCGAGCGTCATGTACATCGATCCCGCCAGCAGCAGTGGAGCCCGAGTACTCCTAAAAGTAGTGCGTGTGACACTAAGCTACCAGAATAAAGTCCTGGACACTTACGCCGTCCTCGATGACGGGTCAGAGAAGACCCTGCTGCTCGCCTCCGCTGCGGCCCAGCTAGGGCTGCGGGGAAGCGAAACCCAAATGACAATTCGGACAATAAGACGAGATTTGAAGACGATAAAGGGCGAGAATGTCTCATTCTCTATCGCAGCAAGCGGCCAGCCTGAGCGACGGTACCAGATTGCAGACGCTTTCACCAGCCAAGAAATAGGACTGTCGCGGTACACATACCCCGTCGCCAAGCTGATGGAGAAATATGCACATCTGCGCAAGTTACCGATCCCGCTCATAGACAATGCTATGCCGACCCTGTTGATAGGCTCCGACCATGCAGACCTCATTGTCCCGATAGACCGGGTTCATACCGGACCCCGAGGCTGTCCTGCAGCAGTCGAGACCCGTTTGGGATGGACTCTCCAAGGCCCGCTCGCCAAATCTCTCAACCGAAGTACAGCCACTAGATGTCTCCACTCCCGAGTCACAGAGGGAGAAACCGCACTCCTGCAACACGTAGAGCGGCTATGGAGCTTGGAACAAATGCCCTTTAAGAATGGAAAGAAAGACATTCGCTCTAAAGATGACATTTACGCCATTCACCTCCTCGAGACAGGGACCAAGAGAGTCCCGGTCAACGGCGTGTTGAGATACGCCACGCCACTCCTGCGGCGAGAAGGAATGCCTACTTTCCACGCCAAGACAGACGCCATAGAACGGTACCTGCTGAACACGGAGCGGCGCTTAGCCAAGAACCCCGCCCAAGAGAGTGTATACCGCGCTGAGATTGAGAAGCTCATCACAGCGGGACACGTCACAAAGATGGACATTAAAGAGGCTGACCAGACCACTGAATCGTGGTACGTGCCCCACCACAAGGTCCATCACAACGGTAAAGACCGCATAGTATTTAACTGCAGCTACCAGATCGGATCCCAAAATCTGAATAAAGAGTTACTGCCCGGTCCCACACTCGGCCCCTCCCTACTCGACGTTCTACTCCGCTTCCGCCAGGAAAAGGTGGCCATCAGCGGGGACATTAAAGGAATGTTCCTGCAGGTGAGATTAGTAGAGGCGGACAAGCCCCTGTTACGGTTCCTATGGAGAGAGAAGCCAGGAGATGAGCACCCAGCCATCTACCAATGGGAAGTCCTCCCCTTCGGAACGACGTGCAGCCCCTGCTGTGCGACATTTGCACTACAGAAACATGTAGCAGAGGACCCAGCAGCGGACGAAGAGGTCCGACACAGCGTAAAGAACAGCTTCTACGTAGACAACTGTCTACAAAGCCTTTCAACCCAGGAAGAAGCCGAGGCTCTCCTGATTAAACTCCGTGCCTCATTGATCAAAGGCGGCTTTGATCTCAGGCAGTGGGCCAGCAGCGATCCGCAAGTACTGCGCAGCCTCTCCTCCGAGGACAAGGCAGCCAGCAGCGAGACCTGGATGGCTACAATCCCGGGAGAAGCCCAGGAGATGACCCTGGGATTGGTGTGGCGATTCAAAACAGATTCGCTTCACTACAGACACAAGCCCCTGACTACGGAGCAGGGAAGGCCGGCGGCGGCGCCGACCACCAGACGGAGTGTGTACACAACACTCGCCCGACAATATGACCCGCTAGGATGTATTCTACCGTACACCACCAGGGCAAAAATGATTGTACGAGCATTGTGGGACAAGGACCAGGGCTGGGACGACCCCATTCCCGCACACCTTGCATCCACCTGGAGAGAGTGGGAGATGGAGCTCCACTCACTCCCAGGCGTTAATATGCGCCGAAGCTACTTCCCACCCACGGTGAGGCCAGAGACATGTAAAATGGACTTGCACGTCTTCAGTGACGCCTCAGAGGTCGCATACGGATCAGTAGCCTACTTGCGGGCCCAAGACCAAGGGGGAGAGATCTACACAGCATTTGTCCTCGCCCGCTCGAGAGTAGCCCCACGCAAGCAACAATCTATCCCACGTCTAGAGCTCTGCGCAGCCCTCGCAGGAGCGCATCTAGCCACGCTCATCCAACGTGAGCTCACCATACCGGTGTCTAGAACAATCCTGTGGTCAGATTCCACGACGGTACTCGCCTGGATCAAATCGGACTCATGCAAGTACAAAGTCTTCGTGGGAGTCAGAGTCACCGAGATTCAAGACTTAACCGAAGAGTTAACCGGAGAAACAGAGTGGCGCTACGTTGATACAAAACAGAACCCAGCTGACGTCATCACCCGGGGGATGCCCCTGGATGACCTCACCCGTCGCAATGTCTACAGTGACGGCCCTGCATTCCTAAGACTCCCGGAAGGACAGTGGCCCATGCCTATCCCGAGGGAAGCCAGTCCAGAGGAGGTGGAAATTAAGAAGTCTGTGTTCTGTGGATTGAGCACCGTAGCCTCCACCGACCCTAACATAAACGATTGCACGTCCATAGAGAGTGCACAACAAAGAACATTCCTGCGGTACCACCCGGAGTGCAAGTCCCCCGCTGATATGTCAGCAGCTAACTACGAGGAAGCAGAATTGCTTCTACTGCAGCGAGCCCAGAGAGACTCGTTCCCCGATGAATTGGCCTGTCTACAGGGAGGAAAGCCCGTCCCATCCGACAGCAGATTAATTCATCTGGCCCCCGAGAGCGACGCTCACACCCTCATCAGAGTGGGTGGTCGCCTACGCAGAGCCCCCAATCTACCGGATGACATTAAATACCCGATCGTATTGAACAGCCGACACAAGGTCACAGAGCTGATTATAAAGAAATACGATGAGGATGTACATCACGCAGGAGCAGAAAGAGTCTTCGCGGAAATCAGACGTCGTTACTGGATCCTACAAGGAAGAGAGGCGGTACGACGCTTCCAACGAACATGTCTAGACTGCCGCAAGTGGCGCGCGCAGCCCAGCATACCAAGGATGGCTGACCTTCCTCCATGTCGCCTCCGAATCGGTGACAAGCCATTCCACTCAACGGGTATGGACTGCTTTGGCCCGCTGCACATAAAGAAAGGAAGAGGAACCGAGAAGCGGTGGGGTATTGTATTCAAATGCATGACCACCAGAGCGATACACATCGAGCTTCTCCCGACCATGAGCGCAGACTCATTCCTTATGGCCTTCCGTAGATTCATATCACGGAAAGGAAGACCGTCTACCCTATTGTCCGATCATGGGACAAACTTTAAAGGCGGCGAAAGAGAGCTGAGAGAGAGCTTCCAAGCTATGGGCCCAGAACTTAAGACCCACCTCGCTCCAGCACAGGTTGATTTCCAATTCAACCCCCCAAACGCACCCCACTTCGGTGGCACTTGTGAACGAGAAGTGCGCTCCATAAAGACAGCCCTGTACGCAGTACTTGGGGCCCAGACTGTGGCGGAAGAAGTCCTAATGACAGTCCTCACGGAGATTGAGGGAGTACTTAACTCGAAGCCCCTCGGATATGTCTCCAGTGATGTGGCGGATATCGACCCAGTTACCCCCAACACACTCCTGATGGGGCGGCTAGATCCCACATTATCCCAGACAATGTACCGGCCTGAAGAAGCGAACGGCCGACGAATGTGGAGGTACAGCCAAGTATTAGCCGACAAGTTTTGGAACAGTTTCCTACTGCACTACCTACCGTCTCTACAGACCCGCCAGAAGTGGGTAAAGGAGAGAGACAATTTGACAGAAGGAACAGTCGTCATGATTATTGATCAATCACTGCCCAGAGCTGTGTGGCCGGCCGGCCGCGTAAGCAAAGTGATCACCGGTGCCGACGGCAAGGTCCGAGCAGCTGAAGTGCTCGTCCAGGGTCGCACTTACACCCGTCCCGTGGCAAGGCTCATAGAACTGCCTCGACTCCCAGACACAATCGATGATGACCATGACCCTACAACCCTATGACTTTGTGAAGTTGACTGACCCCTACAGCAAACCCTTATGTGTAAATAGACAACGCGATTAATCTGTCTCCGTTTAACTGATTAGGTCTGGGACCTATTCAGGGGGTGGCTGTTGTGAAGGGCCAGATTAAACCGAATATATATATTTATTTATATATATATATTTAATTGTATTTGTATATTCTCCAATATTCCCTGATATCCCTTGTATATTCCTTGTACAATATGCATTGAATATCCATTCTAGCCTACTGAACATCCCATAATAGTCTCCATTCTACTATTGGTCGAGACCTTGGTGCCAGGCTGCCATACCCCTCAGACCCAGTTCAAACGTACCGCTCGACATGTACGAACAAGTCCTAGTTCCGCGTAGGAATTTGGCTACCGCACCACTAATGGGACTATTTGTTCATAGTGCGTATATATACTGCGCTACTAAAGTAGGACTTTCTTTTCAGTCCAGTTTCTTACCCTCCAATAGAGTCACAGACGTAAAGCCTCCCCGCGATGCCACGTGTGGGAGTAAGGCCAAGTTCGCCTACCATCGGTATTGAGACATCGTGTATATTAATATTTGAATAGTCATATTTGGCACTATATCGTCGAGTTGGACGTAGTCTATTAAGCTAATAATAGTCTGTTAATATATAGTGCTTCGTGCGGTGAGAATACTACCGTAGTCAGTACCCCATCGTTTCGGGCAGAGAACTGGCTGCTTACCCAGGGTGGTTGACCCTATGTGAAGCTGCACCCGAGGAGCCCCAGAGCCGACGAGCGAGTGGACCTGTATACCGGATTATTCTACCGATGACAGCCCGCCTTCCCAGGCACGGATTATGCTTTGGATACTTTGATTATTCTATGGATAAAGACCCCCGACACTACCGTGTGTTGGAACCCCCCCCCTGGAGAGGACACAAGGTGAGGAGACGCTCTGCAAGACGAGGTCTCTCCACATCTCTCCCCCGTGGACCGGAGAGAGCCGGCCCACAAAGAGTCCACCTGCTTTCATCTGTGGTCCAAGGATCGCCGGCGCATTGAACGGCACTACAGTGGGTTCTCCTGGGATACCCTTGGCCGGACGAGGCAGCTGGATTCTACCCCCCCCCCCCTCCTACTCCTGTCGGCTTACAATCGACCGGATTAACCCCCTCTAGTGTATCCAGCCTATAATCATTAAAGTATCATTGCTGTTATTCCTTAACTATTCCAGGTCGTATATTTACCACCTGCGCCTTCAGAGATTGGACATTATCTATTGATATACCGACGAATACTCCTTGCCATAAAAGTGCATACTATTTCAATTCATAAATGTAATTAAGTGATTAAGTGTTTAGTCTACACACCATCGCTGTGTAGGCAATAAAGACTTGTTTCTAATTCGTACATTTGTGTTGGATCCGTTTCATCTACGTGAGAGTGTTCATGATAATATATTTATGCCGTGTACTGGGTGGCCGAATATTAAGTACAAAGGTAGTGGTAGTAAGTATCATATCTAGTAATACAGTCAGGGAATTGTACCCCTCAGTTACAATTATTATTATTATTATTATTATTATTATTATTATTATTATTATTATTATTATTATTATTATTATTATTATTATTATTATTATTATTATTATTATTATTATTATTATTATTATTATTATTAGTGCTTTTGTTTTAGTTATTACTCTGTTCATAAAAGTTGAAAATAATGTATTTTTACATGTCATTGTCTACAGCAATGATTTGCCTGGGACATCTAGGGGGGCAGGGCGTGCCCAAGCCAACCCTAACCCTAACCCTTATTACTAGGTTTGCAGACTTTGTACGCAATATATACAGAATGGAATATTGAGTGTATATACAGTGTGTGTGTGTGTTGTATGAGCAGTGTCTTATATGTACAATGTGTGTGCCATTTATGTGCAGACATGATGAGCAGCCTGCTCCAGTCCGACACAGGACAACCCAGGCCAGGCCAAGACGTCCAGCCCAGGCAGGAGATCAGGCAGGAGATCAGGCAGGAGATCAGGCAGGAGATCAGACGCCCTGGAAGACCGACAGTGATCCTGATCCAGCCCCTCAGCCCCTCCGGTTCATGCCGTGCAGACCCCCAGGACCGCAGCTAGACCCCCATGCCACGTATACACAGGTAACACCTGTCAAAAGGCGTTACAGTTTGACAGGTGCAATATTTTTTTTGGATACGCCTCAGGCATCCTGCACTCTATATGACTGCACTCTAGTCATATGTGTACTGTATATATGTATATTGAATATCCCACAATTTAATTATTTAGTAATCTTTTACTTTTTTACTGTAAAACATTTTTTATTAACTTTTTTTTGTTACTGACTTTTTGTTTAAAAAAAAGCATGCTGGTGATCATTTCCAGTTGAGAATCAAAATTTCGTCTGTTTATTACCTGTGTATGGAGAAAATAATGCTTTGTAAATTGAATTCTGATCTGTTCTCTTTTGTTTATGTAAATATGCTACCTGAGGGTGCATTTCCACTGTTTTATATCCTTGATTTGATATGTTTGCATTGGTTCATACTAAAAATAACACATTTTCTCAATCCGATTTTGTGTTTTGTGTTGTACATTATGCAGTATACAGTATATACAGTATTATACAATATGAAAACTAACTGTCAGGTCATATATGTGAGGCTGTGCTGAAAAAAAAGATACCAAACATACCATGGTAAAACATTTTAAAATGGGAATTATACAATTTAAATCAAAATTAGCCAAAACATATGAAATATCTTTGTGGTACACCATTTTACCGCCAGAGGGCGACAAATAAGGCATTCACAGGGGTCAGCACAACCAAAGTGCAATGGCCAAAAGACTCAGCCGATGAGAACTCATCAACAGCCCAATTGTTTTACCTGGCAACAGCTTGGGGCAATGATTATCATTTAAAAATTACAATATAAATTAGACATCTTGGGGGTAGGGAGTTCATTTTGTGATATGAATAGTGAGCATAGCCATTGGCTGAGCCTCACCCATCAGCACGCCTCTCGTTTTCCATAACCAGCTAGTGTTACTCAGTTGCTTTTGAGAAATTATAACATGATAACATAACATAACAGACTTCTTGTTGGGCAGTTAGAGTTTTGGTTTCAAATTGTGGACTACCTAACATAAACGCTAGCGTTTTCCATTGGAAACAACTTGTGTATGCTAAAGGAACATCAATCTCTCAATGCAAACCAAAAATGGCAAGAAAGCACATCCTGAAAAGGCCACAAGAGACGACATCAAACCTATGTGTACATGCCATATGTCCTTCATTCATTGGGGGAAAATATTTATTAGCAATTATAACATGCTGCGGACTAGTTCAGTTGTATTTTCCTGTATTTTCTTGCTTGTTTACTTGTTTAGAATATTATACATATATACATTCATATACTGTATATAAATATTATATTTGTATGTATACTCTTGGCTATTTCTGTGGAAATCCTTATGCATGAGGGAGGACATTAGCATAATTGTCTAATTCCTTTGTGTCTGAATGCTGTTGATACAGTATATCTATAATGGTCATGGGATTCCTGGGTAGCAGGGAGATGCGGTTGGGAGCAATGGGTGGGTTGTATTGGAAGTTTTGCGGGACTTCTCAAAGCTCATCAAAAGCGCCACATCACTCATCTGGTTTTATGGAAATTGTGTAGATGTAGTGGAACATCATATTAAAAGAAGAGGAATGGTCTGAACACAACAAAAATTACATTTGGCATACGTTAAAAAAAAATCTGCACTATCTTTGTAAAGAAAGACCCAGCGGCTGCATTGCTTTAAAACATCTCTATGATTGTAAGATTTCTTTCCTGGCTCAAATCTTGAATTCTACACAACCCATGTCTGTACAGCCCGTTATTTCCTTTTCAGTAGAGAAATAGAAAAAGATAAAAGTATGATTCATGAGTATACCCCATCATCTATGTTCTGGGTTGTCCTATACTGAGTGTTTTTGATGAAGAACTCTCCAGGTCATTCAGCCATCAGCAGTCATCTTCTTCCAGCAAGCTGATGTTATGAATTGTTACAGTACAGTAAAATGTCCATGCAATTTATGCGTGCAAGTCAAAGCCAAATTAACCACTTTCTTCATGTTTTCCATTACAGAAGTGGAGCTATTGAAAGGTACCCCAGGCGAGTGTTGATTAAATCAGAAGCAATGCTTTTGAAATAGAATGTTTTTGTTTTTCTGTGGGCACTACAGTTATCTCGTTAAATTAAGTATGGACTACTTTACCAGTGTTGGAACTGGAACTGAAACAGCGTTTTCAGCACTCGCAGCATCGCTCAGTGGTTGACACATGGCACTGGTACGTCACATTATTCTGTATCTAAGATATTTCTTTATTTATATCTTGAGCAATGGTGGGTCTCTGAACACTTAAAGTGTGTGCAGCAGTTTTTATGCCCATGTCAGTAAAATAGTAGTAGTGGGGCAATAGTATGGGGCATAGGAGTACCTCTACAGCAGCCTCTCCTCCTGGGTAACATCATGTACCACTGTGCTGGACGCCCCCCTGCACCCCGGATACTCCACACCAAGGGTACCGATGCAAAGCTCAATGCACAAGTAACTAGAACATTTACACAGAAAGAGCACAGATCTCCACCAGGCGGCAGTCACACACACACATGCACACACGCACGCACACAACACATTAAACAATGTTTAAAGGACACAAATATTATCAGTGCACTTGTACATTGTGGGTTATTCTGATACATTCGTGCCCAAATTGACAATGGCAACCAAAGTTACACACACACATGGATGATGAACCTGACAATCTACACACAGCTCATAGATACAGATAGCAGCGTCTTCTCCAAACACACACACACACACACACACACACACACACACACACACACACACTCTCTTAGCTGTCCATCGTGTTCGATGATGACACTTGTCAAGTGCCAGAGTTTCAAGGTGCGTGGTGTTGATGTTTGCACACTTTAGGAGGTTACTGGTATAGTCCTTAAAGCGTCTCTTTTGGCTTCCAGCAGCCCACTTTGCTCCTCTCAGTTGGCCATAGAGGACTTGGCGGGGCAGGCGGTGGTCAGGCATACGAATGGTGTGCCCTATTCAGCGAAGGCGTTGTGCTGCGTAGGCGTCCAAAGGATGATGCGGCTTTATTGATACGTGTGTCTCCGCGTCAAGGGAGGATGGATCGCTGTCTGCGGCTCATCAGGATTTGGGCTGGAGATTTGAGGCTGTCAACTGGTGTGTTCCTATACTCCAGCAGGTTGAGGTATGGATCTTTCTTGTCCTCTCTGGCCTTTGTGATGATCCGCTACACATTTTGAACTGTCTTTTTGGCCAGACTGTTGCTCTAGGGATAAAGCAGGCTTGAAGTGACATGATGGAAATGTCTAGTGAACACTGCTTTCATTTTGTGAATAACATCTGTGGTGATGTTGTGCAGGCGTTCAATTTAAAAATACCTGCTGAGGTAGTCATTTAAATGATGATGTCATTCTCAGAGTTCCAGGAGACATCCTACCCACAGCTGTAAAGGAATGTGAATCCCTACCCTCCTTCAAAACCGCTCTCAAAGAGCACCTACGGGTGGCTGCAATTAGAAACTGGCCCCGGTAAATGTCAAACCCACCCCCCCCCCCCCCTCCAATGTACAGTTTCTTCCCCTTCGGATGTATATTTATTTATGATCTCTTTTTCTTACACAGTACTGTATATTTGTATGTCTTGTATGTCATAAATGTCTTGATGAATTGAAAATGGAGGACCCTTATGTAAACAAGACGAAAGTCTTTTTCTGGTCATCATCCTCTTAGCAGTTGTTAGTATTGAGCTGTACTGTATTGTACCCATTCTGCAATCTGTAAAATAAAGTTTTCAATCAATCAATCAATCAATCAATCAATCAATCAATCAATCAATCAATCAATCAATCAATCAATCAATCAATCAATCAATTCATGTACATTTCACAATAAAGGTCCTGTCTATAGCAGTATTAAACATTACAGAAACCATCTATTACCATTCATTATAATTACCGGTATCCAAGCACACTCACACAACATACATAGAGATCAGAAAAGCCATCTTGTTTAGCCAACTAGTGAACGCTGTATATGTTTTAAAGTCAGTGGTGGCAAGTGTCCTTTTTTATGCTGCATTCTGCTGGGGAGGCAACATGGCAGACAGGAACACTAGGCGGCTGGACAAGCTGGTCAAAAAGGCTGGTTCAGTAATGGGCAGGAGCTTGGACTGAGTGGAGGTTGTGGTGGAGAGACGCACAAGGAGTAAGATGCAAGACATCATGAAGAATGACAGCCACCCTCTCCATCACACCCTGGCAGGACAAAGGAGCAGCGGACAATGTGCAATTACCTTAATTTATTTATCTATTTGACTGCTTCTACCTTTTTTTACTTTTTCAAATGTTCTAACTTTTTAACTTAAGTACTGATTTTATTGTTTGTCCACCACAGTATTTTACTCATTTGACTCTTTTATTGTGTTATTGTGGGAAAAACAGGCAATTAGAACCAAACATGTTAAGAAGGAGGTCATGATTTCTCACACATGCACAAACATATTCATGCCTCAGCCCTCATAGGTTTGGTTCAAAGAACCAATACATCCCAACCTTACACAGAATTGTTACATCTAGGCCTCGTGGCAGGCTCTTGTTTCCAAGGCAACAAGAGTTGCTGGGGAAAGTGGGTCTGTTGTGGTCTTGACAATCACCATTAGTGGTCCCACAGCTTGATAGCGAAAATGTATGTTGTTGCAGAACAAATGAACAGCTGATCTCTTATCATTTGCATAAACCAGGTCTAATCAATGTTTTTTTGGGTAAAAAATCTAGAGAAATCTAGGTAATAGAGGAACAACACCATGTTGGCTTGCAGTGGCAGGGAATTTATTTACACTTGAAATGCATATAGAAAAACATTCCAGGCAGCTAAGAGACAAAACACATCAACATTATTAACTCCCGCTGAGCAACTCTCTCGCCTGCAGTTTTGTTTCAGTTTTGTACACCGTGTACGGCGTATAGCAACAAACACCAGACAGCACTGGGAGAGTGTGTGAGGGAATGGGGGGGATGTGGTTCACGGAAGAACGTCGATAAATGATTAATTTCAGGACAATGAGATAAGACATCACCCAAGTGAGGGTATATCCCTTGGGACATTGTATCAAGATTACATGTCCATTTTGTACAGTTCACAACTTCTCAATCTCAAAGATGTTAAAATGACCACAATAGAAACAGGCCTTTTTGGTTGCTTTATTTTGTTTGTTTTCCCAACCGTTTTAATGGCTGTAATGCATATATATATACTGCACAGCAGTCATTACAGCCATTAAAACGGTTGGGAAAACAAACAAAATAAAGCAACCAAAAAGGCCTGTTGTACTGTATACAAGAGAAAATCAGGGCAGAGAGAAAATCAGGTGGGTCCAGCCTGTCCAACAACAATCATACAATGGGCTTTGAAACACATGTAGGCCTTGTGTTTGTCCGATAGGAAATCTGACCTACAGTATCAAGTTAAAAAACAGAATTGTAATATTTTTATTTAAATTGTTTTGGCAATTGTTAGTGACGTAGTACTATAGATAGACTATGGATTATTGTTTCTTTCAGGGGAGCTATAATTCACACTGTCAGTGACTGACTACTAGCATAACAATGTGAACAGGACCCCGAGAAACATCACATGTTCATTATTGATTGATTGATTGAAAATTGTATTAACAGATTGCAGAATAAGTACAATACAGTACAGCTCAATACATACAATTGTTAATTGCAGACCAGAGAAAGACTTTCGTCTTGTTTACATCAGTGGGGGGATGAATGTTCTTGGGGGGTAGCACAGGTGCACTCCTTGTGCAGTGCGGGAGGATGGTCTTGAAGCAGATGCACTCCGTTTGCAGTGCGGGAGAGCGTAGACACCGGCTGTCAGGGGTGAGAGCAGGAACTCCGTAGTCCAGCACCAGGGGTCCAGACGGGCACGCTGGAATGGAGTCCTTGGGCACAAGAGAGGGAGGTTAGAACAGGGAATAATAACCAGAGCGGGTTAGCAGGGCTTCAGGTCGAGACGTCGTACCTGGAAGGCAGTTTAACACTGCGACACCGGATGACGGGATCTGCCAGTTGATATAGGACCCGCTTGATGAGGTAATCCCTTGCAGCCACGCTGATTGATCCTCATCTGGCAGGCTCGAGCCCCGATCGTGACAGCGCCAGTATCACGGAGAATTGTCACCGGCACTTTAGGACCTCCCTGTCAATGAAACAAACCCTTTACTCCTGAAAGGTGTGTAAAGGTCATCCACTCCTTTGCCATCTAGTGGAGACAGAACAACAGGGTTACGTACAGGTGTATTTATCAACATCACTGGTATGGGTGGGTTAGACGGGCGCTTTTCTGGGTGCAAACGATAACAATTTACCATCACGTGTCCTGCACTCCCACAATTCTGGCACTTCCGGGTATCATTGCTTCCCCATGCCCCATTAAACTGACCACTACCCCCAGCACTGGAGACCGTAGGCCTAGTAGTACCCCATCTCGGCCTCCCCTCACCATCACACACAGGATAATGCTGTCTCTCAAAAGATGTCCTATGGGTCAGAACATACTCATCAGCCAGGACCGCCGCTGCCGAACAGGTCTTGACTTTCCTCTCATTTAAGTACATAGCAATATCCTCAGAGATGCCATATACCTTGAATTCCTCTAATAAGATTAAGTCCCTAATCTCCTCCACTGTGGTGACCTTTTCCGCTGCACACCACCGGTCAAAAAGCAACCGCTTTTCCCTCACAAACTCCACAAAAGACTGAGAGATTTGCTTCCTTAAATTGCGAAATCTTTGGCGGTAAGCCTCAGGGACCAATTCATAGGCCTTAAGGATAGCCTGTTTCACCAAATTATAATCCTTATTATCAGGATACATCGACGCATACACAATCTGTGCCTTACCGCGCAAAGCACTCTGCATGAGGATAGTCAATTTATCTGCTGGCCAGCTGCAACTGCTAGCTATGTCCTCAAATAATAAAAAAAAAACTATCAACATCCCTTTCCAAAAAAAACGGAACCATGCTTCTGCCTAGCCATGTCAAAACCCGGCTCCCGTTGCACATGTACAGCACCAACACCACCTACATTACGCATCGCCATCTCCCGGTCATATGCTGCCTGGGCGTGTACCTCCTGTACCACATCAGCAGTTTCCTGGGCCTCACGTTCAGCTGCTTTGGCTTCACGCTCAGCTCTGGCTGCAGCCGCTTTGTCCTCACATTCAGCTCTGGCTGCAGCTTCTTCTTCTTTCGTGTAACGTCAGAGGTCCAACTCCGTATCTTGTAGCCATGCCCTTAACTCTGGTCCCACATCAAAGAGGCTGGCTTCCGAGGGTGGTTTGTATAGGGGGCAGATGGTCAGGATGTGGTCAACAGTCTGCTCAGGGTCTCCACACTCACATGCAGCGCTGTCTGCCAGGCCCCACTTCTTTAATGATGCTTTAAAGCGACCAACCCCAGATATTAAACGGTTCAGCAGAACCCATTGCCGGCGTGGAAGATCGTCTCCTGTGGCGCCATCTCCTGGATCCCAGATGTGGTGGTGGATACGGGTTGGCCCAGCACTCTCCCACTCTCTCTTCCAGGCTGCCGCCAGCCATCCATTTCTGGATAGGTCCTCAGTGGTGGAACGGAGCATCTCTTGTGCCACCTTGTTGTAGGGGTGGCGAGACTTGAGTCTGCTCATAGGTGCTGTTGTTGTTGTGGTGTTGTGTAGGATGTGCCAGTCATGCTTCACTGCCTTCCTTGCTAGGGCGAGAGTGGCAGCCTCTCGTCGTAGGCCAGCTGGTGCGATTCCTGCAAGGACTGGCAGCAGGAAGACTGGTGTAGCCTTCAGGCATCCAGTGATGATCTGGAGGGCGTTGTTAGTAGCCGCATCAACTTTAACGTGTGGGCTTCTGCTCCAGACTGGGGCACAGTACTCTGCTGCCGAGAAGACCAGGGCTTGGGTGGATATCCGAAGGGTCTTGGCAGTGGCTCCCCAGGTTGTACCTGCGAGGCGTCGGATCAGCGCAACCCTTGATGTTGTCTTTGCCCTGACATCTTCGAGGTGTTGTTTGAAGGACAGTGTCCGATCCAGACGCACGCGAAGGTATTTAGGGGCTTGCTGGGACTCCAGACGCTTGTGGTCAGCATATACCTCCAGTTCCCTCTTGGCGTCTCTGTTGCAGAGATGGTATGCTGCTGAAACGGTCTTGCTGGTGCTGAGCTGTAGGCGCCACTTTTGTAGATAGGCTACTAGGATGTCCATGTCTTGGTTAAGACCGTCCTCGAGTCCAGTGCCTTCCATGTGGGTCTTCTTAGCATGACTCACGGTCTGCCTTGTTAATAGCTGCAATCTCACGCGCTTTCATAACCTCTTCATCTCGCCCCCGCGATTTCAGCTCACAGCTCTCCACTTCCAATGCATGTAGCTTTTCACGCGCCATGACATCTACATGTTCTACATCTCCCTCAGACTCATCTGCAGCCACACCAAAAAAACCCTGCTTATCCAGTTCCTCAATTAATTGACCTTGCAAGCTCTCCTTTCTCTGGCCTGCATCGAGGTCTATTGAAAACCTAGTAGCCACCTGCATTAACTCATCCTTCGTAAATTTTTGTACCTTCGCCATTGTTGGCTCTGCAACAAAATCATCAATGTCCAACGTCATTCTTACTATCCACAGTAAATGACAACAAGGAGATACAACAATTAACTGTGCACCACTCAAACGGTGTAGCACAAAAGGGATATACTTCAATATCCTAAACACAAGCAACTCACCCACCGTTCCTACGACCTGGGGTTCAAACTCCAATTTTCCCTGTATCCAAGTTTCTTTAATAGTTGTCATACAGAAGTACAGAATACTTTTGTACAAAATGCTTCTTACTATCCACAAAAAAGGTTAACACGTAATTAAATCACAGTGATTTAAGACACACGGCATAACTATAGCATGCAATTAAACTCACACGCAGTAGTTTAAAAGACACGGCATTTCATGTCAGCACGCAATTAAATCACACTGTATTTAAGACACACGGCATAACACATACTGTATCAAAAGGTCAAGCTCAATAATGCATACAGATCCTATACTAGAGAATCACAGCAGACACTGCTACCGGACACTAGCTACAGGCCTCTGCTGAGATGAACCACTACTAACCACACACAGATCCTATATTGTCCAATTGTCTGTCTTTGTTTGTCTGCGTCTGGTTCTTGAATTTGCATCAGATCTTTCCTTTTTTTTACTCAACTGCAAAAGGTGAGTTCTCAAAGACAGCATCCATGCTACAGCTCTTTTCAATTTGTAGAAACTTGAGTAGTGGTGTATGAGAGTGCTAGTAGGATCTTGATCCATCATCTGAATGGTATTGACTGGAACCTTCTCTCTTTTGACTTCCGGATCGTCGGCTGGTATGGGGGTGAGATCAGCAGGTAAGTTAGGCCATGTCTCTTCTTTTTCCTGTAGGAAGTCCGGTCCCTTCTTCCAGTTTTCACACTTTAAAAATGCATCGGCTGTAAGACCTCGGGACACATGGTCTGTAGGGTTGATCTTGGTGTTCACTTGGGTTCTGAATGTATCTTCATCCACATTCCTGTTCACTTTCACTGTTAGTACTGCAGCAGTAAGTTCCATTCTGGGTATTGTAACCCGTTTCAAGGGGGCGTCTCTTGCCTTTGCCATGATTACACGTTTCTTTGGGTGGCATACTCCATGGTGAGTCCTTCTTTCCTCTAGATTTAACTGCTCTTGTGGCACAGCTTCAGCGTGTCCCTTTTGAATGACACTTTCAAGAAAGTCAGTGTACTCTTTGTGAAACTCTTTCTTGAATTTCCTTTTTTGGATCATGAGATCATTCAAATGTATTATTGATATGCGATTGCTGGAAATATGGGTTGGCTGCTTATGGCTTATTGTGGGTTTGTGTAGAAGCCCACTAACCACCCATCCAAGTCTTGTCTTTACAGCGTAGGGCCCATTACCCTTGCTATTAATTACTGCCCACGGTTCCATAAACTTAGCTGCATCATTACCAATCAGGAGTCCAATATCTGCATCAATATATGGCAACTTAACCTCTTTTAGGTAGTTCCATTCTTGCACATCATCCTGAGTGGGAATTTGCCGCTTGGTTACAGGAATTTCTGTTTGAGTATAGAGTGGTGGCAGTTTTAGGAAATCATCTCCTTCAAGACTTCCAGCCCATTGATTCGGTTAATACTTATGACCTTTTCTTGTCCTAGAGTACGAAGTAGGATTCGAGTTGGTGTCGCCTTAGCATTCAGTTGCTTCCTTAAAGCTTCAGTACAGAAGGTTCCAGTGCTTCCTGGATCAAGGAAAGCGTACGTTTGAAGTACCTGATTAGAATTTGACAACTTGACTTGCACAGGAACAATTGACAATTTTTGTTGGTCACCGGCACCAATATGGATAGGCCTTTTCATGGTGACTAATGCACTGCCCACTGACATGCTATCGGAGCTTGGACTAGTTTGACTTGTATTTTTTTTAAATTCAATGTGCAACACAGTAGGATGCTTCTTTGTACATATTTTACAAGTCACACGTCTTTCACAGTCCTTACTCATGTGACCCTGAGTCACACAACCGAAACATAAACCATTTACTTTAAAGAACTCCACTTTGTCTTTGTGTATTTTCTTATCCAATTCGTTGCACAGGTCTGTGCTGTGGTTTTCTTTGCAAAAGAAACATGTTTTCTGTTGCACGGCTGCCGAGCTGCTTGTGCTCGACTGTGACTTTGGTTCTGAGGATTCGGTTACTGTGGCAAAACTGCTCTTAGTGTATGATAAAACTGGTACGTATTTCAAATGACTATTTCGGGGAGAAGGGATTGTCCTCTTGTCTTTCGGTTTTGTGTCTTGTATTTCGCCAAAGAGGGGATCAATGGCAATGTTTGCTTGCCTTTCAATGAAATTTACAAGTTGTGGGAACTTAGCTCTTCTGTGTGTACGCTCATAGTAACCATATGCTACTGTCCTCCACCTCTCTCTGTGCTTGAATGGCAGTTTTGATAAGACAGATTTCAAGTGTGTAGGATTGTTCATGTCTTGCGGCGCGCGGACTGTTGGAGGATACCTTATCGCAGCCTGTAGCCTTGTGTATGTATGTATGTGACAAATAAACCTCTTGAATCCTGTCATATATTCAATCAGTTTCAGTAACTACAGAACACATAATACTAGAGTAACTAGACAACTCACTTGTTGAGGTCCGGCCGTCTGGACGGTCTGGGCTTCCACGGCACGGTCACCGGGCGTTGTAATACTAATAATAGTCCCCACCGGAGCAGCACCAAGCAGGTGTAATTGTAACGGCGTCGCCTGTATGATTCCGCGGCCCGCCTCCTGCTGCTCTGTCAGCTTCACTGTCTTCGTGAAACCAAAATTGGTTAGGCTTACTTGTTTTCGTTTAGACATTATGCATTCCTGAGTGACCTTATTTACTGGCTGTCAAAACGATCACTGTGTCAACAAGTCACAGCCACAGGTTACAAAGTGGGTTTGATTTGTACCGTGCGTGCGTGCAGGCTGCAGCGCCGCCGCGCTCCGAATGGTAATTGCAAGAATAGCATGCATGTTGCCATATTACGTGTGAATTAGTGCGCAAATCATTAATCATACATCCAAAATAGCATACGTTTATTATTATACACGGTGATGATACAGAAAATTACAGAAAAATTTGAAATGCATGGCAAAAGTAGCATTTATTTTCAGTAATTTAGAGACCCCCAGGGGAGCTTTAGAGACCCCCAGGGGAGCTGATGTCTGATCTAGGGGAGCTATAGCGGACCGAGCTCCCCCCGTGGATCGCACCCTGCTTTTTGGGAATCCATGTGAAGGCAGCTTCTCACAATTGCCTTTGGTTCTCCATCTGTAAACTGTTCAAGAAAGAGCAGTCGATCTCTGTTGTTACTTGTCTTGCTTTCTACACAATGTTCAAATGTATTAATGAAAGAGACATAACTTAATGGATCACCTTTAAAAACAGGAATCTCTCTAGAAGGCAAGAGTGAGAACCTCTGTTCTTGAATTAACATTTCTGTGATTTCATTTTGTTTTCTCAAAATGTCCATCGTGGCTCCACCTGGTTGAACATTAACCTGAGCACCATCTTGCAAGCCAAGGTTTGGGTTAGGCTGTTGGGGTTGTTGGTGAGCAACAGGCATTCGTGACCTTGTAGGCTGCTGAGCCATTTGTTTCTGTGGCTGCCGTAATTGGCCACTAGGGGCATGTTGAGACCTTCGTCTCAGTGGTGGATGGGAAGCTGCTCCTTCAAATTCATAATTTTCATCATCATCATCATCATCATCATCATCATCATCATCATCATCATCATCATCATCATCATCATCATCATCATCATCATCATCATCATCATCATCATTATTCTCTTCAGTCTCATCATCCTCTTCATCATCCAATCCATAATTAACCTTATGGCTGTCCACTGGTAAGGATTGCATTGAGTCAAAATATTCATTGATGTGGATTAAGGGGTTAACATCAAGCCTGGTGTCTACATGTTTAGTAACATCCAGTACTTTTAACCTGGCATCAGCAGCTGCAATTTCCACTTCCAATTCAAATGCTTCCTTTTTTGCTTTGAGCTGTGCCTCCTGAAATTCAAATGCTTGTCTTTGCTTGAGATAAGCAGAACGTGTGGCTAGATTGGCTCTTTCGGCCTCTAACTGTCTTAATGCTGCGGTGCTTGAAGTGGATTTCATGCCAACTGAAATATTGCCAAATGATTTCACACTATGTGCTGGTGTCACTGCTGGTGTCACTTCTCGGGGCTTTTGTGCCATAGCTGCAGGGGCATTATTTATCCATTCTATAACCTTATCATGAAACTCACATATGATTTTGAACTTCGGCATGTACCACTGATCTTGTTCTTCTGAAGCTTCCTCTTCTGATAACAGCTGCTGTACTGATTTGTGAAGTGATTTGAAGTCATTTGTTTTAGAATTAAATTCATTGTATTCTTGTTTAACCAATTCCACATTACTGTAATCAACCATAAGTGCTTGTAACACATTTCTTTTGCTTGTGAGTTGTCCAAGTTTAGCTTTTCTTCTATTACATTGCTTCGCATAATTAGCCTCAAGTACCCGTTGTGTGGGTTTCACTTGTCTCTTTCCCTCAACCACAGGCAAATTAAAATTTGTATCAGAAGTGTGAACGGAGGTAACACTAACTTCAGTCACAATCACAGCTTCAGAATGGCCCAATTCCTCTTTATCCTGTCCAGACATCGTTAAGCAGCATTTATCCCAAATCCAAATTTATAACGGTGCACAGGGTTTATTTGATGATGACATAATATTCCTTCAAATCCACTTTAAATGCGCGATTTTCGCGTTCATTATCGCACATTGCATTATCTTCAATAGCATCACACATCCATTAGATACTTTGATCCTCCAATTCCATTTTGAAATGCGCATCTTTCGCGTTCATTTATCCAATCATATTGCACAGTCCATTGTTTTCAATAGCGTGACACATCCATTAGATCCTTTTGATTCCATTTTAAATGCGCGTTTTTCGCGTTCACTTATCCAATTATATTGCACATTCCATTGTTCTCAATAGCGTGACACATCCAATAGATCCTTTTGATCCATCAAATTCAATTAATTGTGTCCGTATCAGAGAGATTTTCAACTTGATTGTAGGCTCAATTTGCCTATCTAAGCCAGAATACGTCTTTAACGCGCTCACACCACCTTGACTTGGGCTGTCTTGTTACTCACTGTTTGATGTTGTTGATGGTTGCATCTGATGGGTTCGAACCGGTTGAGTTTTATGGAAGGAGTTGTGTAAAAGTTTCAAATAATAACGGGGCAAACAACTAAACAAAACAGGCTCCAGACTTGAACTAAAAAGGTTTCAAAACAAACAGGCGCAGCAAAAGGGTTTCAAATAAACTCATAATGATTCTAAACAAAGTCTTTCTTTCAGTCTTTCATTCATTGATCAATCTGCGCTGTGTGTGTGTAGCAAGCGAGCGGTTGAAAATCTGTTTCTCGTCTGGTGTCTCTCTACACACAGCTGGGCCATAATTAATAGAGGACCATGGTGCCATTTTTCGAGGCGACCAGTGGTGGCGCTATTTAGTCAAAAACTAGTAAATCAAATGAAATGGCTCCTACAGACATTTATCCCAAAATACTGGAACAAACGCTCTTCAGTAACACAAACAAAGTGAGGCAAAACCTCTTGTGTTACACTCAAGCAACATTCAACAAACAAATTCAAACAATTCAAACAGGTGCTCCTTACAATCTGATATGACTCACAAATAGCTTCTAAAACCTACACTGCAGTCAATGAAGGACTGCTAGGCCCACCACATGTCTAATCTAACAAAAATATCAGGTCCTAACACACTAATTATATTCTCCGGCCCCCTAACCTACCTATATTGAAAGCACTGTAGACCTAGCTTTCTTCAACCACACCTGCTACCAGCCAAAGATCATATCGACCATAAACCCGTCAAGTATATGGTACTAATCCTTTCAATGACCGCCCCAGGGTTAAGTGGTACACAGGAAGCTAACAACAGCCAGAAAACAATTAAATTACCTACCTGTGGTGTCCACTAAACTAAATATTTTAAAGCATACCAGTAGTCAAATCAAATTATAAATTAAGAGCATATTCACCTGTTTGAAGACCGGCTAGAGCCCCCATGTTACATTCAAGCCTAACATATGGCTTGTGTAGGCCTTGAATGTAAAGTGGTGGACACAGGACACTGGACAAGAGTTTATCAAAAATAACAATATTTATTTGAACAGCTATTTAAATGGACAAAAAGAGTGGGAGCTGGGTGTTCCAGACTCCAAAGTTCAATAACAAAAACGAATGCACATGGGCAAAAGAGAACAAACAGCAAAAATAGACAGGTAAGCAGTGAGAGCAGGTGAGACTCTGGAGAGCTGACATCTCTTGTGAAGTGGGAGACACTGCAGCCTGCACTCTGCTCTGCTTTGTAGGGCGTGGTGCCTCATCACCACACCTGTGTCAATTAGAAGAACGGCCATTTTAATTACATGGAAAACAAAAACAACAGGAAGAAACAGTGTGCTTTGCATAGCAATCAAGAGGACCCCCATGTGCTTAGCTTGTCCAATTAGCGTGAAATAAATCACCCTTGGTCTATTCCGACCATCTGAATGTTGTTTTGGAGCCTGCTTTGACTGCAGCTCAGACATAGGAATATAATGATAATTGTTTTGACCTATGTCTATGTTTTCCGGCAATCTCAAGGTTCCATCCCCCACTCCTACCCCACCAGACTGCTCTTAAACATTACGGCCAAGGTTGAATGAGTAATATGTCATCTATAATAAATATTAATCCCTTAATGAATGTAGTGGATATTCAGTGTATTTATTATTATTTATTATATGTAATTTCTCTTCCACAGTATGGCAAGCACTCCCATTTGAAAATGGCTCAGTAAATCCTGGTTATTGTCAATGTAAGCGACTAGCGCTGTATTTAAGACACACGGCATAACACATACTGTATCAAAAGGTCGAGCTCAATAATGCATACAGATCCTATACTAGAGAATCACAGCAGACACTGCTACCGGACACTAGCTACAGGCCTCTGCTGAGATGAACCACTACTAACCACACACAGCGGTATATCATTCCAAGACCGTTTAGAGACCACAATATTCAGAAATGTTCAAATATATAATTTTTCTGAAAAAGCCCCAAATATCATCTTTTTTCTGCATGCAGTAAATGTATGGCATTCATTTGTGATGGCTGTGAAGGGGAGACTCTCGTGGTTCCATCAAGCCCATTTCCATTAAGATATCTTGAAGTGAGAGGTGGCCATGCCCATTTCCCCCATCAAAATGTAGCTTGACTTTGGAGCAATATTTAACCCGTTCACTACCACACTACAGAAGGTTAACCTTTCACTACCACACTACAGACGGTTAACCTTTAACTACCACACTACAGACGATTAACCTTTCACTACCACACTACAGACAGTTACCTTTCACTACCACACTACAGACGGTTAACCTTTCACTACCACACTACAGACTAGGGATGTCCCGATCGCCTTTTTTTGCTCCCGATCCGATCCCGATCATGTGATTTTAAATATCTATTGATCCGATCGTTTCCAATCCGATCTTTCACATTAGTAATCAATTTTGACGCATTTTTGTCAGGCTGAATGTAATAACAAAAGCCTCCGCGCGCGCCCCTCTGTTGCCTATAGTCCGGGGCGCGAGCGCGCCAGCGCGGAGGCTTTTGTTATTACATTCAGCCTGAGAAATGTGCTTCTGCTTCATTATGAGAAATATTAAAAGTTTCAATATATGTTTGCACATTAGTATTAGTGTTCGACTTACGTAATGGTCCATTCTGGTCTGAAACGCCGACGATAATCCTCAGTCACGGCAAATAATTGACGTTATCCTCCAGGTGAAAAGTTAGTCTGAAAACTTCGCCTCCAGCCTGTCCTCCTTGCAAACATTGCAACTGGCTTGACTTTCTATTTTAAAATGCTTAGTTCCAAACCTCTGACATTAAGTCTAGCTGCTCAAGTCAGTGGATATTAACCGTGTTTCGGGAGCGACGTGCTGTTGTTGTGGCAGAACACCGGTCTGTATGCTTTCCCCCGTGGCTACGCCACCCAGCTGATTCCCATTACCTATTTATGTCATCAGCTGCGCCGTGGCAGATTCACCTGTCACGTGAACCACCACAATACAACTGAGAATATTCAATTGGCTATACAGATAAATCATAACATTCCCATAAATCGTATCCTTCTATTGGTAATAATAATAATAATGATAATAATAATAATAATAATAATAATAATAATAATAATAATAATAATAATAATAATAATAATAATAATAATAATAATAATAATAATAATAATAATAACAAAAACACTCATATGACCCTTACACAACCTGTGCCTGCATTTCTCTTGTTGTTCCAGATACACTTTGTCCACCAGGTTGGAAACTTTAGTCTTTTTTGGCACTCTGAACCTTTTATCAAATGTTCGCAACATCATTATAAAATCCTCATCTTCCACTGTACGTGCAGGGAGTGCTGTGCGGCCGATCCAGGCGGCGACTGCCTCCTCTCTGCTTAGGCCATGTCCACACTAAAACGATTTTGGTCGTTTTAGGCAAAGTATTTGATCGTTTGCATCGTTCTGCCACACGGAACTGCGTTCTGGCAGCCTGAAGACGGTACTTTTTTATACCAGCTTCCAGAGTGCGCAATTCTGAAGACGCCTGGAGACACCCCCCATTGCGCCACCATCTTTACAAGCGATACACGGCTTCTCCTGAACCGATGACGATTTGGCCCACCTCTTCCTTACCCTGCATGCGCAAACTCTCAGCCAACATCACAACAACAAGTAGTTGCGTTCGTGGTGCAGAAGCTATTGAGCCTGATTGGGCTTTTTGCGGCAAACTGTTCCATAGCATACCCCTTCAGTTGATCATGACAAATCCTCTCTTACCTTGACGATTAAAAAGCCTCCATAATTTAGTAAATAGTATCCCCATGGCATGGTGCTGAGCTGTAGCCAGCAAGCTATGCTATCAATATTAGCTAAATAATTAGCATCACATAGCTGGCCTTTTTCTGAAAACCCAAGCACATATTGTTCCATAGCATACGCCTTCAGTTGACGATTAAAAAGCCTCCATAATTTAGTAAATAAAGCTGTAGCCACTAGCCAGCCAGCTAGCATTGATGCTATTCAAAATGCTATCCACATGAGCTAAATAGCTAACCAAGTAAATACAGACAACGTTTGCTAGTTGAAATTACTGGACACACACAGGGACAAGTTAAACATCAATCAATTAATTTATTCCAACATGTAGTTTGAGCTGCGGTCTCTCTTTCTCCACTCCCGAAGTACGTTGCGCCATGTGTCTCTGGAAAAGTAGGTCAGCTCACTTCACGCGGTAGGTAGGAGCAGGTAGGTGCAAACTGTGCATGCTCCATTCTTCTTCTCTGCTTTTGGTGTTTTTTTGCGGCAGTGTTTCAGCGGTTCAGTGTTCTCATTAGGACGCACTAGTTCTTTTAAAACGATTTCGTGTTTACGGAATTTTTTTTTTTAAATGAAAACGAAACAGACCAAAATCGTTTTAGTGTGGACATGGCCTTAGTTGCTCGAGTTGGGAGTTCTGTTTGTACAAGGCGCCAAAGAAATCACCTGTGGATGGAGGCTTTGGCTATAGTGTCTTGGGTTTCTTCACATCTGCAATCTAGGACAGGAATAAATAAAGTCAGAACAGATGCAACTTCTGAAAAGTCTAACTCTTCCACTATAGGTCAGAGGTTACGTAGTAGTACCTCTCTGGACTAAAAAGTACTGTATATTCTAGGGTGACCATATTGTGATTTCCAAAAAAGAGGACACTGCTCAGTGCCCACAGCTTCAAGATACTTAAAGTTGACTCAAAGATGCCTTATAATTTTAATATATTTAAAGTATGCCTCATCTGTAACTATGGATATACAATTATTATTTATATAACAAAATGATATCTCTATAACCAAAGTTACTCAACATGCTTTATTATGCCTAGTCATCTGACAAATCTCAAGAAAATTACTTAAAAATCAACCTATAAATAACAAAATAGCTCTTTTCTTTCAAGCCTTACTAAATATGAATTCATGTTAATCTAAATAATACCTCTTCTGTATAAAAAAATGCAGCTTAAAAAAATATAGCTTCGTATCTTTTCAATGTAATGTAAATTATAACAGTAACCTCACAAAGATACGAATTAATAAAGTAACTAATAGTAGTAACTTAAAGTGTAATATATGTGTTAATGCCACACAACGTGACGTATGCCTTTGTTAATCATAACGTTGATGCAGTAGCGTATGGCATAGTGTTGGCTGTAAGTAGACATTGAGAATAACAGCAGCACTACTGCACACATTGAAATTGCGATTCTAATCGATTCTAACATTTTCAAATCGATGCAGTTGAATTGTCACCTTAGGGTCTATGTATTTCAATGCATTGTCAGTGTCACACCCTAGGCTACTGTTAATCAATCTGTTGGTCATTAATTGTGTCCGTCTGGCTCACAGTCACAGTATGTTAGCTAGTTTTAAGCGCACATATACTTCGTGAGCCAACCCCGGGCCATGTGAGCCGTCACGTGGCTAGCGTTAGCAAGCATCAGGGGGCTAGCTAGCTAGTAGCTAGCAACAGATGGGCTAATCCACCACAAATGGCTCCATGATATACTAGTCCATACAAATTCACTCAGTCATATGGTGCTAATGCATTTTTACATTTCCCTGGATTTCCCCGTGGAAGGTCTTCAGATGTCATTTGAGATTAGTGGTGTTTTTTCCCTTAACACTTTGATCGCCATGGTTCAAATTCATAATTTACCATCCCTAGCCAGCTCTATTTGTCTATGGAGAAGTTCCCCTTCTTTGCAGGGCTATAACTTTTTTAATTCTATTGCTAAATTGCCATTATTATGGCCCATTCAATGTCCTATATCCATTGTTCAGGGTGTAGCAACGATATACTTTTTCATTCACATATTCATACTAAAATATGTTCTAAAGTATAAGTATGTTTTTATCGTTTTCTGCAGCTTTCTCCAGAACTTGATTTATAGCTCCAAATGCATTATATTGATGATCAAATACAGTTTGGTAGCGATCGTTGCCAGATGAAAAATTTCAACTGGAGGTACTTCTAGAAGTTACTACGTATCATCTGATATTGACCGGATGGGCGAGGGGGCGTTTATAATTCCGTGGGCAAAGTTATACCATTCATCTAGTGTGGGTCATATGATCATCAGATCAGTTAGTATAGAATACGTTAGAAAATAACGCTGGATCTTACCATATCTTCCTCGCGCCGTTGGACGATCAGCGTGGAGTAGACAGTTTTCGATTATGGGATGTTGATCCTGATGAACCATTTCCAAGTTGTATAATACTATATACGTCCAAATAACGTTGTTTATTGAGTTAGGGCGAGCGATTGATTATCCAGTGTGTTGAGATGGAGTCCGGCTACCGATCGCGAGTGCCCGGACGGATTATGGATGAGCACTTCCTGTTTGGCGCGCCCCTCCCTCTTGGCCGATCTGCCGATCGGCCACCAGATGGCGCTCTCGAACCGTTAGACAGTTGAGTGGAGCTCACCATTACATCTCATGTCTCCGGAGGAGAAATATGATTTCGATCACAGATTTTTTAATTATTGATATCAAAGACGAGTTACGGCGTCTTCGGCAGAATGAGCATGGCGAGGAATGACGTCTAAACACGTCATCTGCGATTAAAGTGTTAATTGACCACATTTCTCCCCGGGCTGAGCGGGCTCTCCTCGTATTTCACTTTTTTCAACGTTACATTCTGTAGCTCCTTCAAGCTCTATATATCTAAAGTATGCCCAGAGGTCAAGTCTTCATTTTCTTCCAAGCCCACCGGATAATGGATCATTGTTGAGACGACCCTGTTGCTGTTGGCCCGCGGCCGCCATTGTCTGACTGAGGGGGGCGGCTCAGCTGAGCTATTTGATAATGCCAGTATGCCACCTATGGGCTTTCGACCGCCGTGCTTGTGCTGTGTGAGGGAAAGAATGAACCAAAGCCCACGCGCTGCTTTGGCTGCAGTCACAGCCGGAAACGGAAATACTGAAATAATAATGTGAATTATTCTAAAAGTTATTTTGTCTCGTCTTGTTTTAGTCAACAATATCAACTTACATGAAGAGAAATTTCGTCCTGGTTTTTGTAAATAAAATGTTTGTGTCCTCAGTTGTGGTCAACGATATTTAATTAACTATTTAGTCATGTTAGCGTCACATGGTCTCCAATAACGTGACGTCACGTCTCGTTGTCGTCATGAAAAAAACCTTCGTTGGCGAACATCTTTCGTCATAATTTTCATTGACAAAATTAACACTGGCTGGCAGTGCTTCCATCCAGATGGTAATTCTAGCAGAACATTTGAAACCTTGGCTGTAGGAGAGGGATAAACAGGTGAAACCATCGCCGATGGCGGAAGTCCGATCAGTTTCTCACCTCCTTCTCCTCCATCCCTCTTCCTCAACTGGCTAGTGTTGTCCCCTCCTTCTCCTCCATCCCTCTTCCTCAACTGGCTAGTGTTGTCCCCTCCTCCTCCTCCATTCCTCTTCCTCAACTAGCTACGGTGATATTTAGAATCTGCTTACAAACACTGTCTCTTCTTGACCTCAAGGCACCATCAATTACCTGGGCTTTTAAGCCACTAACCTTGGGGTTGGCTTTGACAGATGAAGCAGGATGACACCAGGCGGAAATGTCTCTCTCTCTCCCTCTGTCCCTCAATGTGTGTGTGGGGGGGGTGCAGCCTCTCTCTCTCTCTCTCTCTCTCTCTCTCTCTCTCTCTCTCTCTCTCTCTCTCTCTCTCTCTCTCTCTCTCTCTCTCTCTCTCTAAGCTATACCTCACCATTTTTGTACCAGCTGTACATACTGTATATATAGATACACTGAACAATTTTTTGTTTACACTTGTTTACGTACTTGACTTCTTGACTTTCTATTTTATACTTATACTTATTTTATACTATCTTGTTATTATTTAGCACACTCTCAGGAGCAACATAAAGAATCATTTCATGCAAAGTATTCTGTATGACAACTAATAAAGAATCTCTCTCTCTCTCTCTCTCTCTCTCTCTCTCTCTCTCTCTCTCTCTCTCTCTCTCTCTCTCTGTGTTTTGGAAGCTCCTGGAGAGAGCCCGTGGTGTTGCACAGAGCTGTCTGGAATGAGATTATGTCTCCGGAATGGTTACGTGTTGTGGCATTTGAACAGTTTCTCCCAATAGGATTCACAGACTGAGAGACATTTTAGACAATGAAATTAAGGGGGGAATCATACTGGAATAATTTACTAAATGTTTTTCTTCCTATTATATATACATAATAGGAATAAAAACATTTAGTAAATTATTACAGTATGATATAATATATATAGCGTCTACTTGCTGTGATGCTGTGTGACATGGTTAGAATGACAATTATGTGTGTATGAAGATTGTGTTAATGCAGATGTGATGTTTTAGGGAGAGACAGACCTTGATCTGCGCCACAAGGTTGTCATGGGCCTTTTATGTTAATAGTGAGATGAGATCACTGCTTCAGATCCTTCATACTGCTCTATAAATAGTGAAGTCTATTGGAGTGGGCACTTATGAAAGTGCATTAATCCCCCCCCTTGGTGGATTTTTTTTGGTCAAATCAGTTGTTTAATAGTACATTTTGGTGAGTTGTTTCTATACAATTCACTTATGACATTTAGGTAACATTAATGAACAACTACAGTATGTAAGTAGTAAGCCTATTATTATAATTTTTTATTCCAGTCGATCATAATGATCATTGATCATATTACGGAGCGCTCACTGCGTTCAAGAGAGAGAGGGAGAGACAGAGAGGGAGAGAGAGAGAGGGAGAGACTCACATTTTCGTATATCCATCTATGGGAAAAAGACATTTCCAGTGAGTGAAGGTTTGTTCAAATCATGAGGGAACAAAAAACTATTTTGAGGCCACAAAATATAATTTTGAGGCCTCAAATTGATTAATTTGAGGGAACAAAATACTTGAGGTAACTATTTTGAGGCCACAAAATATTTTTCTATTTTGAAGCCACAAAATATTATTTTGAGGCCCCAAATTTATTAATTTGAGGTAACAAAATACTATTTTGAGGCCACAAATAATTTTTTCATTTTGTGTGGCAGCAATAAGCCTTTGTAGCAAGTAGATTAGCTGGGCTAGCTAGTTAACATTAGCTGAACTGACATTAGCTTGATAGCTAACTAGCGAATAGCATCAGCTAACATTAGCTAACGTTCTTTGACACTTATTACACCAACACCATGGAACTAATGACCAATTTGACAATGTTCTCTGTCAGAATAGTCAGTAATTTTATATAGTGCTAGCTAACGTTTCAACATACTTGTCTTGGTGCCCATCAGCACTGGCAAATTCACTATTACTAAACTAGTTACAGGTAGCTAGCTACATCTGCCTCCACGTCTTGTGTTGAATGTCGGACTGGGAATTGACATGACGTTACCAACGTCTTTGACATTTTTTTTAATTCTTTTTTATAGTTAACCAATGAGGTCAACAGACTACTACCAACAATCCATGTCTGTAATAATAATAATAATAATAATAGTAATAAAACAAGTAATACATATTATTTTTTTTAAATCTTAGGGGGGCTAAGATTACATTTATGGGGGGCTTCAGCCCCCCTAAAAAGGGTCTAGAACCGCCACTGGATTACAGTGACCCCAATACAAAAAATGGTAACTGGATTCCAAGTTGCTGTAAAAATAATAATAATAATAAAAGGGGGCGCCCGAGTGGCGCACCGCATACTGCGACGCAGACCTAGGCGGTCGACCCGGGTTCGCCTCCCCCTCCCGGACGGATTTGCCGCATGTCCTCCCCCACATCTTCTCCCATTCTCCCTCTCCTCTGTCGGTCATGTCTGACCATAAAAAGCTGGAAAAACGCTAAAAATAAATCTTATTTTTTTTTTATAATAATAAAAGAAAAATGGATGATTTCTGGATTACTCTTTAGAAAACATGATTGAAGGGGAAATATTTTGTGTGAGATTAGGGAAACAAACCTAATTTTACACAATTTAAAATAGTTGATACAGTCCTGGCTCTATAATGATAATAATAACTCTATCCATATTACAGTCTGTAACTCTGAATATGTTATATAGCGTAGTGGCTTCCACTCTGCTCACTATTGGAACATTCCCTATCACATACTGTGAATTTGAAAACTTTCCGCCACAATGCACCTACACGGCCACGCCCACATCCACCCATGTATAGACCACCGCAACACTTCCGGGATTCTGAAATCGGAGAGGAGATTGCGGGGGGGGGGCAAATGAATGAATGTGGATGAGAGCCTTGACATTAAGTGATTGCAGATACGGCTGTGGGGGTGCTAGAGACATGATCGAATAGACTTGTATGCGCCTGAATCTCCTGAACACCGCGCGAGACATTCCTAATCGATCAGAACTAAATCGGCAGCGAAAAAGACAGTTTTTAAGCATCGATTCCCCATGCACATGCGCAGATTGGCCACGGAGTGTGACGCAACGCACATCCACCCTGGAATGTTCCATTAGAGGGGGTGTTGTGTTGTGAGAATGATAAGATAGAATAAAATATACAGTAAAAGGAATACAGTACAAATATACAGAAGTCTACAGTAAGTGTAATATTGCACAGTGTTGTGCATTTATAATCAGTAGCTTAGGCTACATAGTAGGCTAATGACAGCCTATTCTAGTCTAGCAGGTGCTGGTATAGACGTATAATATATGACATATATGACATTTTTTGCCTAGATATACGGTATATCTAGGCAAAAAATTTCATAGATGACTGAAAATCAACATTACTAGTCTATACCTGGAGACTCAATCAGGTAATTGTAGATGTCGCCATAAGACACGTCTGGCCATTGAGTGTGATCGTTTTTCCATTCACCTGTTCTGCTGAAAGGACATTGGCCACCAAAGCAGGCAATTTTGTTCAAATACCGGCACTTTTCAGCAGCTGGCAAGGTACTCATATAGCTAGCCATTTTTTAAATATCGTAACCTGCCGCTCACATTCTCACAACACAACACCCCCTCTAATGGAACATTCCAGGGTGGATGTGCGTTGCGTCACACTCCGTGGCCAATCTGCGCATGTGCATGGGGAATCGATGCTTAAAAACGGTATTTGTTTTCGCTGCCGATTTAGTTCTGATCAATTAGGAATGTCTCGCGCCGTGTTCAGGAGATTCAGGCGCATACAAGTCTATTCGATCATGTCTCTAGCACCCCCACAGCCGTATCTGCAATCACTTAATGTCAAGGCTCTCATCCACATTCATTCATTTGCCCCCCCCCCGCAATCTCCTCCCCGATTTCAATGTAACGCGGAAGTGTAGTGGTCTATATAAGCGAGGGGTGTGACCGTACTTCCACTCTTCCCTTTCTTTCACCTCACGGAAGTCCGTGGCTACATGCACACTTCGCAGCGGAAAGTTAGTTATTGTTTGTTAGATTTCAATTGTGTTGCTGTTTCTTTTTTCTTAAAGGTCCTGTGTCTTATAAATGGCCTTTTCCAATGTTTAGCATTGTTTCCTAGCAATGGGGGATTATATCAATGTCTGTGTCTCTAATTATCATTTTGACTCATCAGTCTAGTCTCGAGTTCACGAGATCTTCCCTCACTCAACTAAGCCGTTCTGATTTTACTGTTTTGCTGACGTGAATAAGGCACTGGTTGTAGTCACTGCCCACAATCAACAATTCGCTCAACAACAGAGCGAGTGGAATTACTTCCTCAAACAGAGGGTGCCGACAGACCGCAGAGAACAAGCGAGCGAGAGAGAGAGATAGAGAGGGAGAGAGAGAGAGGGACCGCATGCAGGAGTGTGTGTAAATGTGTGTGCGCACGGGGATGGTTCTTCTCCCCCGCAGTCGGGAGCACTCGAATATCACTGTCAAAATATCTTTGCGCATGCTCCCACGCGCATGCCCATATTCCGATCCGTGCAATAATATTCACAGGGGTATATATTGTCATTTGAAACAAGTTACCAATGCATTGTCCCGTGGGATTATGCCCCCCCGCAGCTAAATTAATTAGTATCCCCCTCAATCTTTCTATCTCTCTCTGTCTGCCAGTCGCAGACTGTGGGTGACTGTCACTCAAAGCGCTTATGGGCGGAGCCCACTCAAAAACAGCTTGAAATCTTGAAGTGGAAAAATGCTGCTTTAGAGTAATTGATTAGAAATAGAAAACAATGAATTTTTTTGAAAAAAACTTTACAGATGTGTTCCATAGACTCACAGGAATTGTGTAATGTTGCCCAAATAGTGAAAGTAATAGCAATGCATGTCCCCTTTAAAAAGTCCTCTTTTGGAAAACTGAAAATGGCATCACCACTGCCTGGGAAACGGCAGCGGTCACCGTCACAACCTCCTCCATTTACGCCACGGGGCTCCCTAATCCCACGCTTGTGGTGAGGTGGCAAACCTTGTGCGGAGCTGGATGCGCGCAGCACGATTGCAGGTGCAAATCCCCTGCGCGCTCCCACCATCGGTGGTGCAGCGGCTAGGCGGGTGGTCTGACGAGGCTCTTGCAGCATCGGGGCAAACCACCCCTATCAAGGGGAAATGGCCCCAATCACAAGAGTTGCGAGTGGACGGTAGAGGAGGCTTTCGTCCTGAGCTCATAGGAGTCAAGAGAGAGAGAGACACGGCAGCTGGACGCATCTCGGGCGATATACACACCGTCAAGGTAGGGGGGCAGGCTGTGAGCCGTATGCCCCTTTAATCCCTTATCTCTCCCTCTTATGCCTAAAAACCTCCATATTCCCCCCTCGAAGAATGCAACTACGTTCCCTTCAATGTAGACACCCTCGTAGGGTGTACTCTTATTGAAGCAATGTGTAAATAACCTTTTCACTGAATGTGTTTTTGTATACCTTCTTCTCCCCTCCTCCTCGAAATACTACGTTTAAATAAAGCGTGTGATTATTCACTGTGTATTTTGAGATATTGCCCTCGCTGTCCTTCTGTTTACCAGCTAAGGGCTGGCGAGCAGCGTTTTCTCTTGTGAGGAGAGACTGCTTGATTCATGGGAACAGGTCTTTTAAACAGTCGTGCACCTGGAATCAGCGAGTGGTTTTGCTACTTTGTGTTAAACGTGCAACCAAGGGCGCCGCCCCTCTCCTCAGAGCCTGTTGTGTGTTACCTTACTAGTCTAGATGGAAATAGGGGTCCACGCGCACCCCCCGGAACTTTTTATGCCACCTGATTTTTCTTAATCCTTAAAGTGTCTACTTTCAGAATCTGCCAGGTGCCAAGCTGAAATAATGTCCGAAATGCTCCATTTTTAACCCTTTATTGCACCTAACCCAAAACCGAAACATAAAAATTTGATGTAGCAAGAGGCATAACCTTTGAAGTAAACAACATACAGAGACAAATGAATACATTTTTCCATACAATTCTGACCCTAGGAATTCAATGGAATGGTTATTTTTGACATTTGACAACATTTTGACTGTATTTCTGGACAAAAACAGCAAAAAGATGCAAAAGATGTGTGTCTGACCAACTACTTTTAAATGTTTCAAACGCATAGAGTGAATATTTGTTGACAATCATTTTTTTTCAATCCTCCAAGTGTTTATCTTAAGAATATATTGGGTACCAAGCTGAAATATGTCCCAAAGGCTAGTTTTAACCCTTTATAGCACCTAACCCAAAAATCGAAAAATTTAAATAGAATGTAGAAGAGGCATAACTTTTGAAGTAGACAACTTACAGAGCGAAATGTATACATTTTCCCACACAATATTGATCCTAGGAATTCAATGGGATGGTTATTGTTGACATTTGACAACAGTTTGACTGTATTTCTGGACAAAAACAGCAAGAAATTGCCAAAAATATGTGTATGACCAACTACCCTTTACATTTTTAAAGCGCATAGTGAATATTCGTTCACAATCAGTTTTTTCTAATACTTTAGAAGTGTTTATTTTTGGATAATATTGGGTACCAAGCTGATGATGTTGGTGACCAAGGCTCTGCAATTGGTTGGACAGTTGGTTGCCATTGGTTACCTGGTACCTGGCTACCTGCAGATGGCAGTCTCCCACTGCTTTCTTTGGGAACAATCTCAAGGATTTTCTTAGTAAGTATTATTAAGTAAGGGATAATGTATAGCTACGAGGTCATTGTCGCAAAATAATTGACCGACACAGAGTTTAAAATACCGAGCCGCCTCGGCGAGGTGTTTTAAACATCAGTGAAGGTCAATTATTTTGCGACAATGATCGAGTATAGCTATACATTATCCCGCTTATTACATGGCTAACTTACTAACAATATACCTAATTCATTTTACATCGACTCGCAACACTGGTTCTGGCTGCGTTCTGGCTCCGCCCCCTGTCATCGCCGGCAGCAGAACACCGGCAGTGTCTAATTGCACTGAAACAGTGTGTCAGTGGGCTTGATTGCGAACAGCTGCGCACAGCGGTCATTATTGTCCCACAGCGGTCCTTATTGTCTGATAATGACCGCTGTCGGGGGGCTATTGACCAATCACAAGCAAGCATTTCGGCGAATGTGAAAACGCCATGTAATAATTATTATTATTAACTATTATTAAGATATACCTAATAGTCATACAAGTAATTCTTCAACAAAAGGTCTACAGAAATCACAGTTGTAATCTTGACTAAGTAGTGTTGGTAGCTAGCTAAATTGGTCCATTATTATTATTATTATTATTATTACTAGCTAAGTTGGTAGCTAGCTGAGTTGATAGCTAGCTAATGTTTTTCAGCATTTTCAGGCTGATTACTCACTACTAACAATAGGGAAAAGGAAAAAACATTGTATTCTTGACTATAGTGTTGGTAGCTAGCTAAGTTGGTAGCTAGCTGAGTTGATAGCTAGCTAATGTTTTTCAGCATTTTCAGGCTGATTACTCACTACTAACAATAGGGAAAAGGAAAAAACATTGTATTCTTGACTATAGTGTCGGTAGCTAGCTAAGTTAGTAGCTAGATAATGTTTGTCTTTATTTTCAGTTTGATTACTCATACTAACCATAGGAAAACGGAAACATTGTATACTTCATCATTTGGTCCTCCTCAGAGTGTTGGTAGCTATCTAATGTTTCTAATTTCTTTATTCAGGCTGATTACTTCATAAACTGCTGACAATGGGAAAAAGGAAACATTGTAACACAGCTGAAGTGCCTCCAAAGAGGATTAGATCGATAACATGTATTTTACATGTCTCAACTTCTGAGTATGGTAATTTTATCACGCTCAGCAAATGCAAGGGGGGGCAAGCGAGAAGCTATCGTATCTACACAGTGTTCGTGATATGAGACTCTGCGAAACAGCCACCTCACCATACCGCATGAAGGATATTTGTGTCCAAATACCATTGACATTAGAAGGCTTGCCTTTGGATAAAACTGGCTATCTCTTTACTACTGATTACTAAGAGGGTCAAACTTACATCTGCGCAGGGGAAGGTGGATATTGATTTTACTTATACCATTTGCATATTTCATTACACAAAAACATTATTCAGTAAGGAATGAAACCGTAAAACTCTGTTGTATTTATGCCTTCCTCATTTCCTTATTTTCCATTCCAGCTCTTTGTGTACAAGGAGGAGAGCAACCTCGCCTTTCAGCTGCTCGTTAAGTCGCAAATTATGGAGATGCCCATCAACCTTGAGGAACTCATGCGGTATCCCCTCTCACCTGTTCCTCATGCCCTTGGCTCTCCGGATGGCTATTTTGCTAAAACCAACAAGGCCACTATCCTTCACCATCTGCTGCAGGACAGGGACAAAGACGTACCTTACCCCAATGATGCCCTCTTCATACAGGATGTTGTTTACTTCAAAGGTTATGCTCTTGCTACATCAAATTTTAATGTTTCGGTTTTGGGTTAGGTGCAATAAAGGGTTAAAATGGAGCCTTTCGGACATTATTTCAGCTTGGCACCTGGCAGATTCTGAAAGTAGACACTTTAAGGATTAAGAAAAATCAGGTGGCATAAAAAGTTCCGGGGGGTGCGCGTGGACCCCTATTTTCATCTAGACTATACGTGCTAGGGTAAAAACACAGGACGGGCGACAAGTTTTTCGCTTAAGAGACATAATAATAATTTATAATAATAATAATAATAATAATAATAATAATAATAATTTAGGACCTGCTCAGAGGTCATCAATCGGCACACATGCGATGCATGCATGCAATTCGTATCTGCGATTAACCCATCCCGTCGTCCTTCCCCCCCAAGGGCAGCCGGGAGCAGACAGGCGTCAACGTGAGCCGCGCCAGGGGACCAATCCAAGTGCTCCTGTCCGTCTTCGTCAAGGACGCCACAGAGTTAGCGATCTATTGTTGTGCATGTTTTTCCATTGGGTTTATCTTATCGGGGGGGAAACCCTTGCGAGTATAACGGGTACGTCCTAGTACCCGTCACGAAACTTCGACCATGCCTCGAGTGGGAGTCGAACCCCGAGCGTCTGCTCCGGGGCCAGTATAGCAAACCGCTGCGCCAAGAAGGGAATTCCCCTCTAAGCGCTCGGTTTATCTGCCTCTGGGGAGTGAGTTTTACACACTTCTATGTGCCGTAGTCACACTATCGCGGCACATATCCGTTACATTCACCCCCCCTAAACTCACACCACCCAAGGCATCCGGGTCACGGCACCAGTATAACGGGTGCGTCCTAGTACCCGTCACGAAACTTCGACCATGCCTCGAGTGGGAGTCGAACCCCGAGCGTCTGCTCCGGGGCCAGTATAGCAAACCGCTGCGCCAAGAAGGGAATTCCCCTCTAAGCGCTCGGTTTATCTGCCTCTGGGGAGTGAGTTTTACACACTTCTATGTGCCGTAGTCACACCATCGCGGCACATATCCGTTACACGAGCACGGAGAGAACATGCAAACTCCACACAGAAAGGCCTGGGAGATACCCCACCTGGGTAACTGGCATCATGGAAACCTGGTCCCCAAGCGGGAATCGAACCCTGGACCTTCTTGCTGTGAGGTGACAGTGTTAACCACTACACCACCGTGCCGAGACAGCTGGGCTCTAGGTGGACGTGTCTTTTAAACAGGCGCGGCTGCCTAGCCCCGGTTTTTGGTGGTTAGCTGGTTAGCTTGTGTGGTTTGTTGTTGTGTTGTAAAGACGATAAGGCGTGCAGAGCACGCTCATATGTGTCTGTTCATTGTAAACACAGCACACGGCTAGCAGCGCCGCTTTCTGTCGCCTCTTTCTGTCGCCTTATACATGCCTTAATTTTACGTGAGGCTGGCTGGGGGGTGAGGATAACCCTCCCCTGGGGATGTTTTGTATCCCGGATAAAACAGGCGACGGAGGGGGACGACGCAGCTCAAAACGAGCGCGCCTTTCTTCATTTGGGGTTCCTCCGTTAGCGTCACGCTGGTACGTAGGATTCCACTCCGTCGCCTCCCCCGACGTTAGGGCAGCTATTTGCGTACCCTGCTCGTCGTGGGGAATGGGGGGGGGGGGGGGGGGGGGTATGAGATTCCCGGCCATTGTGAAACGTCACAGGCACCCAAGTCGTTGTTTGGTTGGAACAAACGTGTAGCGATGTCACCCAAACATGTTTTCAACATGTGAATGAGGGTTATTCTATAACTCTAGTTATAAGAATTCATGTAAAGTAGACAAATGTCTATCTTGTGGGATGAAGCCGTAGGCAACGACAGCCCTGGCCGACGAGATTCAATCTCTGTTGGCAAGGCAGACCATCGTTGCGGTCCCACGGGGGACACGATAGGTGGTGCTTACCTCCAATATTTCAGCAATGTCGCCCGAATATGTTTGGACGTGCACCTGAAATGGGGTATAACGAGGGTTACTCTGTAACCCTAGTCTGATACGACCTGCCAGTGGGGTACGAGCGCCTGCCTGGGGTACGAGCGCCTGCCTAGGGTACGAGTGCCTGCCTAGGGTACGAGCACCTGCCTGGGGTACGAGTGCCTGCCTGCCTGGGGTCTTTGTGTCTGAACCCTCTGTGTTCCACACAAAGGAAAATAACTCAGGCTCTGTGTGTAAACCCTGTGCGGCCATTGAAAACGGCGCATGCTTTGCGTTTTCTTATTGGCTCAAGAGAGCGGTCGGCCGGGAAGTAATTTTTTTTTCTTTACCGAGCGCCAGCTCACTAGGCTAGCTCGAGGGCTCGCGTGCATCTCCGGGGGGAGATGACGGGGTAGATCAAGCATCGGCGGGGGGTTTTCACGCTGTTAGGTGGGCCACCGGGAGCTGTGCGTTCGCGTGCAGACCGTCTTGGTGGCGCCCCCTGTGATGTTTTTTTATCGAAATGTGTACCTATCCCAGCATGCGTGAAAGGGCACGGGACTCATCCTGGTCACGCCGGACTGGATCAGTTCAACCCGGTGCCCACCGGGTCACAGATACGTTCTGATTAACCTGAAGGGCCCTGAGCATTCATGATGTCATGAATGTTGTCATAAAAATGCCACTACGAGTTAAAGATGGGGGACCCTGATGTAGATGAGACAAACGTCTTCCTCTAAAAGGATCTACATCCCCTTAACAGTTGTGTGCATTGGTACATACTATGTTGTACCCTTTCTGCAAACTGTTAAGTGGGTTTTTTCCTTTCTCCATTAATTTCACCCCCCCCCCCCCCCCCCCTCCCTGCTCGGCCGTGGGGTGGGGGTGGGGGCCGTCGGGGGGCTGCTTATTATCAGTCAGCCCCTCTAAGCGCCCCTGTGTAGTTCCCGGTCCTCCAGGCACAGGTCGGGCCTTGCCCTCGTTACCTGTTGGCCTGGGTTAAAAAATTTTAAGCTTGAAATGCGTTAAACTGCATTGTATAGCCTTGTATACGCGCAGTTGTGTTTCCCGTTTTTTTAATGGGTTAAGGGAGCAACCCTTTTCTGTTGGGATGGTTGTCTCCCCGGCATGCCGATAGCGGAGTCAACTCTCTGACGGGGGCCTGGGTCCGGCCCCGGCTCCTCGAGGGTCTGCCCCCGCATGTTTTATGACATCTGCCAATTGTGTCGAACTCTTTCTCTGATCCCCGACCCCGCGGGATTAATAAATTGGCGCAATCAGGGTTCGTGGCGAGGTCAGTTTACTGGCGGAGTCGGGGTCCTTGACTCCGATTCCGCAAGGTTCATGGCCCCACAAGATTATGACATTGTGCACGGCATGTCGAACACACCCTCCCCTCCCTTGGCGCTTGGCGGGTGGGCCGCCGGGGTACTGTTTTTACAGTCAGCCCCTTAAGGCATGCCTGTGTAGTTCGCAGTCCTCCGGGCGCAGGTCGAGCTCTGCTCTTGTTACCTGTCGGCCTGGATTAAGGGATCAACTTCCTTTTTGGAGTGTTTGTCTCCCCGGTGCGCCAGCTGACCCGGCGAGATTATGGGGGGAAGCCTCCTCGGAGAGCCTCGGAGCCTCCTCCTCAGGGAGTTTCAGAGCCTCCTCAGGAGCCTCCTCCTCAGAGAGAGAACCTGCTTACAGAGCCCCCTCCTCCGGGAGTTTTCAGAGCCTTCACCTGTTGTAGGCCCTGTCCGATACGCTGGCGGAGTGTGGTGTCACCAGTGAACACCTGGGCCCTCATTCATCAACGTGGACGTAGAACTTGACCTACTTCCACACGTAAGCACGGAATGTAGAACTAGCGTACGCACAGGGAAGTCGGCATTCATCACACGTGCGTACGCAGGCTCTATGGTCCTCCGTGTTGATGAATACCACTTTGTTCTACCGTCAATGCTCGTGCATGATTATCCATATATGGTCATGAAAATGAGGAAACACCCCCCATGGGATGTGAAATAATGGACGGACTCGAGCGGAACCCTGAGAAACTCCACGAAGATTGTTCACTGCTGTCGAACCAAGAAGACACTATCGCGTATTGTGGGATAAATAAAAGGCGGACTCGTAAACGGTGATGTCAGATATCAACGGCTCCCTAAGACCATTGCTGCAATTCTGCCTGGACAGCTCAAAATACTAATAAAGACCGTTCGTTGACCACTGTTTGGCGTTGGTTGTGTGTCATTATAACCGTGCTGTAATATGAATGCCTTTATTAGTTGTGTTCGATTGGCTATATGATTTTTAGATGCATCTATTTTGTTGTCGGCTAATAAAGACCGCGCTGGAATATGACTGCCTTTTCCCGTGTTGTTTGATTAATACCCCAGGGATTAAAGTTCTCCTCAATTTTATTCCAAATCGCGATGGATCTCCCGTCAATTTTCTACCTGCTGCATATGATTTCTAGAGGCATACTACAATCTATTTTGATGTCAGTATTGGGTAGCCTATATAAACAATATAATACGAGGGCATATACAAGAACAATGAATCTCACTGCATGTATGATAGCCTGCCTTTCAATACATGAACTTGAATCCCATCATATACATAGTCTGTCCACTATAGTGTCATTGCAATGCGTTTTCTATTCTTTCTTATACAGTAAAAAGGGGGAAGAACACTATATTCATATGACTTGTATTCTGCTTACAGCTTCGAAGTTCCACTTGTTTCGTTTAACGTAAAGCCTTTTAAATATAATCAAAACGTTCCCGTGTTTCTGCGGTCTGCGCAGAATAATAACGAGTTGAGCTTTATGATTTATGATGAATTGAAAATGGGGGACCCTGATGTAAACAAGACGAAAGTTGGTCTGCATCCCCAATTAACAATTGTATGTACTGAGCTGTACTGTACTGTACCCATTCTGCAATCTGTTAATAAACTTTTCAATCAATCAATCAATCAAGCTACGCGGAGCGCAGTCAGTCAGTAGCCTACACCCCGTATATTCCGATAACGCTATATAAACCATGCTGCATTCAGATCTATTATTCCAAATGCTATTTATAGGGTTTTGACCATAATTACACTACTGTTGCTATTTTACAATGAACTATAATGAACTACGGTTTGTACAGAACGTGCCAGTGTTATTATGCACAGAAGCTCATTTCCTTGTTGTAATAATATATTCTACCACTGGGCGCTAGGTACGCCAGGTCTGAACTGTGCGTAGATGTAAGCACGAAGTCAAGTTCAAGTTGAAATTGATGAATCCCACTCTTTGCTTAGAAATGATCGTACACACAGGGTAAGCACAGATCTGTGCGTAGAACACGTTGATGAATGAGGGCCCTGGAGAGGTCTCGATGCCACGGCCTCGTTGACCTCGCCAGGTCCCTTTTTGGGGGTCCTGGCCCTGGGACTTGGTGGTAAGCCCGCCTTGGGTGGCCTGGGGCTGGGACTCCCTTCGCGCCCGCTGCTACGGCTTCGCCCGCGGGGTCGGGTTTTTGAATCCCGACCCCTCGGGTGTGGAAGCGGTAACAGGCTTTTGTGTTCACGTACGTTCCCTGGTAGCGTGCGGGGCGCATAGTCGGGTAGTCGCAGGCCCTTTTGTCCCGTGGTCTGCTCACTCTGTGCGTTTGTTGGGTGCTGTCCCCTCTTTCGCACAGTCTGTGTCCTGTTCCCCCCCCCGCCCCTCACTAAGGGCCCGGACCCTCCCCCTCCCCCATCTTCTGATGGTTGTAGGGGACCTCAGCGGGTACATTTGTCGGGCTCTCTGCTCTGCTCTTGTCTTCCAATAGTGAGCAGAGTGGGAGCCACTACGCTATATAACGAAGGTTATCCTATAACCCTAGTTATATGAGTAGTGGCGAGCACTCTGCTCTTACTCACTGAGGACCCCTATTGGTCTTCCGTTTTAACGAGCGTGGCCGGACAGGTGTAGGTGCATTGTGGCGGAAAGTTTTCAAATTCACAGTATGTGATAGGGAATGTTCCAATAGTGAGCAGAGTGCTCGCCACTACTCATATAACTAGGGTTATAGGATAACCTTCGTTATTTGTTTAGCTGATTATTCTGTGAATTTGGAGACAAAGTAATCCAAAGTAACTGGAAGTAATTTTTTGGTTTGTGTATTCCAGTAGATTTGTTAGTATGAAAACAGTAATCTGTAATGGATTACAATATGAAAGTAACCATCCCAACACTGTCTTTATCCAAGTGATGCTGACACTTTCAAGGTGTACAGTTCTAACGCTATGTGGTATTTTCTAATATTCACATATATACCTGGCTTCCGGTAACATTTAGAATTGATTTCAAGGTCCTCCTCCTTATATACAAAGCACTAAATGGAACAGGACCAAGCTACTGTACATTGCAAATTATCTAGTCAACTATGTGCCTCCTAGAACATTGCGATCATCTACTACTGGTCTATTGAAGGTTCCAAGCCATGCACAGTCTAATGAAAATCGGGGATGCAGCCTTTTCAAAGTATGCACCAAAGTTATGGAACACACTACCTATGGACATTAGGGAAGCTAGATCTCTTAATATTTTCAGAAATAAGCTAAAAACGTACCTCTTCACCATAGCCTTCTAATACACTCTGCTGTTGATTGTACTGTAGCACTATTTTACTCTGTCCATTCTATTGCATAATTTTACTATCTATTCTATTCTACTATTTTATTGCACTGTATTATTTTACTCTGTCTATTACTTTTTAGTAATAGGTTCAAAACTGTCAGGTATTAAACTGTGTGGGTATCAAACAAGAAACTGTCAGGCTTTAAAACTATGTAGGACCCAGGCCTAGAACTGCACCCTGAGAGAGGGAACTGCGCCCTGAGAGGGAGGTTTGCCCTGAGTGGGAGGTTTGAAGGGTCAAAGTGGGTAAAAAACAGGAGGGAAGACCGTCAAGTTTTAAACTGTGGATACCAAACAGAGAAGGTAAAGACGACTTTGAACTGTTGAACAGTAATCCAGAACTATTTTATTGCACTGTACATATTTTTTTTTATCTATTCTATCCTACTATTTTATTGCACTGCACTATTGCACTATTTTACTCTGTATATTTTGCCTGTTGGGATGTTAGATCCTAATGTGAAAAACTGTGATTTTATGTCTGCACTTTATGTGCTAATTTTATGTCTTTTTTCTGTTGTGAAGCACTTTGAGCTGCAGTTTCTGTATGAAAGGTGCTATACAAATAAAGTTTATTATTATTATTATTATATTACCTTTGTATATGTGCATGTTTCAGGAAACAAAGTCACGCGGAGAATGTGGGAGATGGAAAGTGGGGGAAAAAAAGATTGAAGAGGAAATCTCTAATTAATTAAATTGTCCAATCAAGACCGGAAATTTGCATTTGGTCTCACAACAGGAAATTATAGAAATAATTATGTATAGGGCGGCTGGGTGGCGCAGCGGACATTGCGCTCGTCACCAACGCAAGAGACACCGGGTTCAAATCCGGCTGTCGGCGTTGTCTTCGGCTTGGGCCGGCCGTCATACTAACTCAATTGGCAGAGTTAGCGGGTGGGAAGTCCAAGGGTGGTAGTCTGGTCGTTGTGAACAGCGACTCCTACAGGTCGGTTGAGGCGCCTGCACAGCAAAGTCAGGAAAATGGCGGGGGCAGTGTGAGCCTCCTACACGTTACTCCTCGCCAAATGAGAGTCCGCGCTGGCAGGTGAAAATATGTGACAGGCTGCCTCCACATGTATCGGAGGGGACATGTGATGCAAGGCTTCTATCCTCCCTACAACCGGCCAGTGGGGGGCATATGCGAGAAAGATCAGGACAGGGGAGGGAGAATTGGCACGAGAGGTAAATTGGGATGGGGAGAAAATCACAGAAAAAGGAGAAAAAAGTAGATAAAAAAAAAATTATGTATTAAAAATAGAAAATCATTAAAATCAAATCAGCACAAAGGGACAAGAACAGATGTGAGCAAGCACAATCCATCTTGGTCACCAATTTTAGTCGAGGAGGCCGACAGCATTAAAGACTAAATGACCTTCTGATGTGTCTTTTCTTAGCCATAGGCCAAGTCACTGCCCAGAGGGGAGAGCATCCGAGGGGGGGGGGGGGGGGGGGGTCTGTGGGAAAAGAGAATAAAAGCAGTTGATGTGTTCATATGTTTCTGTTTGTTATGGATGTGAAAGAGGTTGGAGCCCGGAGGAGTGGCGGTATCGATCCCAGAGAGCTCCCGCATCACTTCTAGCTTTGGCACCATTGACATTCAACCGAGATGAGTAGGAGAAAACACGGCTTATTATCCCCCAAGGAGAAAGGAGAGGGCCTCTGACATCACTGACCAACAGATTCATCACACATTCACCTCCCCTCCTTGCAGGGTTGAATGGCCATAATACACCACATGACATGGTAGGCTTGTTAATGCTTTACTTGAAGAGGAATAGGGGGGAAAGGGGTCGGAAGTCATTTACCATCACAAATAGAATTGCATTACAGGCATTTAAAGGTGGTTAATAATGAATATTTTATCTCCTCATTTGGGTCCACTGTTTATGGAGTTTGATAGCCAATGTTCTCTCTTTTTCCTCCATAGCCGTTAGGAGTAGAAAAACCTGGAGCTATCTGATCCTAATATGTTGGTACGTGTGTGTTATGTGTGTGTGTTTGTGAAGGTTCTCCCTAACCCAGGATTGACTGAATAATGAAAGTTAACTTATGAGTCCTGGTCTGCACAGAGCTTCTGTGGGGCATCCATGGGTTCTGACCCTATAGGAATCCATTAGTCTTCCCATTCCCTCTCGCCGAGATGCATTCCGTGGAGAGAAGCTCCTTTCACATGGTGGGAGTGGAGGCAACGCTTGGGCCTATTATTGCATGTCAGTCATGGTCAGTAATTTATACGATTTAGAAATGTATAATGTATAATGACAAATGTATAATGACAAATGACAAATGTATAATGTATAATGACAAAAAACATTGTTGTCTGCTTCTGAAAAACTAAACAATGCGAGAATGTTATAGCTAAAGTACAAGTAAAGTGGGTGGTTGCTGAGGAAAATAAGAGAGTTAAATAAGAGAGTTAAATAAGAGAGCTGAGCTCTGCCTTTAGATATAATAGCTGGAAGAGATATCCTTCCTAACCGGACATTCTTTTTTAATAATAATAATTCATTACATTTATATAGCGCTTTTCTAGACACTAAAAGCACTCCCCACAATGTAGGGTGGAAATTGCCTCCTTCACCACCACTGGTAGCACCCAACCTTGGGCTACACAGGCTCAATGGCTGCCATACACTGGCACCAGGCACACATCACACTACACAATGGCTGAAAGGCTCAGGAGACAGGGATTGATATCAGCCAATTAAGGAGAAGGGATGATTAGGTGGCCTTGATGTCAAAGACCTGATTGGGAATTTAACAGTTTCTTGAGGAGCAGTAATTTTGTGGATGGAAAATAATTTTTTCTCATGTCATTGTAATTCAAAATACAGTGGCATTTTAATTCATTGTTCACAAACAATGACAACATAAAGGTAACTTTTACAGATTTTTTTTTTTATCCACATTTTCTCCTATTTTTCTCCCATCCCAATTTCGCTGTGCCAATTCTCCCCTCCCCTGTCTTGAACGTTGCTCGCATATGCCCCCCACTGGCCGGTTGTAGGGAGGATAGAAGCCTTGCATCACGTGTCCCCTCCGATACACGAGGAGGCAGCCTGTCACATCTTTTCACCTGCCAGCGTGGACTCTTATTGGCGAGGTGTAACGTGTGGGAGGCTCACACTACCCCCGCCATTTCCTGTCTCTGCTGTGCAGGCGTTTCCCAACCGACCTGTAGGAGTCGCTGTCCACAACGTCCAGATTACCACCCATCGACTTCCACCCGCTAACTCTGCCAATTGAGTTAGTATGACGGCCAGCCCAAGCCGGAGGCAACGCCGACAGCCGGATTCGAACCCGGTGTCTCTTGCGTTGGTGACAAGTGCAATGTCCGCTGCGCCACCCAGCCGCCTTAACTTTTACAGATTTAAGAAGCAATTTGATCTCATGCTTAGCTTAACTGAACGCTGTTTAGTTCAACAATCAAAGAAATTTCTCTAACCCCAAGTTTTGGATTTAAGAGGCAGGGCTACCTTTTTGTTTACGTTTGGATTATGGACAGGGAATTTAACTATCAGGCCACAATAGCAAATCTTTTTGACATTTTCCGATTGCCCTACGATTCTTTTTCTAAATCTACTTAAGCGGTCAGAGGCGAGTATGAAGGACTTATGCAAATATGTCAACCCGGTCTATTCTCACTCCTGCTGAGGAACCTTCAGCTCTCTGAAGCAATGCGCTGTCTCCTCTCGTTTGCATGTATTCCTGCCCTGAAGATGAAAGTGTCATAAAATTGTATACTCTTCTCCAATGCCTTTTTAGTTCCCCCCCTCAGTAGGTTTTTAATTCTATACCAAGACGATATGATGAAGTATTGTTTTAAAAAAAAAATTCCCACAAAATAACAAGAAGGAATGGAAACACCGCCCAGGACACACACAAGCACACATGCACGCACGCACACACGTACACCCCCCCCCCCCCCCCCCCTAGGGGGCCATGGCATAAGAGAGGAGATGATTAGGTACTGTATGCCTAGTCTTCTACAAAGGACAGTAAACTGAAGAGGCAGCTCTGAATTCATTGTCATTAGCAGTGAAACGCCAAGGCCTTTTCAAACTCATTAGTTGATAAAACACCCTCTGATTTCCCATTAAAAAACCCATTTGTCGTCCCTCGCTGGTGATGCTCTTGATTTCCCCATGCCTGGAAACCTTCATGTACACTACAGGGGCTGGGGAAACAAATGCAATTTGCTTTTTGTACAGCGATTCCTGTATTAGGGATTGTGACAACGTGTGAATCCATGATTAACAATTACAGCTCCCAAGAAAAAGGCCCAGAAAGACAACAGGTAGACGAGCTAATGAACAAATTTGCCTTTACTGGCCTTTACTGGGATGCAATGTCATTTCATTTGATGTGCAGCCATGGTTCAATGTTTCTCCCCTGATGGACCCAGAGCTGAACTAATAGGACTGATAGAAAAAGCAGGTCTATGATAAGTCTGTGTGGAGGAATCTCCTCTGGAAGGTATTTTGTGCCACGCTGTGCTTCTCTAAAGGAGCAAAAGCAAATAGAGATTTCCTGGCAGAATATCCATTTATTCAAATTTAAACAAAAGGAAATACACATTTGTGCTCTGTGCAATCAACGAACAGCTTTGTTTATATACAGTTTATACACTGTTATATATAATCTCTTATCATAAGTAGTTAAAATGAATCATCAACACCCATTGAATACTCATAATGAAAGACCCTGCGCCCTCCCCCCTGCACCCCCCGTACCCCCCCACCATCAACATCTCATTTGTTCTAAAGGTGTAAAAAAGCCAGTATTTATTGAATTTCCAAAAACATTCATTCAAAGATGCGTAGTGTCAAAATTCAAGTCAGTATGTTTCATCCTTCCAGGACCCACAAATCGGCTTGTTTGACATCTGCCTCAAGCCATTGTCCCAAAGGTCATGAACTCACAAGGACCAGCAGTGATTTTGTCTCCATTGTAATCCAACCAAATCAAAAGCAGATAGAGAAAAGAACGCAATCACAAACAGTAACGACACCAGTCTTGAGTTCCACCACGGGTCAACTTTGATTCTCAGGCCGGCTGGCTTTGTTTAGAGATCCTGGAGACGCACCTGAGCACAGAGTTTATAGTATCAACATGGTTTATCCCCCTGACACACCTGATCCTCACTCGTAACCTGGATCTGACAGGCAGTTTTGGTTCTAAGAAAAAAACTAAACTGAAATGTAGCAAGTAATAGCCTATCGAGGAGGAGGTGAGGGAGAGAGAGAGAGAGTGAGTGTATTACAAGTTGGCGTGGATGTCCTCGTGTCGCAGCACTTTGTAAGTGACCCAGTAGAAGATGTTGAATATGAGGAAGCTCAGGGGGAAGACGGCTCTGGATATGGTGTCGATGCGCTTGGCCCGGTCCACGAAGCGCTTGTGGAGCATCTCTCTGTCGTACAGGGTTATCGGGGGCGGTGGCGGTGGCGGGGTGAAGACCGGAGGCCCCTCCACGGCCGTGCCGTCCTTGTTCTGCAGGCAGTGGCCCATTCCGTAACCCCGGAAGTAAAACCCGCGGCTCTCCCTGACCAGCTCCTCTTCCTGTGGAGCGAAGCAAAAGGAAAACAACATTATTGGCCTCTTGCTGTCGACTAGCATTAGTTCGCGGCTTCTCGCATGTCCTCTCAGTGGGTGATTTCCAAACACGTTTGGGGGGTAAAGCAGAGCAGGAGGGCAACAGTGTGCAACAGGGTGAGAACAAGGCTCTGTCCACGACACGCAAGCATGCCCCCTCCCCACCACCACTACCACCACCATAAAATAATAAGAAAAGCTCATCTGAGCGATAAGAGCTATTTTCAAATGGGGGAAACTGTACATTGGAGGGGGTTGGGTTTGGACATTTACAGGGGCCAGTTTAGAATTGCAGTCTCCCGTAGGTGCTCTCTGAGAGTGGTTTTGAAAGTGAGTAGTGATTCACATTCCTTTACAGCTGTGGGTAGGGCGTTCCACATTGATGTGGCATAATTGCGAAACGTGTTTAGTCCCTTGTTTGAGCCGAATCTGGGTTTAACATGATTTGTGGAGCTCCCTCTGGTGTTGTGGTCGTGGTATTCACTGACCTTTGGGAAGTATTTTGACATGTACATGGGTACCTTAGTGGTGTAGTGTATCTTGTAGACCAGGCCCATTGCAAGTTGCTAAACTCTGTCTTCTACTCTAAGCCATCCTAGGTTGTCAAAGTGGGCAGGGGTGAGGTGGGTTCTAGGGGTAAGGTCAAGTAGAAGTCTGATCAGTTTGTTTTGTGATGTTTGTAATTTTGTTTTAGCGCCTTTGAGGTGCTTTGGTACCATGAGGTGCAAGCATAGTCGTAGTACCCTTGAATGAGTGCTCCTGCCAGAGTCTTCAGGGTATTCTTGTTTACCAGAGAGGAGATTCGGTACAAGAATCTAGTTCGTTGGTTGACTTTTTTGATTACATTGGATGCCATTTTATCACTGGAAAGATTTGCCTCTAGGATGGAACCCAGGTATGTAATTTCATCTTTCCTTGTGACAATATTGTCACCCACTGTAACTGAGAAGCCGTTGGTCTTGCTGAGTTTGTTATTTGAACCGAAGAGAATGGACTCTGTTTTGCCCATGTGTAATGATAGTTTGTTATCAGCGAGCCAGGTGCAGATTCTGCCGAGTTCGGAGCTGAGGGTTTTTTCATCCTGTAACTTGTTCTTGTCAGAGACCAGCAGGGCTGAGTCTTCTGCGAACAGGAACAAGTTGCAGTCACAAGCTGACGACATTTTATTTGCATAAATTAGGAACAGTAACGGTCCTAGTATGCTTCCTTGTCAAACACCACAGCTCACTGGTAGGCCTTTCACACCGGCCAGGCTCCGTGCTGGAGCCGGTTCTCGAACGTAATCTCGCACCGGCTGGCGCGTTCACACTGGGATTAATTGGTTCAGAACGTGACAAATCGGTGCTCAGCTGGCACAGATTTTTTTTTGTTTTTTCCTCGCGAACCGTGACATCATCAGTGGGCGTGTCATATTCTAGGCTGTGAAGACGAGTAAACGGGGGAAAGTAGAGAGTCGGCATTGCACTCAACCGATCCATTCAACAGGAAGCGATTTGCGACTGATCTCAAAACGAGATTAGATTCAAATGTATTGTTATGATACAGTACAAGTACAATACACCATCCAACCATAGTGGATAAAGAAATGCTCCAGAAATGCGTGGAGAAAGGCTTAGCGAGCCTCAACGCGCGAGCGCACACACAAAAGCACACACGCACTGTATACGTTTGAAATGAATCGTTCCAGCAAAGTAGGCTTTTATTATTCGAATTACTTGTTTTAATAGGTATCATAGTAGTAAGTCCTACTGTAGAACATGACATATTAGCATGACATCTGATTTATTAATGCAAATACTGGACGACAAGCGCAATTGGCACTTGACAAGTGTAAACGATGGATGGATGGATGGACCATTTTGCTCAAATGATTAGTGCGCTGCCTGTGGATCCCAGGTTCAAATCCCTCGGTTAGAAATTATATATATATTTTTTACGTTAATTCATTTATCCACTCTGGTTGGATGGTGTATTGTACTTGTGCTGTATAATGACAATACATTTGAATCGAATCTCATTTTGAGATCGCTACGCTGCCTATGGACACGACAGTGGCAGAATGTGCAAAACAGCTTCGGATGTGTGACATTGCACCATGCTGATCCACTCAACAGGTAGCGATTTCAAAATGAGATTCGATTCAAATTAGGGATGCTCGATATTGGCTTTTTTACCGATACCGATATACCGATACTGTCCAACTCTTAATTTCCGATACCGATATCAACCGATATCACATTTGAATGCCGATATCGGCCGATAATATCGGTAGGCCGATAATATCGCACATAATTTCTATAGAAATAAAAAAATATATATATATATATATATTTTTTTAAAACCGATACCGATATTTTCCGATATCACATTTTAATGCCGATATCGGCCGATAATATCGGTAGGCCGATAATATCGGACATCCCTAATTAAAATGTATTGTCATTGTACAGCACAAGTACAATACACCATCCAACCAGAGTGGATAAATTAATTAACGTTACAATTTTTTATTTTTTTGTAACCAAGAGATTTGAACCTGGGACCATAGGATCCACAGGCAGCGCACTAATCATTTGAGCTAAACCATCCGACGTTAACTGTGAGTGACTAATCCATCATTTACGCTTGTCAAGTGCCAATTGTGCTTGTCGTCCAGTATTGGCATTAATAAATCAGATGTCATGCTAATATGTCATGTTCTACAGTAGGACTTACTACTATGATACCCATTAAAACAAGTAATTCGAATAATAGAAGCCTACTTTGCTGGAACGATTAATTTCAAACGTATACAGTGCGTGTGTGCCGCCTGAGTAACGGCCCCTGTTGATGACAGAGACGGTGGAACGTTGGTACTGCTTAAATAGGTGTAAACGCGGGCCGGTTCGCCAGAGAGCACCAAGGTTCAGAGGCTCCAGTACGGAGCTGGAGCTAGAACCAGAGCCCTGCCGGTGTGAAAGGGCTATGGGAGGGGGGGGGGGTAGGGTACCGTTTACCTCCACCATTTGTTCTCTCCCCTCCAGGTAGGATTGCATCCAGCTCACTGATAGACTATCAAAACCAATTTCTTTTAGCTTGTCAATCAGAATAGAGTGATTGAGAGTGTCGTAGGCCTTTTGTAGGTCCAGCATGACCATGCCGCAGTATTTGCTCGCGTCCACCTTTTGTTTGATGTGGTCATTCAAATAGAGAAGGCATGTGTCAGTGGAGTGGGATGTTCTGAAGCCAGATTGGAATTCCGCGAGGTACTTTTCGACCTGTTCGTATACTATTTTTTCCATGACTTTCGAGATGGAGGTAAGAATAGAAACAGGGCGGTAGTTGCCTGGGTCCAATTTGCTGCCCTTTTTGTGCAGGGGGGTTACTCTCGCAATTTTGAAGTCTTTGGGTATGTGTCCCTGTTTTATGGAGAGTTTTATTATGTGTGTGATGACTGGGGTGATGGCGGCTGCTGAGTCTTGTTATATTCAGTTTGTGAGGGATGGCGTTTGAATCCAGCCAATACCCTTGTTGTATTCAGTTAGTGAGGGATGGTGTTTTAATCCAGCCAATACCCTTGTTGTATTCAGTTAGTGAGGGATGGTGTTTTAATCCAGCCAATACCCTTGTTGTATTCAGTTTGTGAGGGATGGCGTTTAATCCAGCCAATACCCTTGTTGTATTGAGTTTATTCTATCATTTTGCCCCACATAGGCATTGTCGAAACCGGAGAGTGCAGCAGAAGGAACCTCTTCATTAGGAGGAGATATTAATTATGGAAGCTGGTCAAAACATTCACCTCCATCTCTCTTTTGTAGTTTAAGGACATGCACCCCCTCCCCACCCACAAAGTTCTGCAACAATAGACCTCTCAAAGTGACTATTAGTGAAAAGTCATGGTCTCGACAAAAAACTTACAATAGGCTTTATGTTGATGGATGGCAGGGCACTTTTCCCCACATTGAGTGAGAGAGCCTATTCCCTCAGTCTGAAGAGAATATTAATAGACATGCACCGCAAGACTGACAGTCCTCTGACACGTTGAGAGATTCTCTTTGGCAGGGGTAAGTGGAGATGTGGGATCTAAATTGGGTGATTAGTAGTCAGTGTGAGGTGCTCTGAGCAAACTGATCCCTCTCTCTCTCTCTCTCTCTCTCTCTCTCTCTCTCTCTCTCTCTCTCTCTCTCTCAGACTTAGCAAGGCAACCCTTTCCTGTCAAAGGCCCACCAATAATGCTGTGCTACATACCGGTCTCAACTATGAACTACTGTGCCTTGGGACTCTCGTTTTTGATGCAGTCTTTCACCATCAGGTCCGTCTAACCTCTGCTCAGGTGCTAACAGCAGGCATTTGGCAACCGGCTAGTCTCTTATAGCCAGCGTCGACCCCTCGTCATCAAACGGGTGCTGGAGTACGGTGGCCTAATTGTTAGAGAAGCAAGCTTGTGACTTGTTTGGAGAAGTGAACGAGTGAAACTTGAACAAGGCAGCGAACCCCTAACTGCTCCAGTGGACCTTCTCAGTCACCAACAGTAGAGGACTATGGTTGTTCTACACTGCCACCCTGTGTGGATGTGTAGCAGGGCATTGCTGAGAGCATACATGCCCTGGGAATCTACCCTGGGAAAATAAAGGTTGAAAAACAAAAGCACTAGTTGCCTTTCTTGCTCTTGAAGGCTGTGAATGGAATTGTGGGGACTAACCGTTTTATCTGTTGCCCAAAAGACAAATTGCACAATATAACAGCGGGGTAATGGGTTTTATCATCACTTAATTATCCCCTCTAAACCACACAGTAGTACATCATATGCTTAAGTCTAATGGTGCATTAACGATGGCACTCATTGTCTCTGGTCTGTGCCCACGGCCCCAGTAAGGTGTGGGCGCTGAGTTAAGTTTCTGTGGTTATGGTATAACATTGATTGAGAGCTCATTTATGACGTTTTATGGGTTTTGCAAAGTCTTATCCCCTTCATACATTACGTTTAATTATTCCTGCACATCCTGGCAACCAAGAGTAAAACGTATATCCTCAGTGCCTCTATCAGCCTCAGAGGGAAATTAAAGAAACATTCCTGCAAGTTTGAAACCCCCTTTTCACAGCATAATGTCAGCAGGTATGTGATTATGTCCAATAAAAAGATGACCTGCGTGATAACATGGCTTTGTTTAGAAGGTTTGGTGTGTGCGTGACAAAGTGCAGTGTGAAAGCTAACCAAACCTAATGAAAAATGCAACAATGTTGCAAATTCACCCCTGAACTGCACAGAGTCTACTGAACTATATAAAGCGACCTAAAAGACACACAAGGGACTCTGATTATATTAATCAGATCAACCTCACAAAGCAGGTTTCACAGAGGGACGGAGTGAAGCACAGAAGAACTTTTGAGACATGATGGCGGGTCAAGGAGGATTTGATGTCGGGGCAAGAATATTTGGTTTTGGGGGTCAGAGGTTCCAACACAATTCAGGTTTGGGGTGGACGTGACGGGGTACATTGAGTTTTGGGGGCTGCAGTGTCCAGTTGTTTGAAGGTCAGGGTGGACACAGGGTTTAGCAGGGGTCACCCTGGCACAGCCACTGCAGTGTCCATTCATGGCCTTGTGTGTCCAGTTGTTAGCAGGCCTATCATTCACTTTTCCCAGTGCCTGACTCCACACTCCCAGGTTGACTGGCAAAGGAAGGAAGGCACAGACACATTCAGAGAATAGTTACTGACCCTTTCATTTTGTGTCAGTCTGTGTATGACGAGTAGCGGGAAGTCTCAAGACTTCATCAGCCCGGTTGGTGCTAAATTGAATTAGTCCCAGGCGGTAATCTGCCTTCCCTTTTTCGCTGGATGCAAGAAATCCCCCCTCGCTTCATTCAAATTCAGTTACCTGCCCCAAGCCAAAAATAAAGAGATTAAAGATGCACACTTCAAATTCATAAAACATGTCAGTGTAGAATTAAATGGAAAACAAGCCACGCTACTTAGCTTTTAAGTTAAAGAGTTGTGAGAGGGCGATAATACATCAAGCCACGGTTGTTGCCCAGGGAATTAGCGTTGGAGGCGGAGAGAAATATCCTCGAGGAACTAGTGCAAGTTATTTCTGCAGCCACTGTGAAATGGAAGGTGCTATCCTATGTGTTAAGATTTTCAATCATTTGGAATGACGACCATGTACACTCAACCACATGCAAATTATGTGGAATAGACTGATTAAATTAGGTGCTTTAGAGAGCAATTTTAAACAATAAAAAGCTAGAATGAAAATAGAGGTATCATTGGACACTAGCAATTTTATGCTAGCTTATCAGCAAAATTCCGCTCTAAAGCATCATTCAATGTTTTCCCCCCTTATTTTTGTTGTGTATTCCACGGTATTTATAATGTAGTTGAACGTACTTCAGTACATGGTCCTCATTCCAAATCGACTGAAAATAGTACAAATAGCACCGGTTTTCATACATTATACATACGGTTTTCAGACTTCAGTGCAAATATCCTCTAGCATTTTACAAAGCCCAGCTGAAGGCTTTCGAAAGTGTATCGATTAAACCTGGTCGGTCTGTGTGCTTAGTACACTCTGTCAGATTCACAACATCTCTCTAGCGCTACATGTCAGGTCTCGCATCGATAGCCTACCTTCCAGATGGATAGTTCACAACTCGAAACTCCTCACTAAGGAGTAATAGTGCAACTGAGTTCTTCCCCCTGTAGACCATCACTTTCACCCTCTTTATTGATTGTGGTCCAGGAGCAGCACAGTAAATCTGCTGAGTCCCCTGCCTGGACAGCAGGGATTTTACCAGAAGTGTGTCCCGCTCCTTGTACCACTACCACCTGATATTTGCCTTTTGTTTTTCCTCTAGAGAGTTAATTCTCTATTTCATTAATGCCTCTCACTTTGGGCTACATGCTTTTATGTCTCTCATAAGAGTGTAATGTGGTGAATCATTATGGGCTGTTTGAAGCACACAGTCCACACAGGAGCAAGTGAAAGTATAACACAAGTTCTGCTGCCAAAGCCCTGCTAAAGGAAGTTGTTCAGAACTCTTCAAACCTGGCCTAGCTCAGTTCTTTGATTCTGTGTTTAACTTTCTTTTAAAATGTAATTTTTCCTATGTATTCTTTTTTATTTGATTTCATTTTCTTGTAAAGTGTCTGAGTTTCATGAAAAGCACTTCTTAAATATATTTGTATTTATTTATGTATTATTATCATTATTATTATTATTATTATTATTATTATTATTATTATTATTATTATTATTATTATTATTATTATTATTATTATTATTATTAGTATTATTATTATTATTATTATTATTATTATTATTATTATTATTATTATTATTATTATTATAATAATAATAATAATAATAATAATAATAATAATAATGATAATAATAATGATGATGATGATGATGATGATGATGATGATGATGATGCTGATAATAATAATGATAATAATCATCATCATCATTATTATTATTATCATTATTATAATATTATCATCATAATTATTATCATTATTATCATCATCATCATCATTATTATTGTTATTATTATTATAACATTATCATCATCATAATTATTATTATCATTATTATTTTTTTTATCCACTTTTTCTCCTCTTTTTCTATTTTTTCTCCCATCCCAAATTACCCGCTGTGCCAATTCTCCCCTCCGCTGTCTTGAACGTTGCTCGCATATGCCCCTCACTGGCCGGTTGTAGGGAGGATAGAAGCCTTGCATCACGTGTCCCCTCCGATACACGTCACATCTTTTCACTTGCCAGCACGGACTCTCATTTGCGAGGTGTAACATGTGGGAGGCTCACACTACCCCCGCCATTTCCTGTCTCTGCTGTGCAGGCGTCCCCCAACCGACCTGTAGGAGTCGCTGTCCACAACGTCCAGATTACCACCCATCGACTTCTACCCGCCAATTGAGTTAGTATGACGGCTGGCCCAAGCCGGAGGCGACGCCGACAGCCGGAGTCGAACCCGGTGTCTCTTGCGTTGGTGACGAGCGCAATGTCCGCTGCGCCACCCATCCGCCCAATTATTATCATTATTGTCATTATTATTGACCTGTAATCTATCCAAATTGCGCTCAAGGCTATTAGCTGTACACTAAGAAAATCCAATGTCAAGAGTGGGGACTTAAAAAAGGATGAGACCTACTGGGTAGAATGGAACGCTGTTTCATCCTTTTTTAATGCAAGAGGATCCCCTACCTCCTCTGTTTTCCACTACATCCAACCTCAAATCTCTTCCAACACCTGCTTCAAACACAGCACAACAGGTTTTTTAAAAAGCGTGTTATTTTTCAATTTGAGCCAGCTGTGCTGTAGCAGTTACCACACTTCTTGTGCAGGAAAAGAAACGGCAGGTTTTCAATTACTGTGCTTTCAAATCAGCAGCGTGGTGCTCTGCGCCTTGCCGGGTTTCAAGGCAGTGGGCACTGTGTCCTCCGCTGGAAACAATGCTCTAGCTGAGCGCAGCTCTGACACTGTGGCAGCCTGCATAACGTGCGCCACCCTGACGTGATCATTGAAGCGCACGGGCCAAGCAGCCTATGTTGCACCGAACACAGAGGGTAAGAAAGGAAGCAATTGCCAATTCTGGGGGATGTAACGGAAAAGTAATACAAGAATAGTGTAACAAATTACTGCTGCCAGTGAGTAAAACGTAACAATCTTACTTTCAAAATGAGCAACGAGTAATTAGGAATGTGAATGTGTGTGTGTGAGTGAGTGGGAGAGAGTTTCTAGTGCTTACGTCTTCGAATTCCTGTCTGTGTGTGTGGTTGTGTATGTAGCTCACAGTATGTCTGTGTGAAGGTGTGTGTGTGTGTGTTTCTGCCCATGTGTACAGTATGTGTGTGTGTGTGTGTGTGTGTGTGTGTGTGTGTGTGTGTGTGTGTGTGTGTGTGTGTGTGTGTGTGTGTGTGTGTGTGTGTGTGTGTGTGTGTGTGTGTGTGTGTGTGTGTGTGTGTGTGTGTGTGTGTGTGTGATTTACACATACTATTCTCTGCCGCCGCTGTTTCTTCCTCAGCCTGATGAACTCCTTGTGTTGCCTGGAGACGAAGTTAACGGCTGCGTACTCCAGCAGAGCGGCGAAGACGAACAGCAGGCACACTGCCATCCAGATGTCGATGGCCTTCACATATGATACCTGAGAGGACAAACAAGGGTCACAGGGTCATCAATGACCGATCAATGGAGGCCGATGGTGGGAATAATGAGGGGGGGGGGGGCGTTACCCGCTCCGTCGATCCCTCAGCCCCGGCATCTAATGACCCACATCCCTGGTGGTGTCCTAGTTTTGTAATGAGTCAGTAAGACACAGGCAGCTGACTCATCACAGTGAAGTCACAGTGAAGAATGCTAGGGAGAGCCGTGTCAGAAGCAACATATCAAGAGATGCCTGTGAGCATCACAATTTAGTTCAGTGGAGCAGTGCGTTACTGACACTCGTTTAGAGCTGTTTGGGGGTGACGGGTTGTTTGTTTGGGTGTGGCAGGTTGTTTGTTTGGGAGTGGCAGGTTGTTTGGGGGTGGCAGGTTGTTTGTTTGGGGGTGACATGTTGTTTGGGGGTGGCAGGTTGTTTGTTTGGGGGTGGCAGGTTGTTTGGGAGTGGCAGGTTGTTTGGGTGTGGCAGGTTGTTTGTTTGGGGGTGGCAGGTTGTTTGTTTGGGGGTGGCAGGTTGTTTGGGAGTGGCAGGTTGTTTGTTTGGGGGTGGCAGGTTGTTTGTTTGGGGGTGGCAGGTTGTTTGGGGGTGGCAGGTTGTTTGTTTGGGGGTGGCAGGTTGTTTGTTTGGGGGTGGCAGGTTGTTTGGGGGTGGCAGGTTGTTTGGGTGTGGCAGTTTGTTTGTTTGGGGGTTGTTTGGGGGTGGCAGGTTGTTTGTTTGGGGGTGGCAGGTTGTTTGTTTGGGGGTGGCAGGTTGTTTGTTTGGGGGTGGCAGGTTGTTTGGGGGTGGCAGGTTGTTTGTTTGGGGGTGGCAGGTTGTTTGGGGGTGGCAGGTTGTTTGTTTGGGGGTGGCAGGTTGTTTGGGAGTGGCAGGTTGTTTGGGGGTGGCAGGTTGTTTGTTTGGGAGTGGCAGGTTGTTTGGGAGTGGCAGGTTGTTTGGGAGTGGCAGGTTGTTTGTTTGGGGGTGGCAGGTTGTTTGGGAGTGGCAGGTTGTTTGTTTGAGGGTGGCAGGTTGTTTGTTTGAGGGTGACAGAACTGAATTCTCCTCCCCTTCTGTACTATTTTGCAACAGCACCATCTCTCGACCCTTGAGTCTTGCAACGCCCTACATGATTGTGATTGGTTGAAGAAATCCAAACAACCTCTCTTCCCAAATGCTAATGGGTCTGCCAGACCTTTCTTCTCCAGGTCAACATAGTGTGAAGAAAGGTCCTCACAGTGCAACACTAATCTAGAGGCAGAGCGGCAACCAAAGGGTGTAGTAGTCCACCATCACTGTCAAAAGGATGCGCTGAACCCCAAACTGTGTGTGTGTGTGTTACATTAGCCTGGGCCTAACAAGATTCAAACAATCCATTGAGTTTCTTTGACGTACAGTAGCTGACAGAAGGGCTCCTGTGAGTTTTGCAACTGACAGATATTGTTCTCATTGGAACAGCTGTTATTTTATTAGACCGATCACAGAGAGGTTCTCCAGTTGTTTATCTCATCGTCAGTTGACCGCTTAAGTGAAGTATCTGCAATTCAATCAATCCCTACAGACAGATTATAGAGCGTATACTACCTGGGGTCACATAGGAGCTGCCATTCTAGCTCATTAGACCGACACACTACAGCTTAGCTGTACGGTAGGGGAGGCAGCCAGACCCTCGTCACGTCAATCTTAGCCCCGCATTTCCCCCTCTAGTCTCCAGACTCACCTTAGGCAGAGAGGCCCTGGAGCCAGAGCTCTGGGTGGTCATGGTGAGCACGGTGGTGATGCCAAGGCCCACTCTGGCCGGGGCAGCGTCCATGTTGATCCAGAAGGAGACCCAGGAGAGGATGACGATGAGGAGGGAGGGGATGTACATCTGGATCAGATAGTAGCCCATCTGACGCTCCAGGTGGAACTTCACTTCGATGCAGGTAAATTTACCTGCAAGCAAACATTGTATCATGCATTCAACCGCTTTAAAAAAGGGATGTTATCCTACATTTAACATTGGTGTTGTGAAGGGCCAGATTAAAGCTGAGAATCTACATTTATTGTTTTATATACATTGTATATTATTTATATATACACGGTATATCCCTTTAAACTTGCGTTCGAACCATAGTAATATTCGCTCTCCTTATTGGATAGCGCCCTAGGCGCCAGCCCGCAAGCCCCCAACGTCAGGTTCAAAGACAAGCCCAGGCATGTCGTAACATGCCCGGAGACAGCGTATTGATTCCAGACAAGAACTGAGGTTTGGGACTAGATAACCACTTATCTACTTAACCAAGTATATATACGGCGCAGGTGCGCATAGCAGCAGTGTGACCAGTTCGTCTAAAGTCTGTCTGTGTTCGGTAACAGTGAAGTGAACAGCAGTGCGTCTAACAGAGCGTTGAGAACCACGTGCGAATGGAATAGTAAAGTGTCAGAGTTTAATGCAGTAACGTCAAGTTCGACCTAGTTTAATGTGAAGTAAATAGTCGTTCATTTATTGTATATCGTGCCAACCACAGTTTGTTCGTGTGTAGCATTACCCAGCGGTTCGTTCGTGTTAGCTAGTGGACCTTAGCCAGGGTGCGTGGACTAAATACATTGGTGCCAGTACCCGAGGAGGCCTAGTCGGAGAACCTGTTGGACATGTGCACAGGAGAACCAGCGGCGGCGATTGCAGAACCATTACTGGTTGGATTATATTGATTGTGGAACGTGTTACCCGGAGAAGAGCATCGTTGATTCCCACTGTCGTTTGGGATTTAACCTCGTGAGGATTTACACTCGGGCTGGCCTCATGGACAGAGGCTGGCTAGCTATCATCGTTTGCTATCGAGCATTGGATTACAGTTATTGCTTTTGCTGCTGATCGTTGGATTTACAAGGACTGGCTTCTGTACGTGAACCCCCTTTATTCTTCATTGAATCAGACTGAGTATCCGAACATTCCTCTATCCTCTAGACCTTACAACTCTGAGAGGAACCCAGTGTCTCCAGGCGGTACCAGCGTTACCTTCTATAATTGCTATTATACGCCAGGTGGCGTCAGCCTAGTACCCATAGTAGGAATCCTGCTATTCCCAGTGACTCATGCTACTGACTGACTTTATGCATATTCTTCGCCATACAAGCGCAACCCTAATTCTCATTCTGTAACCTAATGTTGCATAATAATAAAATACCCTCAAATACTATTTCTTTGTCAATGCCGTGTTATTATGAGTGTCCACCATATCTATTCGATGTACTGTCTGGCCAGTAATTAAAGTACAGACCTAGCAGTGGTTTAATCTATCACAATCTTTAATACAGTCAGGGTTTTGTAACCCCTCAGTTACAATTGGCTTTCTCTGACTTTCAGGCCCTGATTGCATAAGGCCCTGGTTCACCACGTACAGCGAGTGGAGAGTGCATCCTTGTAGTACCAATAAATACATTGTGGTGATGGTCACGCATATGTCAGAGATACAGTTTGGCTATTCAGAGGATCTGCTGTTAAATTGTCACCAACGCATTAGGCTAGAGAGGGAGAGGGTATTTTGTCCTAGCATATCATTTAAAGGGTGCGATAATGATGAACCTGACTTTTACCTGTGTGCCTGATCTCTAGAATTGCTGCCAGCCTTTTTATTGAATTATGAATGACTGTTTTCCTATAGTGCCTTTGTAGGAGTAGGACACAAAGGGCTTTACAATGGAGTGACTCTGCATACATGAATAACAATTAGTTATTATATAATGACATAATTAGTCGTAAAGACAGAGGGCAGAGTGTGCTCTTAATTGCTAATCAAGTGTGGCAAAAAGCCACTTGAGTCTGAGCACTCAAGTATGCATTGCTCTTTTGAGGACAAGCTCGTTTGTGCCACAACTTAATTTGCATTAACCCTTTGTGTGGCGTTTGGGTCTGTGGGACCCGTTTTCAATGTTTACTAAAAGATAAATGATACATGCCTCCACCTTTTTTCATTTATATTATTCAAGATAAACATGTCTTGATTATAATGGATCACATTTTGTCCAGTTCCAGGTTCGATTCCTGCTCCTCCCTTAACCCCTAATTGCTCCCGGTGAGCTGGTTGGCACCTTGCATGGTTGCCTCTGCTGTCGGTGTGAGTGAATGGGTGAATGTGAGGGACAAAGCTGTAAAGTGTTTTTGGATAAAAGCACTATTTAAATGCACCATTTACCATTGATCAGAAAAACAAATAGGACTTTTATTGATAAATGTGATCTAGCAGTAGTAAATGGCAAATATTAAACATATATGCTGTCTAGATGGCTTGTAATTGAGATAAAGTTAACATCTGTTGTGTACTATTTTTTAGGGCTGTCAGTTTATCGCGTTAATTCGATTAATTAATTACACAGCAAATTATCGCGTTATGAAAATTAACTAAAAATTATTAAAAAAAAGAAAAAAATCTTTAAATATTTTTTTTTATCTCATTCATTCCATAAGAACGTAGAATACACATTTACAGACTTTCTTATGTCCATTTGCATGTTCTTGGTATCTGATTCTAGGGACATCTATGGATCTCAGGGAATGTATTCCCATGTCAGAAATACTGTGTCTGTTACTAGGCTTGAGTAAATTGTAATGAACCAAATGAGAATATAAATAAAAATGTTTTTATCTTTGACTGTGAATAACACCATGCTCAAATTGACCAGACCTGAAAAATCTAAGCACATTAATAGATGGAAGATGATTAAACAGAAGGTTTTGTAGATACAGTACTGAATTGTGCCATCCGGACACATGCAATTTGAAATATGATTATAGAATATAGAATATCAGGCATAAAATGGTTATGCGATTAAAATGCGATTAATTCGATTAATTAATTAATTACAAATCCTGTAATTAATTAGATTAATTGTTTTAATCGCCTGACAGCACTACTATTTTTATATTAATTGTTATGGCTTCATTGTTTTAAAATCCCAGTAAAGTTGTGGGTCCACCAGACCGTGAACATTGGGTGACAAATACACAAACACCACACAAGGCTTAGGGGCAGATTCAGACCTGTACATAAGCACTGCACAGTGAAGTGTGTATAATCTTCATAATTTTATTAAAAATAAATTATACACATACCCCTTTCAGCCAATTCCAACCTTCACAATACGCACATAAATATGTAGTCTCCTGTAAGGAGCGCACTTGAGGTGGAGAATATGTAAATGAAGGCATGTCCAACCTGGCATTACGACTTCATACTCTTAATCTTAACTTAATTCATTTTAAATGGGCCTTTCTTCATGCACCTGAAACCCTACAATATGTCAAGTGCCGATATGAGCCTGCACTTAACCTGGATGGACCTGGACTTGAAGACATTTCTTCCACAGCATAAATTGTGAAATTGGGTTTATTGCTTTATTACATTAGATGTATGGCTTTTAATTTTAAGCACTACCTCGATTGCCACCTTCCACATGAACTGAGAACCCAGAAGCTCTCGCTTGAAATGATCTTTTTGTGCAAGGGCTTCTGGTGTTGTCCTCGACGACCAGTTGAACTTCTCTGCTCACATCGCAGCGACGACCAGAACTAGCAGATTCCTCCTGAGCAATGTCAGAAGGATCCGCCCCTTCCTGACAAAAGAAGCCACCCAACTCCTTGTCCAATCAACAGTCATCTCCCGCCTCGACTACTGCAACGCACTGCTCGCTGGCCTCCCGGCCACTGCCACCAAGCCTCTTCAACTCATTCAGAACGCAGCGGCCCGCCTGATCTCAAACCTACCGAAGTCGGCCCATGTCACCCCACTTCTTAGGGACCTGCACTGGCTCCCCATTGCTGCACGAATACGCTTCAAGGCCCTCGACCTAGCATACCGTGCGGCAAAGGGAACCGCTCCCCCCTACCTCCAGTCAATGGTCTCTAACTACACACCCTCAAGACGCCTACGCTCTGCATCTTCTGGTCGCCTCAGACCCACTCCTATCCGAGCTCCGGGAGGGTCGTCAAGGAGAAGCTGCCTATTCTCCGTCCTTGCCCCACAATGGTGGAATGAACTACCCACCCCAGTTAGGACAGCCGAAACCCATCCAATCTTTCGCCGTCGACTAAAGACGCACTTCTTCAACCATTATCTGAAATAAAAATAATTAATACAAAAATAAGTCTAACCCTAACTAACCGTACTGTCATGCACTTGTCATAATAAACTAACCTACACTGTAGCACTCAACACTTTGATGAACATTGTTACTCAGCTGATAGAGTTGTGCCCTTCCTGATGACTTGTAAGTAAGTCGCTTTGGATAAAAGCGTCAGCTAAATGACTAAATGTAAATGTAAATGTAAATGCAGTGTGGAGAGTTTGTGCACAGGAAGTCAATGTTAACATAATTCGGCTATAGGGCGACAATAATGTGGTCAAGAAGCATGGTTTCTATCTTGAGCCTTAACTGGCGTGGTTTATTTATTCACATGAAGAGCAGCAGTTCAACAGGTCTTCTCTCACTGAGAGACATGGGGGGAGAGAAAGAAGTGGGAGGAGACATAGCTACTTATACTCGCCACCTGGTAGTACTCCTGAGTGTCGCCGCCTAGGGCGCCCTCCAGTGGACACAGTTATATATGCAGGTAGGTAGTTAATAGTGTGAACAGTTATATATGCAGTTAGACAGTTACTAACAATCCTACACAGAACCTCTGCCTTCAACAGTTACCCTTTCCGGTAATGTTGCAGCTAGTGAATTATCACTGATAGGAATTCATTAGCTCAGTGTTTAAAACAACACGACACGTCATTACTGGAGAAAGCTGTTTTTTCCAATCCGCTTAATCTGCTTCTGGGTGGTTTGTTGTTCACAACACGTCTCTGTCTAAGGAGGTTGAAGCCATGCAATAGTAGCCCCCCTAGTGTAAATGCACTCCTAAGTTAAATACCTCCACTTAGGAATTGGATAATTTTCAGGTGGTGGAATGGATAAGATGGTGGTGTTTTAATATACGTGGTCACATGGTGCTGGTGAGTATAGGGTGGGGCGATACGAGTAACTCACAATACCATACTGATATCTGGCCCTCAATAAAGATTTTTTTTATATTGATACTGTATTGATATAACATTGGTATAACATATAACATTGATATAACATACATTTCAAAATATATTGTTGAATAGATTTCCCCCCCACCCCTACTGTTGAGCGGAGGGTTCCCCTCCGGTACACGAGGAGGCAGCCTGTCGCATCTTTTCACCAGACAGCGCGGACTCTCAGTGGCGAGGAGTAACGCGTGGGAGGCTCACGCTGCCCCCGCTACTTCCTGTCTCTGCTGTACAGGCGTCACCCAACCGACCTGTAGGAGTCGCTGTCCACAACGTCCACCCATCGTCTTTCCACCCCGCTACCTCTGCCAATTGAGATAGTATGACGACTGGCCCAAGCCGCAGTCAACGCTGACTCGGGGAGTCGATACCGGAGTCTCTTGCATTGGTGACGAGTGCAATCTCCGCTACGCCACCCAGCCGCCACTGGTTTTTTAGACTCTTGATGTTAATACTTGAGATGAGTTGAGATGACTTTCATACATAATACGTATGGAGAGGGTTGAAGCCAACTGTTCCTCCAAAGCGTTTCCTTTCAGGGGCTCTGCCTTTCATCCTCCACCTGCAGGAGGTTTATTTCTTACAGTCCTCAGAGATCCCTCTACTTGAGTTTGATATTTGCAACACAAATGCTAAACAGAAGCCATACACAAAAGCATAGTATCCTGAATAGTCTTTATGGAGACCCCGCGTGAAGTATGGAGGGTTGCCAAGGAAACACAATGTTTCCACCTTAAGAAATCAACAACATACATATATATCACTGTTTAATCTAGCATAACATTACAGCCTACCCTATCTGTATTTTAGTATATTTGTCTCTGTCTGAATGGCTTATCTATCAAGATCAACCCCAGGATATGTCATAATTAAATTAGGTTCTATGTAATTTCTCCATATTCTGGTTGTTTAAAAATGTGAAATAAAGGGGTCGTGTGTGTGTGTGTGTGTGTGTATGTGTGTAGGGGGGGGGTTTCTTTGACGTGATAATTTATTTAGCACTTTACTGACATTTTTCCTATTATTACCTTTTTATGTGTGCATATATTATATGTGTGTGTGTGTGTGTATATATATATATATTCTTTTTTCGTCTGTTTACAAAAAATGTAAAAAGGAAATCTGCATTGTATCCTCTCACAAGCATTGTTGTACAGAACTCTTTGGAATAAAAAGATCTGTAAAAAAAAAATGATTGTGTTATATTATAGTATTCCATATTTCATGCTATCCATATTTAATGTCTCCATGTCGCACACCAAGCCCGCCTCAGGGATGAGAACTTGATGAAAAAAACGTAGCTTTCCTTCATTTAGCTGGTGATACTACAGCTGCGAGTGCTCTGATCACAGGGCTTGGTAGCATTCACAGGCAGAACTTAATGTTCTAGAATAAATATGCCAATATGAGGATTCCAATTCACACCTTTATAATGCAATATAAAACGCACTTCGAGGGATGGACTTTCTTTAACACCGCCCTCTCTGCCCTTTCCCCTCAAGAGGCTGATTACCTCTTGCCAGGCCATCCTTGTACCTAGCAATCTGGTCTTAAGTGACCTGCCCGGTTAAAGGTTAAAAATAATAAACGTTCCATGCTCGTGGGACAAAAGAGCTAAGGTTGTTGAATATACCTTCCCACACAAATCCCACATTTTTACTACATGCATTGCATATGAGACGAACAAGCCATACGTGTGCAACTGATCCTGACCCAATCTTTCTAACTGGATACACGGCAAGTAAATAGTATTATTTGGAGTTTGGGTTTATCAACACTTTAAATCGGATTCGGAATGCAATGCCATCATATGGGGCCGGAGGGTGGCCTGGTGGTTACAGAGACCAGAACTGGAACACTCCTGCTGTCCTGTGTAGTATTGTTTGGCCAGTACTGGTTACTGAGGATTGGGATGTGTGGTTTATGTATATTTCAATGTATATATGTAAATAAGAATGTCTTCTCTTTGACTTTCCGCAGTTTCAATTAATAGATCATTATTATGGATGACAGTCACTTAGATAGACACTAGATATGTGATATTTGTATAGTGTGTATAGGGATATTTGTATGTGGGAATGGGTTTTGAACTAAACATTTACTGTGATGGACGTTGACAAGTGAAAGGGGAGGAGCATCCCCATTAGGACAATGGTTCACACCTGTATGAAGTCCTTGGACTGAAAGCTATATTATGTCAAACGCCATTGCTGCCCGCCATTCCCCACCCAGTCCATGGCTGACAGATCCAGTGAGAGAACAAAGACAGGTCCTGAGAGCGGCTGAGAGGAAGTATAGAAAGTCATGCCTCACTGCTGACATCGACACATATCACAACCTCCTGTTAACATTCTACAAAACCATTACTAATGCTTCCTTCTTTCACCATAGGATCGAGGCCTCTGCCAAGAATCTTCGCAAACTGCATGCTACCATGTCCTCCCTCCTCACTCCCCCCCCACCCCCTCCCCCCATATCTTTCTCTGCCGAAGACTTCGCGATCTTCTTTGAGGAAAAAGTGGAGAACATCCGCAGCTCCTTCTCCCAACCCCCACCCATTCCAAATGCTGAATCGAGAATCTCATCCTTCACTCTGTCATCTTTCTCTCCCATTACAGAAGCCGAGACCCTGACACTGGTAACGTCGAACTGTCCGACTACAACACTCCTCCAGACCATAGCACCAGACATCCTCCCATTCCTAACTGCAACCATCAACTCCTCACTCAACTCGAGGGTGGTCCCCACCTCCCTAAAACAAGCCAGAGTCACGCCGCTCATAAAAAAAACAACCCTGAACCCCACCGTCATAGGCAACTATCGTCCTGTCTCTCTTCTCTCCTTCCTTTCTAAAACACTTGAACGTGCTGTATCCAACCAACTTACTGCTTATCTCTTACAGAATGACCTCCTAGACCCTAATCAGTTTGGCTTCCGGACTGGCCACTCCACAGAAACAGCCCTCATTGCGGTCACAGAGGCACTTCACTTAGCAAAAGCGAAAGGCCTCTCCTCTGTCCTGATTCTCCTAGATCTATCTGCAGCCTTCGACACAGTCAACCATCAGATCCTCCTCGCGGCCCTCGCAGGAATGGGAGTGGCTGGCTCTGCGCTGACATGGCTGACATCATACCTCAATGACCGCTCCTACCAAGTGTCATGGATAGGGACCCTGTCGGCCACCCGAGGGCTCGGTCCTAGGACCCCTTCTCTTCTCCCTCTACACTAAATCACTGGGTAACATTATCACGTCTCATGGCTTCTCGTATCATTGTTATGCCGACGATACTCAACTCTTCCTCTCCTTCCCTCCCTCAGATATCCACGTCTCTGAGCGGATCTCAGCCTGTCTGTCTGACATCTCCGCCTGGATGACGACCAACCACCTCAAACTGAACCTAAGCAAAACAGAATTGCTCCACCTGCCGGCCAAATCCTCCCCCCTGACCGACCTTTCCATCACAGTCGAGAATGCAGCTGTGACCGCGTCCCCGACCGCCAAGAACCT